>NC_048599.1:113229722-113587222 GCF_003668045.3 Cricetulus griseus
TCAAGGCTGCTTTGCATGTTACAGTCAGGTGAGGACACAATCTCACCTCTTGACAGCCAGAAAAATGGAGAAACTTTCTCTCCTATCAATGCTAAGGGCAATCACGATTTTGATCTGAGTTCTAAACTTCAAGAACTTGGAAACATTGAAGACCCAGAACATCCCAGCCACAAGGAGACCTTCAGCCATGGAAGTCTTAGAATCCACAAGATATGAGACATGTGGTTCTGGAGTGTAGTATTTGGTTCACATACCTGAAACCCTGGGTTCAATTGCTAGTCATGGGGACACATTCACAGGGACATTTGTTGGTCACTCCACTCTCACACTAGGAGAAAGAATCAGAATGAAGAAAGAGCAAAGAGCATGAAGTGAAGACCAAGTACTGGGGAGAAAGCCTGCTACAAGGAGTGGTAGGCTCTCCTAAGGAACTTAGGGTTGAAGACCTACTTGTAGTAGCAACTATTGTATCATTTCATCAGGGAAAGCAATGTAGTGTGTGTGCGTGTGTGAGACAGTGAGAGAGAGAGAGAGAGAGAGAGAGAGAGAGAGAGAGAGAGAGAGAGAGAGAGAGAGAGGAGGGAGGGAGGAGAATTGCATTGGAGTGGGGTGTGGGAGCAGGGGTGATATGAAATTTAACAAATTGGTTTTTTAAGAAACATTGAGTGTTGTGTTTATACATGCTGGGCAACATAACCCATAAACCTTGCTGGATTGCTGCAAACTGCTGTGTGAAGCATACAAATGGCACTGCCGTCAATGGGAGGAAGAGACAGACAGAAATCAAGGGAGGCAAGCAGCACCCCAGGATGTGAAGTTTGTTCCCACTGCAAGCTGTAGGGGAAGAAGCTAACACCAGGAACAAAATGTCACTTCACACGGGTGCAGAAAGCCCTTGCTTTGTGATCGCTGTGTATGGGAAGACTTTGTGATCAATGGGAATGACTTAATGTCCCTCCTTCCCTGAAATCAAATGTATAAGGTCTTCTTCAAAGTTATTTTTAAACTTCTTGTTTTAGAGCCCATTGTGTTCCATGAAGCAGGCACAACTCAGAGCGACAACAAAGACTTGATATAGAGAAGAGAAGGCAATAAAGAGCCAGCCCTCTCCAGAGGGTAATTAATCCTTAGTCATTCATCTTAGAAGTGCCAGTTACAGGGAAGGTTAATGTGCAGGTAACTCTCTCTATTTTCTTTAAAATTTTTTTAAACATTTTTTTTTGCAGAATGTTATACTATTAATTGCCAATTTGCATATGTGTGCAGCTGCTGTTTTGGCTCTGAACTCAATCCGATAAGCTAGCTGGAGGTATCGCAGAGCACTTGGCAGCTTTCCTATTTGAAAAGAAAGCCTCTCCCACCACAGAACAGCTGATCGTCTATCAGCGATAGACCCTGATGGCGTGAATTACAATTACACTACTTTTCACACTAAATCTGGGTGATAGCTACTTGGAAAGAAGTTTCATCATTTTTTACCACAAACTGGAAAAAGAATTACATGGTCATGCTGTGCTTTTAAAGGCAGTTTGGTTCACTTTTGTCTATTTAACACCTAATTCCAAGAAGTCCATAGGCATCCAGAGATCTGAATGGCGCGTAATGAATTCACTGTTTAGATGGAAGATTTTTAAAATCTACCTCAAATTACATTTATTAGCAAGGCGACCAGGAAGTGTTAAAGTTGTTAGACGCTTCATTTATTAAATAATTTGTGGGTATTTTCAGTTGTCATATCTAGAGTCATGGGGTTTGCTTATTTTTTTTTAATTAGCAATCCAAAACAATGCTTCTGCGATTTAACAATTCATCACACAATCTCGGGCTCATCAGTTCAGCTGTTAATATTAGATAATTCGGATAGTTATTTTGATCTGTTTATAAATGACTTGGGTTGCATTGTGCTGTGAGGAACACTGTGGCGGCCCAGGCAGATCCTCAGCTTTCCTGTCTTGCCCAAGACAGCTGAGCAGACAATGATTTGGTGTGTTCAGTTGGATGAACCAGGGCGAGGGGCAGGGACACAATGATAACTTGATTTCTCATGCTTTAGTTTACTTCATTATCAATGTACATTTCCTTCTCTTTGGAAAGCTGCGGGAGGCTCTCGCTGTAAGAGTGTATTTTATTAGACCCCGACATCTCTCTCATTTTCTGGGACTTTAGAAAAAAAACCTGACTTTTCCTCCTGCAAAACCCCACTAACCTCAGAATTCGTGACAGTCCCGAAGCCTCCTTGCCTCATTCCCCCTTGGCTCTCCTCCCTCCCATCTTGACATTCAAATTAAATTAAAAGTTAAACCCACCTCGAGCAGCGGGCGGAAGTGGAGCGCACTAATCCTGACGTAGTTAACCTAAGAGAAAAATAGATCTGGTTTTTCTTTTTTTAGTCGCTAGCTTTATTAGATTTCTCACTCTCACAGATTATCCGAAGACTACCCATTGATTGATCGCCCGTAGAGCTGCATTTGGTGTAAAGAAAAAACTCACAGCTTTATTGGCTCCCAGGAGACAAAACAAACAGAACAAGATATTCATATTAATGCAAACAATGCAACAAATGAGGGATAGAATCGCCATGCAGAAGCCTGGCAGAGGCCAGGCTACAAGGGACCGGGCATCTCGGCTCCAGCCCAAGTCCTTGGCCTCTGAGTTTCACCCACTGAAGGGCAGCAGGCCTAGAGGTGGTCTCCTGGCCAGGCCTCAGGAAGGCCTACTGGGCCCTCAACAAACTGGATAGGACCTTGGGCCTTCTTGGCTTTCTGCTTTGTTCATCAAAGACCCAGTTCCTCAGCCTCAGCTTTGCTTTCCAGCAGGGTCAGAAGTGAGAGTCAAGGAGGCTAGGGTGTCCCTCCCAACCACCTGAGGTCACAGGATAGAGAGGGAAAGATGTTAAGAGCTCTGGAAGGAAGTATTGGGGTACACCCTTCTCAAAGCTTCACTTCCTTTGGAGGAGATTATTTAAACTCATATGGAAACAACACAGAGCTTTGTTTGATCAAAAGCGAGAGGAATAGTGTGTACAACACATCTGTATGGGAGAGGTCTGGGCTGTCTGGTGAAAGTCCAGATTGCATACCCATTTCCCCAGACCCTCAGGGAAGATTATCTTAAGACCTGGTTGAAGGTCTTTATAACCCAAGTGATGTTAAAAATAGAGTTGCCAAATAGTGTGGGGCATACTTGCCCTAAAAAAAAAAAAAAATTCAAATTTCATTGAGCAGCCTGTATTTTTATTGACTAAACCTCCACAACTCTTTTATTGAAGAAGCTATCCTGGTAGGTATCAAAGATTGTTCTCGGATAAATCCTGACATTGTGTACCCTCTTACCAGCTCTTTCCTTTGAAAATTAGTTGCCTCTATGGCATAGTTCTCCAAGTAGCTCTGATAGACAGCTTGGAGAAAGCAGAATCACTGTTGCCTCTTCATAAAGAAAGGGACTAGGATTCCTTCCCTGGAGTTGTCAGTTCTCACCACATCTGTGGCCATCACAACAGAACGCTTGTCAGCATTGTATGTGATTTTCTAACCCTTTGTATATAGACCAGTATTACCTTTTAGTGTTCATTGTGAAAGAACACAAAACTGGGGCTTGGAAACTATAAAAATGAGCAGCAGAGGAAAACCTGTTTTGAAAGTTATCAAAGGTTCTAATCTAGAGATAAATCTCATTTAGAGAGGCTTTCAAAATGCCCGTAGTAAATCCTCATGGAAAAAGATGTCAAACAGCAGTGAGGGTGTGTGTGTGTGTGTGTGTGTGTGTGTGTGTGTGTGTGTGTGTGTGTGTTGCTGTAGGGAGGAAGGGAGGAAGCCCTCTGCTTGCTACTTATATTTCTTTCCCAGCCCCTAGTTAGGAAGAGCTTTCTCAAGCAAGCTTTGTCACTCTTCTGGTTTCTTTGGATTCCCAGTGAGCTAGCCTGCCTTTTAAGCCAATTGCTTGAAGTTGTATGAATACACCCACACAGGATGCCCCTTTCTCACTGACACTTAGTGCTATTTAACAACTGTAAATGGAGAAACTATTTGTCTAATGAGATCTGTTTTCAGAGTTGATTCGCCAACACCGAGGGAAGATAATGTAAGGCGGAGACCTCCCCCTGAGCTGCAGGGCCATAGCAGACAAGGAAGGCCAACAAGGAGCCAAGTGCAACCCTTAGCTGGAGAGCACATTTGGTTTCAGAATGTGCCTACTTTGAGCTCATACTGACTGCTTTGCTTTCTTGGTCTTCCAGGAGACTCTAATCCCTGGTTCAGAATTCAGATTATCAGAAGTTAGCATTGTGGTTTGGGAGTTATAATGTGGGTTAACTGAGCATTTTAGAGGCGCAAATCCTTTGTATGTTCTGTTCTTCCTTTCTTTCTTCAAATGGTGAAAGTTCATTCCAATACTTTCTCTTTTCTCATCCGAGCCAGCCTGAGAAATGCTCAACACTCAGCAATGAAGGCACCTCTTCTTCCAACAGAGATGTACTGAGGAACTTATAGGATGGTGGCTAACTCACAATACCTGGACAGCAAACCTCACTCTACTTCCAGACTCCCCACCCCTACTTGGTACACTTAGCTTAATTGTTAGTGTCTTTGAATCAGAAGGCTTATTTTTATTTTTATTTAAATCAGAAACAATCTTGTTCCACATGTCAATCCAGCCCCCTTACCCTCCCCTGCCCCCACCAACCCCTATCCCATCCGCTCTCTGCTCTACAGGGAGGGTGAAGCCTTCCATGGGGGATCTTCAAAGTCTGTCATATCATTTGGAGCACGGCCTAGACCCTCCCCCATGTGTCTAGGCTGAGAGTATCCCTCTATGTGGAATAGGCGCCCAAAGTCCATTCATACACCAGGGACAAACGCTGATCCACTACCAGAGGTCCCAGAATCAGAAGGCTTTGAGATGGATTTAACTTCTTTATGAAGCCCAGTATAAAGTCAGGGGGAAAGTACATTTTGTGTATGTACCCCTGAAAGGGATTTTATAGAAAGGGCACAGCTTGATGGTCTAGAGAACCTTGGTTGAGTTCTAGCTGACTCCGGTGCTTTGAGAGACTCCTTTATTCTCTTTGGGTATAGTGTTGCCTTCCCATACCCACCCCAACACCAAGAAAATCGAATTGGGCCATTTTATAGGTGATGTTAATATGAAAACAACTGTTTTTTGGATTGAGTGATAACATCTTTTAGATACTGTTTCCAAACAAAAAATACCAGTATACCAGTAAGTTAGTTTTTCAGTGTATTTATTATAGAGCCTTAAATAAGAAAGGACACACACTCCAGATTATCTATGTTTTCTAGATGGCAAGGGGACATATTCAAATGGAGGTGTGTGTGTGTGTGTGTGTGTGTGTGTGTGTGTGTGTGTGTGTTCAAGTGCATGGGGCACTGATTACCTATGAAGGGAGTCCATAGTGAGGTGCCAAGTCTCTGCAGAGGTGTGATTGACTTAAAGACTTCTGCCTGTCACAGATAGACACACCCCAGATCTCACCTCCGTCCTAGTTTTGATCTGAGGCCAGTGGAAGAAGACTATAATACAACAAGAGCTAAAGCTAGGTGGTAAATGGACATGGCCCCATCATTTTGAACACTTGGGTACCTTGAAATGTATGAATTCATCTGAGAGGCATTCTGAGGCTGGAGGAAGTAGGCAGTAAGTACTGTTTGCTGAAAGAAGTCACAGATGTGAGCTGGAAAGCTAGCCCTTGCACACAGTATTAGTGGTGTTAGGTGATGTCTCTTGATTTGAGGCCTTTCTTAAACAATAATCTCCAATAGTCTTTCCCTAAACAGACTTCATTCACATTCTGAATCTGGTTTTTGTCTCACACATACTAAATTTTACAAAACAGAAAGAAACAATAGAGCTTATTAGGAAAAACTTGTCTCGAATAGTAAATTAAGCATAATGGAAATAGGCGCATGTTTTTAGCACAGTCCCCCCCTTTCTTACCAATCGAACATTTACATCTTTTTCAGTGCTGTGATTTTCCCCTTAAGTCTTAAGCTGGCACCACACACTTGCAGCAAATGAGACTTACATCATTTCTACAGAGAGAAAAATCTTTGTAAGACTGTATCCCAAGTGCAGGGCCTTCCAAAAAGAGTTTTCTGCACTCACCCCTACCCTGTATTAGTCATCCTGGTGTGGCATTCTAAGAACCTACAGAACTAACTCGTTTTGAAGACTGTCAGCGACTATCAGCTGTCAGTGTTAAGTGGTTTTAAAGTATGCCTTGCTCGCCAAGACCTGTAAATTCCGAGACACACCTGACTACAAGCTTTGTTATTAAAAGATATGCCCCAGGTGGAGGCATCTTCGAAACCAATATATTTTCTTTATAACTGGTGTCAAATTGATGTATATATTAAAAAAATCTTGGAAAATGATCTCAAAAAGGAAGTAACAGCCCAATGAGCCATATGTTCAGGGAAGCTATCAGGTTTCCATTGGGACCAAATTTCACTTCACCTTTTTGTCCTTATGTGCAAATAAGAACTTATCTGTAAATATGTCATTCAAACAGCCATGCAAATTTGTGAGATCTGGAGGCTGAGAGGAAACTATCCTAGATCCATAAAACCCAAGCCCAAGGAAGGTAAATAATTTTGTTGGCTATTTGATGTGCATGAGGGAGGGAATCAAACTACATAAATTCACACTTTCAAATGCAATGCTTCTATAACTAGTTAACGAAGAAAAGGCTGATAAATAGTTAATACATAAATTTTGATGTCGATGGAACGGCTGAGCCTAGTTTTACATTAATGAATGTAATTTTTCCCCTTGCTGTTAGATGGATTGCTATTTTAACAGATTCACGGATTTTTCCAAATGCAGGCTAACAGTATAGCACTGAAAAGTCTGTGATGGACTGAGGGCAGAGATCTGTTCCATGGTTTTCTAGGGGAGAAACCAAAAGTATTTCTACTCACTAACACTTTATAACACTGTATAACTCTTTTTAGGGATTTTAAATTTTAAAACTTTTCAACACTTTAGTTGATCCTAATAATTTTGCATTATTATTTTTTTTTTTTGGTGTGCTTGGGCGTATTCTAAAGGGAAAATGATTTACATTGCGCACTTGTGTAGCTTTCCACATACTAGAAAAACATCAAGATTCACTCAAGCCACTTGATATTATATTTATGTACTTTTATTATGAAGCCGTTCCAACTGAAGGGGGAAGGCAATAATAATATAAACGAAACCTTGTGTATGCAATAAACCTCTGCGCAATTATTTGCGTCAAGTTATGTCAGGGTAAAAGTTAGTAGAAAAATAAAGTTATACTGCGTGGATTATCTTTTAGCGGCTTTACTTTCACTTACCACCATCTTTGGTTAGAGGAAAGTTTTATCATGTTAATTTAGGCACCTGGTTTGCAAACTAGCACAGCGCCTTAGGAGAGACCCTGCCTTCTCATTCAGCTCTTTGTTTCTGGGTTCCGGCTAAGCCACTTCAACCACAGAGACATCAATGTGTTTAATCCTAAGAATAGTTGATGAAATGGTAGTTTAAGTGTTTTTCTGCTCAACCATTAACTCTGCGGGCCAAAGGGTCCGTTATGAAACCTCTGCGGGCTTCCCAGAGGGCCTCAACAGGTTTGGCTGACTTCAGCCGGGACTCAGTTTATGGTGGATTCTTAAGAGTTGCTGTTTATGCCCAGATTCTCAGAGGCCAGAATACTGGGCCAACCGACCAAGAAGGGACGCCAAGTCCAGGCCCCACGTCATCTGGTGCCGGGGGTCGAGGGAGGGTTGCCGCCTTTGAAAGGCATCCGTCGCACCCACTATGGTCCTAGGTGTTTCTCTCCGGGGTATATGGCCCAGAAGCCCCTTTAGCCTAGTCTTGGGGTCACGAGGTCAGGCCTTGAAAGTACAACTAATCGTAAGGCCCTCTCCGGCTTATTAAAGCGCACGCTCGCAGTTGTGTTTGGGGCGGGGTGCTGGGGTGCGAGGGTCACAGCCCGCAGCCTTTGGGGGGCTTGACCTCGCCAACAGCTCAGGCGAGCGGGGCGCGGCAGTTCGCACCAGGGCTGGAAGCCTATAAGGGTGAAGGTTCAGCTCTGGCCGGGGAACCGGGGGAGGGGGGCGGCCGCACTGAGTCTGGCTTAGCTTTTCTGGCTCTTTCTTGGACCCAGGGGTGTCCCTGGGTCGCGGGCCTTGCTCCGGCCCCCTCGCCATCCCGGGCGTCCGCACCCCAGCAGGCCGGCCCGGCAGGCGTGCGCCGCGAACTTGGGTCCCCGGCGCCCCATGCGGGCTGCGTTCGGCCGTCCAACCCGGGTGAGGCTCGCCAGCGGCGGGGAGGACGCGCGGGAAAGCCAGGGAGCGGGAAGCGGGCGGCGGCGGGCCCGCTGGAAAGGAGGGAGCGCCGCAGGCGGGAGGACGACGCGTGGAGGAGGGAGCGGGAGGAAGGAGGGAGCGCGGCAGGCAGGCGGAGGGAGGGCTGATTAGCATGCAGCAGCGCTCGCGCGCCCGGCTCCATTGTTTTAACACCTCCCCTCTCCTCCGCGCCAATCTGTCACCGTTCAGCAGGCGAACGCTGCTGCCTCAAATGCTGCTCTTCTCAAATGAGACGGATAATTAGTTGCCCCGCACGAATGCCGCACTCTTCTCACCCCTGATTGCTATCACCTTCTTGCTCCTGGCAGTTTTGACACCTCGTAATCAGCCTGCTGCTTTTCTCTTTTCTTCCCGACTTCTGCTTCCCTCCCCCCTTCCTTCCTAGTTGATTTATTTATTTATTATTATCATTTTAAATGCAATCTCGGTGCCTATTTGGACGAGTGCTCCGCCGAGTTAACCTTGCGTATACGTGTGTGCCTATATATGCATATGTAAACTAGTGTGTGTGTGTGTGTGTGTGTGTGTGTGTGTGTGTGTGTGTGTGTGTGTGTGTGTGTGTGTGTGTGTTCGCGCGCGCGCGAGCAAGGGGCGGGCTGGCAGTTTTGCGGGAAACACTGCTTCCACGCGGAGAGAATTTTCTCCTAAAGATATTTTTGGGACGGGAGGAGTTGGGGAGAAGGACGGGAGGGAAGAGTTGGGGAGACCTCAATTAATGCTTTAAAAGATCTCTTAGAAATTAACAAACTGGGGAGTCTCGGAATCTGCTGTCAGAAGCGTGTTTTCCCCTCTCTCCTCTAACAAGCACTGACAGTCTAATTATTGTAGCTACAAGCAGCTGTCGAGGCAGCAGCCCGGGAGCGAAGGCGCCACGGGATGAGCGCTCACCGCCGGCCCCAGCTCCCAGCCGAACCCGCCGAACCGCGGCCCGACTCTGGAGGATGGAGAGAAGAGAGAAGCGGGCACCCGGCAGCCCCGCCAGTGCCGCCAGCCCACGGCGGGCCTGCGGGCCAGCCAGCAGACTCCCTTATTGTTTCATATTTATAAAGTCTTTACCTTGAAGGTTAAAAGATGTGAAGAAGAAAGGAGGGGACTGGGTGAGGGGGGAGTGGGAAGAAAATCTTTTAAGCTTCCATCCATCCCTTTCTACCTCCTCAAGCTCTCCCTCCCCCGGTGTTGGTGAAATAACCACGCAACCCGGGGCTGAGGGGGCGGGGTGAACCAGGCTGGAGTGTAAGAAAGCAGATGTCCCCGCTGGCAGCAGCCTCAGCCTCCGGGGAAAGCTGCACCGGGGGGGCCATCCCGAGGACATTCACCTCCCACTTCTCAGGCTTCCCGCTCACAACTGCCTCGCCTCGGCAGGGGTGGCTTTTTTTTTTTTTTTTTTTTTTTTTTTTTTTCTCTTCAGACTCAGCGTTTTGAGCACGTAGCCTTCTTACCTGGGAGCTGTTCTTACCCGGCCACGCTTAGCAGAAGCCTAGAGGCAGCCAGGGCACCAGCTCAGTGATAAGACCGAGGGACAGACCTGGCCGGTGTCCATTCTACCTTTGGAGCTGCGGCTCCTGCCAACCTCTGCAGAGCAGGACAGAAGCCCCCTCTCTGGCGGCCCAATAGTGTCTCCGCCCTAACAAGTTGGAGCTTGGGTACTGCTGGAATCTTAAAATTCCCATCTCTTACTAAAGTGGTGACGAAAGGATAGCCAGAGAAGTGGGTAGTGGACCACTCTGAATCACTTTTCTGGGCGCTAAGAACCACTTACAGAGGTTCTTCTGGTTGTCAGCAAGCCAGGGAGATATGTGAGAGGAGAGGAAAAAAAGAATTCCTTTCTGAGAGGCAGTGGAGTATATCCTGACCGGTACATACTGGGAAGTTCTGAGGGTGTGTGTGTGTGTGTGTGTGGTGAGGGGAGGCTAGGACTGAGGGTACAGGGAAGAGAGGAGAGTCTTTGGATAATTGTCTAGGCATTTCCATTCAGCCTGATGGCAATAGAAAAGATGTACATGCCTCAGAACCCTTCACAGTGAATACCTAATAACCGCCATGTCACCTTCCTGAGGAAGATGTCAATGTGATGTGTTTGGCACCTTGAGAAGTCGAGGTACCGCTCTCATTCTTCCACTGGGTACAGAGGCCTGCTCAAATTCCCCCACGCTAAACCCTCCAGTATGACACACTGCTCAAGGACAGTTACATGGAAGCCGTGTCTCAACCATTTTTAAAAACTGGGGATGGTGGGTGGTAGGCGAAGCCCAAATGGTAAGAATCATGAAGAAAGGGAAGTCTCATTTTGAACACTTTTTGCAGCATTGCATACTTGGTACCCTCTCTCAGACATCTCGAGACCAGTGGCCATCAATCAGGCTGCTAACAATGAATAGCAAATTTCTCAACACGAATTTGAACATTTCTAATCTAAATTAATAAATATGGATTCTCCTTTCAGGCTTTTGCATTTGTTCTCAATAAAAGGAAAAAATTTAGACTGCTTAGTTTGAAAGATCATTTTAAATTTTAAAGTGACCTACTAATGTGTAATAAATTCTGAGACATGAATTTTATGAACGTTCCCCAAATGTCACTTATTTATTTACCTCAGAAAAAGAGAACAATTTTAATGATCACAACATAAATTTTAATATAACTCATTGAATCATGCATCTATACACATAGTAAAAATTAAAACCATGTGTATTATTTTTAAAAAGATCTAAAATGTTTAAATAATTTTCATTGGGCAACTAATGTCTAATTTGGTATTTACTTAGGTAATTATATTGTCTGCTATTCTCTGTAAATTATATTATGTATTTTAAAAGAACATTATCTTTAGCATAAATAATTTAAAAATTCAAGTGAAATCCTATACATAATATCCTATAAACATTTGGCATTATCAAATTTAATACATCTCACGAGTCAAACAATAATTGTATATATTTGAGACATAAATTATTATGTAACTCTAAGTCACATGCATAATTTTGAATTATTGTAATAGTGTAAACATGAATATAATGAATTAATTTTAGACAAAATGATCTCAAAAGCTAAGGTAACAAGTTTAGAAAAAAATTCAAATAGCTATGACTGAATTTCTTTTATAAACCATCTTAAATCTAGCTTACAAGCAAGCATTCTCCAGCATTACAAATCCAGAATCATCAGAGAACATAATATGTCTGTTTTCAAATGTGACTCAAGTCTCATGATAGTGTGAATTAAGATGCCGGAGGAAATCCCTCCTGGATGTATTGGACGGTGGGAAAAGCTCTTGACAGAATTCACACACTTGAGCTTTAAGGCATTCCGAGTCTGTGCCAGTTAGTACCACTAAGTCAGTGTCTTGGTTAAGAAAGGGCTTCCAAAAGGGCTGCAGGAAACAAACAAAAACATCTTTTGTTATTTGTATTTAAAATCAACTTGCATTGAATTTCAAATCCAAATATATGAATGACTTTTATATGAGCTTTTATCAGAAATTATCTAATGTTAAAGCAGATTTCTTTTTCAGAGTGGGCACAACTGAACCACATACTCCTGAATTTTATCCTTATGTGTTTAAAAATACTCCAGTTTAACACCAGCAGTCGTTAATATTCAGTTATCTCTTAACCACCGAGCCATCTCTCCAATCAATATTCAGTTATCTCAATGGCAATAGTTTTGAAACAATAGCCAGTACTTTAGACTTTATGAAGTTCTATATTTTCTACTTCACAATTTAAGGAACCTTAAATTGTAATAATACATGTACAAGCACACTTTTATTAAAGGCAATTCAAAATCCAAATAAACAAATCACATATAATAAGCATTTTGACTTCTTCAGAAAAGTTTCTTTTAAACTACTACACAAATTCCATTTGTCAGTTTAAAAAGAATTCAAATATTAAATCACTCGACAATATTTAAACTGAGACATGTTCTCTTGATTGCTTACTTTGCCTGTTTTATAGTTTGGCCTCACTCTTTCTTGCAGATGAATAAAATAAAAACCTGTCAATAGTTGCCCAATTAAAGAACTTTGGAAAGTTGTAATTAAATAGAACCAGCTCCAGTGTACTTATTAGCAAACAAAAACTTGTAAATATCCTTTAAAGAAGTCTAGAATAATACTACACAGGAATTAGTTTAACAGTAGCTACTTAAAAATGATGTTGACAAGAATATCTAACTCTCCTGACTGTATAAGCCCGATTATTAACAACTTATTTGTACCTTGACACAGGTGAATTACCCTGACCTAGCTAAATTAAGAGAGTCACCTCATAATACCATTCAAAGAGATTCCTTTGTGCTCCAATTACTAATGTTTTTAATGAAACACAGTTTAGTTCGGCACCTGACAGTGTTTACACCTTTAACTTCATTCTAGTTAGCTAAGTATTTACATAAACAGTATTGTTAATTGAAGTATCTGGGTTTCAAGGCATCACTGTCTAATAATGAGCACTGCAGGACAGCTGTGTACAGCAGTTTTAATATATAAATTCTGTTTTGGTAGCAAGACACATTGAAGAGTTATTACAAACACCTTAGAATGTGGACTCAACTTATTTTCATGGGAAGTGACTGTTGCCACAAAATTAAAAATATCTAAAATAAATGTCATAAAATTTGGGGTAAAGCACTTTTTTGTTGAAAAATTTCCCTGATGACAGAAAAGCAGTAATAATTATAAATGGAATTAGTTAAGAGTTAATTAGATTCAAATGTTACTGGCTGTAGTTTAATGAAAAAGTAAAAAAAAAACAAACACTCTAATGCAAAACTGTGGTGGCTAGTAATGAAATGATTAAAGGTATTTTTTATTAAGATTGATAAAACAGCAAGAAATTAGCTTAAAAGTGAACCAGTTCCTAAATTTGGTAAGCCAATCTTCCATTGACAATTTACTTTTCAAATCTAACAGTAGCTTTTAGTTCAGATTCGATCTGTTCTTAGAATTTAATTGGAAGCTTGATTACTGACTCAGCAAAAATAAAAAAAGAAAATCACACAGAACAAAAATCAGCCGATATAGATTTTAGTCTCTGCTATGAAAACTGAAGTGAAAAATACATAATTGGTAATGATGATTAATATAAAGTAAAAATAAAGTATGTAATCAAAACTTCTTTTCTTACTATCTGTGGACCACTCAAGAATTGTACCCATGGGCTTTGTTAATACCAAAGAGTAATGTTCAAAATACTCATTTAAATAAATATTTTTGCAAACTACAACTGTAACGTGGCCTTTAAACCAAACCAATTTCTTTGCTTTTTCTGCCACAATATCAATTATCTAACCTTATGCCCCATGACTTGTGACAGCTCAACACCAATTCTCTTGAATTTTTAAAGCTGAATACTTTTCCATCAAGTTGTAATCACATACCAGCTGTTTCCCTTGCTGCAATATAGAAAGTAAATGTACAATGCAGGGTGCCATCTACTGAAACATGAATGCACAGACTGACTAGGAAAAGAACAAGCAAGAGATATAATGGAGAGAGAGTAACAAGCATTAGAACTGATGCAGTTCACAGCTCCACAGGAATTCCACTAGCAATAAATGAAATTGTTTAATTGTTTCATTTGGTAGCAACTATAGCTGAGACCATGATGTGAAATAAGGTACAGGGTAGAAGGCAGAGAGTTAATAATTAAGACTTGTCAGAACCCCTAGTTTTACCTACTACTGAAATGTACTCCAGTCTGACTGTTCCTCCCTTACACACTGTTTAAAGACCTTTAGCTGCTAAGAATACTTAAAGCCAAAGGAATTTTTCTATATTGAAGAAAACTAAATGTTCAAAAGTTCAAATGAGGATTTTGTTTTTTCCCCACAAGCTTCTATTTATTTTCATTTGTCTTTAGGAACTAAACAAAATTTATTTTCCTCCCTAACAAAAAGAATATTTATGTGAAAAAAACCCTGAATCTGAAAGACAGGATGGTAGGATTAGATTCATGGGCTATAAAGTCTTCATGCTTCATAAACAGTAAATAGACATTTGATTAACTCATTCATACGAATCATTTCAAATAACTCATTATTTGAAAAAAATATGTAAGATGTCTGTTAAGTGTCAGGTTAGCAACCACACTAAACCTTACAGAACTATGTACTACCATAACTGAGAATGTAACAAGTAGGCTGAATGACAGTTTATTTTTAATATTTGGTGCAGTTATCTACTTATGGAAAATTATACATTGTTATGTGTATAACTTTTAGTATTGTTATGTGTATAGCTTTTAGTATTTGTTTCACATTATCAAATTGAATAAACCATCCACTAGAATACTGCTATAAACAAGCTGTGACTGAAGGACTAAGCATGTAAAGCCATGCCATAAACCCACGAGAGACCTTTATCATGTTCATATTCAAAATTCATGTCCTTTATTACATAACTTACATATTTTACTGAAAGCCTCAACTATGGATAGTCATTAATTTAAAGTGGATGTCTGGTAACTTAAAAGAGATTCGTATCTGTGCATGTATGACAAAATGTGTGTTCACACATAATAAAATATTTGTTAATGCAAAACAGTTACCTGCTGTGGTCCTCGGACAGCTTTTCCTGGGGAATCCAGTGAGGGAAGAGGTGCATCAGGCGGGTCCTGAAGTGGGAATTTATTTACATAGAACACATTATGGTCTCCAGCTGGCAAACACGGAGCTCTAAGATTTGAGGGTTTTGTTTTGTCAGTTATTTTAAGGTTCTCTATAGCTGAAGTTATGGGGTCAATTCTCCGAATTTCAAATAAAGTTTCTTCTGTTTTACCAAAGTTTCCTGGGTTGTCTCTGACTTCCATATTAAATCTGTCCTGGCACACTGCCTCAGATGTGGCAGGAGTATGGATGTTCGGTGTCTCTGGAGTACTATGTAAGAAAGCAGAGTCACTGTCCATAGGTGGAAACTTGACATTGAACTTAGAAAGTGATTCCAAAGAGGTGTCTTCCTCATCTCGGCCCAGTCCTCTTGGTGTAACAACAGATTCAATACACGGCGTACCTCTGTTTCTATCATCTTTAGCCTGGGGCTTAAACAGCGCTTCTTGTTTTTCTGTTTTATCAGTACACTGTATAGGCACAGAGCACTGTGTGTCTGCAGGAAAAAGGATACAGAGGGAAATAGTCACACTCAAATCATTGAAAAAAACAGCTGAAACAGCTTTAGGCAGAGGACTATTGTTTTTCTATTGGTTTATATACCAACTGAAGACAACTGGTATTTTTATGTTTGCTCCCATCTTCCATGAGGATAATAGCAGTCCCCTGCAGGTGAACCAAACAGCATACAGGCTGCAACTTAATTGCTTTGTTTTCTCCTAGGTTTTCTACTATAAGCTTTGCATCTTGTTCTCAATTACACTGCTTTACACTTACAAAAATGATTGTAGCTTATATGTTTACTTTGTAACAGAGGCCACAATTCTAAGTTTAAATATATATATATGAATATGAATAATTAGAGCATTTATCATTTACTACAGGAATAAGTTAATTCATTTCCCCTAATAGCAATGTGTTATTAGGTATAACTTTAGTCAGTTTAGTCACTGTCTACACTGAGTGGTGTCAGAATCAGGAAAAAAAGAAGACAGTGAAGGCAAAAGAGATTGATATCTTGGGATGTACTTTAAGGAATTACATGTGAATATGGCTGGGTGTGGTATAGCACACCTTTAGTCCCAGCACTTAGAAGGCAGAGGTAGGTGGATCTCTGTGAATTCCAGGCCAGCCTGATCTACACAGCAAGTTCAAGGATAGCCAGGGCTATATGGTAAGACCCTGTCTCAAAAAAAAGAAAAAAGAAAGAGAAATAAAACGATGTGTATATATCATTTCTCATATTTAGAAAGGCTCTCTGACTAACATGCAGATATGAGGTGGGCACCAAAGCTGCTTTAGCTCATTCATAATAAGCTTTTCTCCAACAAAATCTCTAGGGTATAGTCACATGCTGGCAAGGAGAACTTCTGAGGAACCAGTTAGAGTGACAGAGATCATAGCAAATTAAATGGAAATATGAGCTGTTAAAGAAAGACAAGAAGTCAGCAAATGCTGGCAGTATGGGAGGAGGCTAGTAAACCAAAAATGTGGAGTTATGAATTCAGAAAACACTAGAGTATAGAGCTGAAAAGACGGCTCTGTGCTAAGAGTACACATGCCCTTCAGGAAGACTAGAGTTCATTTCCCAGAACTCACACTGGTGGCTCACAATCACCTATAACTCCAGTTCCAGGGGATCCTATATCTCTGGCCTGCACAGGTACCCACATTCATGCACATACCCACATACCCATGGTTAAAATTAGATCTTTTAAAAAAAGCCAACAAAGGCTACAGTGTAATAAATATAGCAAGAGATATATTTCACAGTACCAAAGCAAACCAAAACACACCCAACAATTATCAAAGCACAGTTCATGTTTATGATCCCGAGATACTGGAAAAAACATAGGTTCCACAATGCCACTTCAAGAAGCCAATGTGTTTTGCAGTGCATTTGTTTATTTGCTTTTGTTTTTGAGATGGGGGTCTTATGAAGCTCAGGCTGGCCTGGAATTTCCAATGTAGGTGAGGTTAGCAGTGGACTCCTAACCCTCCTGACTCCACCACCCAAGGGCTGGAATTACAAGTGTGCAGTACTATTCGTGCAGCAATACATTTTATTCAACAGATTAATAGTCATTAGTGAAGTCATATATTCACAAATGAAGACTTTACCAATGAAGCAGGCATAAGAGTACAGGATATACATAGCACTTTCCACAGTCTGTTTACGTTAGTAGCATTCAACAAGTGCCAATTTCTTTATATTGTTTTGATCTTTAGGGTCTTATGACACTTATTGTTGCCATAGTACATTCCAACAGAAAAAGCCTTCTGTTTGGATATGGTGTGTAGTACAATGCCTCCACCTTCTTTAGTTCATTCTGTAGCATTACATACACACCTACACATCTCCCCCTTTCTCTCCCTCAGACTGCCTCATTATGGCATCCAGGTTTACCCCAAAACTCTCAGTACTCCAGCCCTGGCCTTGCTAGCCCGGGCTATAGGCATTGCAATGTGTAGCTCTTCGCCTAACTCTTACTTGTCCTTCCCACCTTGACCTAGACTTTGATTCTCTGGATGGCTCTCCCATGACGTTTAGGTACTCTGAGGACTGAACATCTTTATATTTGCAAACAGACTTCCCCTCCCCCATTAAAACAGGTTTCTATGGCACCTGAAACCATGTTCTGCTCCCTGTTTACCCAGATATCCCACCTAGTGCCTGGCACACATATGATACTATATTCTTTTCCTCACAGGATCTAGAATTATAACCCATACTTACTAGACATTCTGGCTGTGACTAGAAACAGTACAGTAATTGAGACCAAACTCAATTGTTTTGCTGAATTTCTTTGACCTTTGAGGTTGACAAAGTTCATTTACTCTCAAGTAGTCACTTTTCTTGGTAGTCAACTTGAGGGTCGTAGGAAATGCTAGGAAACAGGAGTAAAGCTCTGCAATACCTGAGAAGAAATATCTTCTCAACTCATTTTCAGGAGAACAAGGTAAATGCTTTAGCATCTGCAGCTGCTACTAATGGCAACGAATATTAACACTGATAGCACTTCCATGTGCCATGCACTAACTGTGGTATGTACATTAATCCACTTAATACTCAAAGGAACGCCAACTCAGGCACTATTATTATCTCTAATTTATATGCAAAGGAATGGATATGGAGAGGTTAACTCCATGGCTACTTCCAAGGCTGTTCAGCTTGTGAAGCTAAATCTGGCACTAAAGCCCAGGTAGTCAACTCCAGAGTGTTGTCAGAGCCATTATGTTAAATTGAACATGCTGCTTTCTACACAGAGAGGGTCAAGCTGGCAGAACTGTGCTTGGAGTGACTTTCTTAACAGTTGACCTAATCCCCCTCCAAAGCAAACAGGGAAACATCAGTCAGCTGTAAGAAGTAGTCCAGTATCTTCTTTTGGAATAGCTAGCTGGTATACGAGCTTAGCTACATTTAAGTAATTTGAGTTAATCTGTACATGTGGTAAGAGTACGATTCTAAGATTCCGATGACTACTAGAAGTCTGAGCTTAGATGAAATCAAACAAAGTCCATGAAACACTTGTCATCCCAATACCTCACCGAGACAAAAGCCAGTGAGCATGCAGCTTTTACAATTTGTTTCAATAACATTTATTTTTGCAAGGAAACTGAGCAAAATGAAAAGAAAATTAGATTTCCAAATTTACATAGGCTGTTTAGACTGCTTTGGCAAATTATCATGAAGACTGACTTAAAAGAGCTGATGATTGTCTATACGCTAATCCTATATTCTTGTCTAATAGCCAATGAAATAGGACCCTGCTTTTAGACTACTAACTCTCTCCTAGGAAATATTTGCTTAAACATACAGTTCTACCTTTATCCTTTCTCAGGATTCCTGCCCCGAGTGAATGACCAGAAGAGACATGGTAATGACACATGTATCTGGAAACCCTGAACAGGTATATGTTTTCTAAACTGTGTCTTCATTCTTTCCCCCTAATATATAGTATAGATAGTATAGAGCTATACAGTCAGGGCATAATATTTAAAATCTTGTGTTTTGTTTGGACCAAACAAAGCTTTATTCAATTTAATACAGATCTAAAACATTTCAAGAGTAATGTTTTACTTATTTGTGACACAGTTAATATAAAGCATAAGAATAATGTTAAGCAGCTTCCGTGAGGAAGAAATTGAAGTTAAACACTCAGTGTTCAGGTTGACAGATACATACTAAGAGTTAGACTTATGCAATTTAAAAATGGTCAAAGTATTAAATAATTGATAATGGGTTATGTTCTCTGCATAACAAAGAGTGCATCACTATTACAATGTTTTGATAAGATGCTGATGTTCAAAGAGCATGCTTCTGAATTCTAGACATACACAGCTTGCCTATTTTAAGTGAAACTGCTTATTTCTACTATCTTCAGTCTCTGTGGAAGAACAATTGCTCATGAACATTACAAAAATTAAGATGGGGAAATTGAGAGTTCTTTTTGAGAAGATTGGAAAACAGCAAGTGCGGACATACAAATTATATCTATATACAAAGGTTTTTCTTCCCCCTCACCATTTATTGGAAATAAATGCTGGTAGTGGCAAAAAAGAGAACTTACACTATCAATGACTTTAAATGCTATGCCATAGAAAAATCAGGATCTTCAATTAAGGATATGCTAGTCATCATTATTGCAACATCTCCCAGAGTGAAAACTGCAAATCATATTGCTAGGGAACTGCCTGTAGAATACCCCAAATCATGGATAAAAAGAGAATCTATCCTTCTAAATGATCATTTGACTAGCCTTTTGTTTACTGAAGTGTCTGGATGCTAGACTTAATTTCTGTCATTGTGTTATTAATATTTAACTACTGAATCAATTACCAAAATACCAGTCTAGAGTTAAAAAAAAAAAAAGCCCAAACACACACACACACACACACACACACACACACACACACACACACACACACACAGAGGCATGTAGCTCAGGCTTACAATTCTAACTGTCAGGTGGACTGCTGCAAGTTTTTTGACCAGCCCAGTTGGCATGGCAAGTTCCATGCCAGCCAGACAGCAGGCTGAGACCCTACCACAATAAAAACAAAAAGCCAACATGTGTGCAAAACAGATGTTCCTAAGTGGTATTTTATACTCAATTTTTATTTTGTGCTGCCAAGAGAACTGGTTCTAAGTAAATGTGCACTCTACATTTTTATTCTTGAACTAGCTTATCAGAAACTATAACTAGTGTTTAATGACATTTCAGGCAGAATTTAGTTATAAACAAATGTGAAGTTAGAATTTTAGTTAGCTCATATATAGTAGTATTGCTTTAAGTTTACTTACTGACATGAGAGTTAATGTTTAATATGATCCCCAATAAAAAATATAGAGATGTGTCCTATATTTTCAAGATGCTACTTTTCACTAACGTGATTGGTAATTAGGTTATTCAATTAAATCTATATAGCACCATATACAATGAAAACAGGAAAAAAAGCAAGAATTTTATAATTACAACATAGAATTTAACAGCATATATTTGTTCAATTACAAGGGGCAAGATGCAGATTATTCATCTTTCATAAGCATTTGGAAGTATTTTTACATTAAAAGTTAAATCAATTTCAAGCAGTATAATTACTATAAGATAAATTAAATCTTACCAGTTGCAATATCTGGTATATTAAGTTTGCTTAAGTGGTCTTTCTGTGCCTTTGCTAGTAGGCATATCGTATGAAATTCTTCCTTAAGGTCCCAGAAAGTCTTCTCTATATTATCCCTAAAAACAAATCAATATTTTAAAATGTAAGGTTATAACTTCAAATTATTATAATTAAATATATACAGCATAGTTTTTATGGACCACAGAAATATAGAAAAGTTAAATGTTAAAAATAAAATTTAAATTTGTAGAAAATGTCCTAAATACAATCCTAATATTTGAAAAGCTAGGCACAAAGCAAATGATAAAAGGTCTAGTTCATAAATGCAGTGTGTGTTAGTGTATCTACTTATTCATCTGTCACACTGATATTCTCTGTAAACATCACAAATAGAGTATTAATTACTCTTCACTCTGGTTCATATTAGGATTCATTCATGTCAAACAATATGGCCACAATACGAGGCTTGTTGAAACAAGGGACTCTTGGAGAATTCGGCTTTTTAGATCTAGCTTTGTTTGTAACTGTGATGTAGTTAGGTGATTTCACATGCAGGTCCACTCCAGTAGTTAACAGTCAACTATTCCTCTTTTACAATTGTTACAAAATTTAAAATATACAAAATAGTGCATATTTGTAAGTCTTGAGTTGGCACAGAAGGATCTAGAACCACCTTTCATGATGTAAAGGGAGGCTGAGGTCCTTTGAGGGTTCTTTTCCAGAAGACACTTCTTGTCTTCTCACCTGAAGATGAAAGGAAATGATCACACTTTACATGCTTCCAAATTCAAACAAGAAAGCACAGTACACTGTTCACCTAATGAAAACCAATCACATCAATGTGTGTGTTTGCTCTCTCACACACAGTACAGGCCGTTTCATACACATAAAAATACAATAGGTCTTTTTTTTCTCTGAGATCAAGGAAAAAGAAAAATAAAGTATTTTCAGTAATTTCTTTGATTACTGTGTGTAATAACGGTAATTAAGGGACTTTTTTATATTCAGCTAATGAAAATTATTACTCTGATCATCAAGCACCTCTATACCCAGAAATTTAGGAGCAAAATGTTTCTGACACTTTTGTCCTTTGACATTCACTAATAATGGCCTATATATGTAAATCAATGCCTTTGTCTTTTGTTATAGATCTCTTAAAATAAGAAATGCAAATGTAACATGAGAAGTAACCAAACTATAGCTCCTGCTTGCTTAATAAGCATCTACAAGGTTTATAAAGATAATACATTATGTATTTGGGCTGCTTGGATACAAGTCCTTGCCTTTCACTCCCACCTTGTGGCCTATACTGGAATTACACATATTCTGACACTGAAAACTGATATCCACAGAACATATTGTAGCCATGTATTCTATGGCTCAGTGTTAAAAATACACAAAACCTCTTATCTGGTAAGCTCTTTGTGCTTTCTGAAGCTATGAGCCAACAAATTCTGAAATCTGAAGGAGTCCTAATATTATATACTCATAAATGATAATTTCACCCTGTATTTCAACTGTATAATTCTTAAATTCAAATTGAAGCCATTTTTACATTTATTTCTTTTGTGTGTGCATGCAGGAACAACTGGCAGGGGTCTGTTCCCTCTCTGCCATCTGGGTCCTGGGAAATGAATTCAGGTCTGCATGTTTAGCAGCAAGTGAGTATGCTTACTGGGCCATCTTGCCAGCCCACTCTTGAGTAACTGTTGGTTTTATTCAATTACTGTCACTGATAGTATTAGCAAAATATTCACTTTTATTATTTTTAGTTGTGTGTAGGTGTGTGTGTATCTGTGGACATAAGTGCAGACATCCATGGAGGACAGATGCCTCAGAGCCCCTGAAGAGGATCAAGTGTTCTTAACAGTTGAGCCATCTCTTCAGCCCCCATATCAAAATGTGCATGGTATTATCAAATGTACAGTAACAAAGTCAAAAGAGATGTAGACTATAACAAAATGCTTGGTCATTTAATATTAAATTATAAAAAGAGATTATAATGAATGGAACAACTTGCTTTTAAAAATTGCCGTAATTATTTTACTAGGAACTAAAAAGAACCCCAAACAATGTTTAACCTAAAACTGAAAATAATTTCCAGAAAGTGGTAATGACAACAGCTTCCTTTCCAAACCCCGATTTTTATATAACGAAGAGTGACTGTTTCTGAGGCTAAAAGAGTATTATAAACCCGAAAGAATGATAAAATTTTGTTTAGTTTAGAAAATTATTGGTGCCAACCTTCCCTGATATTTAGATTTGATAACATGAAAAAAAATCATTGGGTAAGACAGGGGCAAAGGGGGACTCAGGTAACTAAGGGATTTCTATTAAATATCTAAAAATGAAAATCTTTTAGTTTAGGATAAAAATTAAAGCTTTTACTAGTTTTGTTCTTATTATTGTTAAAGAAAAAGCATTACCATATCAAGCAGTAGCCTGCAGTTTCCACCATTCATACTACATCTGTTAATATATGGCAAGTGAACATCTTTCTCCTTCAAAAAAGGCCTGGCACTCACTGTGCAGTCTGTGAGACCATCCTATGTTAGCCTCCACAGTGCTGGGGTTGCAGCTGTGTGCCACCTCCATCCCTCATCTGAAAACTTTAGAATCCCTAGCATTCCATGAAGAATTTAAAAAAAGGAACCTTAACATTAACTGGAAGATAAAGACACATGTGGTTGCTGAAGCTGTTCTGAGGTAGGGTAAAGTTAGAATGGGCACAACATGCTAATGCCATTTTCCACTCTAGCATTATGACACAACTTTCTGGAGACAGTCATTTATTTCTGAAAGGATTTAGGACTAACGTAGTCAATGGCAACAATGTCAACACAGACTTTCTTTTTAATGTTTCCCCTCCTGCTGCCTCCCTCTCTCTAATGGGGTTGTCTTATGTACCTTAGGTTATCTCACCCCCCAACTATAGGATTATATGTATGTATGTACCAGTAGTACATCTTGCCTTCATGTTATCCTCCTTAATGATGGCTATTGTTTGCTGTATACACTAGAGAGGAACTTAACACTAGAGAGCTATAACTTGTATTTTCCCTTTGAGTCTCAAATATTACTGAGTGGATTTTCCACTGCAGGAAGCTAAAATTATCTTAATTTCAAGGAAGAAAGCAGGAGAAATATGGACATTTAAAGAGATTTTGTGTGTCAAGTCATTCAACAAATGAATTTATTTTGAGGCATAAAAAACACAACAGCGTGAACTATTTCAAGCTCGATGCAACTAGTGTATGTAACCAGTGAAGTGAAGGCTAAAGGAAGACTTGCATGCCATATTCACTCTCCATAGAGATAAGCCCTCCTACTGAACCCGTTAAGACAAACTCATCTGAAAGCTGAGTTGTGAAAGATGTGAAATGGTCTGAAATGTCCTTGTGTGTGGACTGAAATAACCTTAGTGTTACCAATGAGTTTTTCATAGGTGGGTATCATATGAAAACATGCATGTCAGAGCCAGAGTATTTGGTAATACTCAAAGAGGAAAAAGAAAACATCAGCTACTATTCCATTAGTCCAAAATCCAGTTTATTCTTCATATAGAGACAGTGGAAACTTGGGCTAGGCACATGGCTCAATGATAGAGCAATTGTCTAGCATGCCCAAGGCCTGAGTTGTGTCCCTAACACTGTAAAAAAAAGACAAAAAGATCATTGAAGATGTTTTTGTGTTGTCTTTCATAAAGTACTAGATAACAACCCCGTAAGAAAGAAATGTAAACAGAGCCACGCCTATAATCCTAGCACTTGGAAATCTGAGGCAGGAGGATCTTGATTCAAGTCTAACCCAGGCCATGCATAGAGAGACGCCAGAGTAACACGACAGGCATTGCTAAGTATGTCACTGAGAGCCTATCCATTTTGAGACAACAAATCTTATCTTTGTTATAGTTGGCATAAAAAGGGAAGTATTTGTATATTCTCTCATATGTAAGTAACCTAAACCTTAAAAGGCTAACTTTATTTGTGCTTATTTATTGTTGGGGATTTAGCCCATGACCTCAAAACATTCTAGGCAAGTACTTTACCATCAGTGAGCTCTATCTCCAGGCCTAGAAAACTAATTTTAAATAAAGGGGATAAGTTCTCAGTGATATACAAAGCAATGCCTGTCACGTTATATCAGTTTTGCATGAAGTATTCCCTCTGAACTTTAGTTGGGATCCTTGCATGCAAAAATAATGCTTACTTTTAGGTGCTTGGGCAACTCAGTGGAGTCAATACTAATTCATATCATTTCTGAATTATGTCCAAGAAGACTGTTGTTTTAAAACAGAAATACACTTTTTGGTGGTAGCTCTGTAGACCACTAGGCTGGCCTTAACACAAAGAGATTTATCTGCCTCTGCTTCCTGTGTGCTGGGATTAAAGGCATGAGCTACCATGCCCTGCCTTTTTAAAAAGAAAGGTCAACTAGGAATTGGCTATGTAGACCAAGCTGGTCTTCAATTCCCAGCCAGGGTCCCTTCTACCTCAGCATCCTGAGGACAGGGACTACAGGTCCATGCTAGAGATCTACTTTCACTTTGAGCAATGTAAATTAACATGCCCAGGGGGGAGGGAGGGTTGATAAAGGATGATAAACTTTGAAGCTATAAATGTGAGCTGGGTAAAACTCAGCATGGAAAAAAAGAAACTTGAGTAGTAGAAAAAGAAACAGAAAACAAGGCACTTTCATATAGATTTTTTAGAATTTAAAGAAATATTAAAAGACCAACTGATGCTGGATATTTCCATATGATTTTCAGATATAGTGGAGCAAAATTCATGGCAATGTCAAGTATCAGATTTAACTGAACTAAGGAGAAAGCAAAACAAGAGAATTAAGATCCAGAAAATAGAACCAGAAAAAAAAAAACACAGAAAGAAATGAGATAATATAAGCATAAAAATAGGGAATTGTAATTGATCTGCACAAATTTATGTACATGTATGTAAAATCTATGGCTTTTTCACCCTCATTAACATTCCTGAAAATACAGAACAAAAGAGGAACAAAATATTAGGAGCTTGGTCTGTTGTACATGAGGCAGTGTGCTAGGCAAACCCACTGCCAGTGCGGGAACAATTCCAGGGCAAAATGGGATTCATCCCAGTGTTCTGAAGGAAATGGCAAGAAAATAAACAATATAAAAATAAAATTAAACACCCTAATTACTTCCAAATTCTTTATAGGGTTCTGGTTTAATATAAATCCACCAAAAATATCTATCAATTCAATGCTACAATTAAAAATACTTATAAAAAGTTAAAAATACTTCATCTGTATGTAACTATTATGACTTCAAATCTACTAACATCACCTTGAAGATTAATACTTTTCTATTACCCCTTCTTTTAAGTCCTCCCTTTTCCATTACATTCTATATATACCTTTCTAAATTGATTTTGTTGAAATATATTTTGTTATTTTATGTGTATGGGTGTTTTGCCTATATGTGTGTCTGTGCACTACATCCATGGCTGGTGCCTTTGGAGGCAAAAGAGAGCACTGGATCTCCTGGAACTACAATTACAAATGAGTTGTGAGCTGCCATGGGGGAATGGGGATCAAACCCAGTCCTCTGGAAGAGCAGTCTGTGCACAGCCATCTCCCTAGCCCCATAATTTTTACCTTCTTAAGGAGTATAAATATTTATTCCTGGGAGTGAATTCTCATACAAAATAGAAACTATGAACTTAGTAACCACTTTTAGTAAGATTTCTCATACCCCTCTACCAGATGCTCCCTTTAAGTTAAACTGATCTGGGAACCCTTTAGCTGTAATTTAATGTACACAGTAATGTGATAATCAATCTTCATTATCAATTTGACTGGATTTAGAATCACCATGGAAACACAACTCTGGATGTGTCAATGAGGGTGTTTCTGAAAAGTAAGGAAAGACTCACCTTAAATGTGCCCTCCCATCTCACAGGCTGAGATCAGAGATTGAATATAAAGAAGAAGAACAAAGTACCACTTCATTGCTCCTTGCTTCCTGAGTGCAGATGCAGTGTGACTGGCACCAGGTATGCATGTGGTGCACATGCATGCAAAACACGCATACACATAATAAAAAACCTGTATCATGAGTTTCAAAGGCATGACTATTATTTTGTGAATTAAGTTTTTAAAAAAAGTGAAATGATTTTAATTATGTAGATGCAAAAGAAATAAAAAACCCAGTTGATGCTTTATTCTACTATCAATGAAAAATGTAGATTAATATTAATATCCCCATATTTCTATGTTTCTTTTTTATTTGGACAATTAAAAACTCTGAGATAACAATAAAAGATGCCAACTCTTTTGGTAGCAATAATATTCATTTTTGCATTTTACACTTAATAAAACCATACTCAAAATACAAAATAAAAAATCTTTAAAAATTTATAAAGAATATGGAAATATGACTACTGGCAAAGAAAAGAATCTCTCAGTGTGAGTCTGCTGTCATAACATAGCCTAGTAAAGCAGGACAGTTCAGAGTGTAATGCATTAGGTACAAATAAAAATGTAGGTGAACCTCCAAATTTTAGCAATGTCATTGAAGGGTTTACAAAGCTCTTAAAAATGTCAAAACCAAATTAGGAAAAGTGCTGGAGATCCTGTGGTTAAACAAAGCTAAGTGGCTTTTTGCTATTCATTTCTGATCCATATGCATTCTCTCTTTTAAAAAACTTAATACATTAATTTTTTATTGTGTGTGGTGAGACTTGTGCATGCATGCCAGGGCAATCCTCTCCTTTCACTGAAGGAGTCCCCAGGATCAAACTCAGATCATCATATTTGGTGGAAGTATTTTACCCACTGAGCCACCTTGCTGTCCCATTACATACATTCCTAAATCCAGGACTTCGTACTCTAAGCATGCACTCTACCATACCCCTAGTCTCCACACTTCTACTAGATTACAGTAAAAAAAAAAAATCAGCATATGTGCTATGCACTTATCACAATGGATACAGAGAAGTAACTGGAAAGAATTTATAAGTATCATTTAATATATAAAAATTATCCAATACATGTGAAAAGGAACAATGAGAAGACATTGTGACCTTTATGAATTCTTTAAGTTGATGAAATGCTAGAATATTCTTAGTATTTTTCTTACTGAGAAAAAGGTAAAAGTGATTTTCTAACAGGAAATTACAACCTATCTTAACTAGTAAGTCTCAACATAGAATTCAGGACCTTTGTGCATTCCAAGATCCTTTCAAGGTATCTGCAATTTGAGAGAGATGTCTGTCTCAGGCCTTGAGCGTACTTGTACATGTCAAGAAGACAAGGCTCTGACTATTCTTTATTTGGGCATTTTTAGGACCATGTTTACAGACAGCCAACTTGAAAGACCAGATAGCATCCCAAAGATCCACCTGAAATGGATCATGTTACAAAGTGCATGGACTCCCTAAGCTAAATGTTCTTTTCCACCACCATGATCACAGCCTTCCATCTGGATTCTCCTATGTATACCTCCTTCTGCCCAAATGGGAACAAGGCAAATATATTCTTGCTGCTTGCTATTTTACATCAAATAAAGACATTTTTCCTCTGACATGGTCTATGTTTTCTTTTGGCATCTGCAAAATGGTTAATGATTAGACTTACATAATGCCATCCATTAGCTAAACTATTCTCACAACAGCATTGAGATGGTATTTGCAGTGTTTACTGTATTGGCATTTATACTGATGGTACAAAAGCAACTGTGATTGAACTGCTGATGTTATCTTGAAGTGCAAGGTTGTCTTGGGGAAAAACTTGTGTAATGTTTGAGTTGCAAGCTGAACTAGTCACTTTTTTAATAGAATGCTATTTTCACTTCAAAGAATGAATGACATGCAGGCTATGGTTATTCAGACATTTTCTCAAAAGCAAATGAAGCTAGCCTGTCACTTTAAGGAAAACAAGTGACAAGACTTGTTGCCAATAACAAAATTTGAGCTTTCAAGTGAGAATTAAAATTCAGAAAAGTTGTACCTGTTATAGTAAGCTTGACAGCTGCCCAATAGTTAAAGGCTTTTGTGGTGAGCTTGACAATTATATTAAATTTGATTTTTAAATATTACCTAATAAGTCAACACTTGGAAGATCTATAATCTACACAATTCAGTAAACCCAAAATCTCCAAATGGCTAACTAATTATGTTATAAAACACTATGAGTAAAAAGACAGTCTAAATGTAAGACAGACCTCTGGGTTTTAAGTAGGTGAGAAGTTCACAGATGTCGCTTCAGATGTTTAAGAAACTGGGCCAGTGAGATGGTTCTGCAGGTAAAGGCACCTGTCACCAAGCCTGACTACTAGAGTTTGATCCAGACTCCTCCTGCATGTTGCTCTCTGACCCCCAGATGTGCACAATTCGATGTGTGCAAACACATGCCAACAAAATTTTTAAAAAAGGAACTGCTTCTTACCAAGTACTGTTGTATTACAAAGAACAATACCCACAACTGAAAAGCTTTCCTTTTCTAGCCATGTTGTGTATGTGAGGCTGGATTCTTAGCATATAATTTAAGGAAGAAAATATAAAACAAACCCAAAATATAACCAATTGAATGTAGGTGTATTCTATAACACTGAAAAACAATACATTCAAACTAGATGTGGAGCGCTAGATGACAGATTTTAATCCAACAGTAAGAGAAACTAGATTGCTTTGCAGGGGAAAGCGGATGGCTGTTTGTTACCTACTGAGGTTGTGAAAGAAAACAGCCTTTTCATGCTTTAGCATGAGAAACCAAGACTGGAAAGAATATGCCAATTCCATTTTGCAGGCTTTACAATTAAAAAGGGGGAGAGGATGATGTGAAAAAGGGAGAGTTTGGGAATGTAGGGGGAGAAAAGACAGCCACACTAAACCTACTCAGATTTGCTTGAATGTTAGGGAAGATGCCACTTCTCATTTTCTTTTTCTAAAAATTGTGTGTGTGTGTGTATACATAGTTGCATATATGTATTATACTAATTTAAATTTAAGGAACTTATTAAAAAGCTTTATGTATCAACATTTTTCTTAGAATTTGTGATATTTAATTCTGTAACTCTGGAAAAACCTTTGAGCATTAATGACTGAATAAAAAGAAAACTGGTTCTATCCTTAGAATGGGATATCTGCTTATACTGGAAAAGCAAGGGCTCTCTAACATGGTACACAAAATAACCCCACATTTTCTTCAGTTTGCTATAAGCCCCAAGTTGGCATGTACCACTGTTTACCAACAATAGCTACCACAAAGGTGAGTATTAACAAGTCACAGGGACAATTTCTTTTCCCCCAAGACAGGGTTTCTCTGTGTAACCTTGGCTGTCCTGGAACTCACTATATAGACCAGGCTGTCCTGGAACTCACAGAAATCTGTCTGCCTCTGCCTCCCAAGTGTTGGGATTAAAGGTATGCAACCACCATTGCCTGGCTGACAATATTTTTAACATTTGTGTAACTGTCAATTTTATTGCAATCTCTTCTCTTAGAAAACTTATGTATAGTTCTATGCTTAGACAAAATAAATCAGCTCTAACTTTGTGATTGGTGATTAATGTCTTGTTGAAAAGTCTGAATTTTAAGTTTTGTTGAAATGATAAATAGTATGTCTGCCATCTATCTGTATGTTATCCTCTCTAGATACAATACCTGGACTGTAATACATAGCAACTGAAATAAAAAATGCAGTTTAAGAGACTTGCAACAGAAAATAATTTCTGAAGTACTGAAGGAAGGTATGGGGCCCAACACTTAGACAGATATCCGTAAGCTGGAAATCAACGAGAAGTCCTGAGTATGTAAATGCACACATTGCAAGCATGAAGATGCTATCCAAGGCCTAGACCTTTCAATGTAAGATTCTATAAACTACAGAAGGCCAGAAAGCTTAATGGTTTTCAACTTTACACAGCCTGCCAAAGCTACCCAACATAAAAACTGAAGGACTATGTGCTGATTGTTTTTTTGTCAATTTGACACAAACTAGAGTCCCTGAAGGGAAGGAATCTAGATTGAGGAACTGTTTCCATCAGATTGGCTTGTAGGCAAGCCTATGGGGGCATATTCCTATCGAGTTATATGGGAGGGGCCAGCTCACTGTGGGTGATGCCATCCCTGGACAGGGGGTCCTGGGTTGTATAAAACAAGCATACTGAGCCAGCCATGGAGAGCAAGCCAATAAGCAATGTTCCTCCATGGTCTCTGCTTTAGTTTTTTCCTCCAGGTTCCCGCCCGGAGTTCCTGCTCTGACTCCCCTTCATGATGAACTACAACAGGAAGATGAAATAAATTCCTCCCTCCCCAAGTTGCTTTTGGTTGTGGTGTTTATCATGACAAAAGAAAGCCAGCTAATAGAGAAATGGTACCAGGACCATAGGGCACTGCTGTAGCAGACCTGACCATGTTATTTTTGTTAGAATTGTGGCAGCCTGTGAAACTCTGATCTGCAAAAACTACTGAACCCAAGTTCAATGTATGTGGAAACAATGAGGATGAGGGAGGGAGGAGCAGGGCACATTTTCACATCATTTGATTTCTTATTTATAAGTTTCAATTGTTAAAAATGCTTATAAAAATCAGTAACAACATGCAATTTTTTTTTTTTTAGTTCTCCAAGCATTGCCTATTAACAGTCTCTTAAAAGTCTATATTCATGTTATATTTTTTCAAATTCTTAAGATCATAGGCCATGGTATTTCTTCCTTCTGAACATAATCATAGGATTCAGAAACTGAATCATTTGATGGGGGGGGGCCGACTAACCCTTTCCTCTACCCTGTACCATTGGCATTTTCCTTTATGACTGTAATCTACAATGCCTGTGATAATTTAAAGAACAGAATACTGTGGAAGTGAAGGTATGTATGTGACTAGTGACTAGGTCACAGAAGGCACTTTGCACTCTACTCTTGGATCCCTTACTTGGAGGAAAGTTAGCTGCCAGGCTATGAGTAGACACCCATATGGCAAAGCCTCCTGCCAAATGTTATGTGAGTGAGCCATCTTGGAAGTACATCCTCCAAGTGAAGCCTTCAGCTTGCAACCCTTGCCTATTCTTGATTTCAACACATGAGAAATCGTGAGCCACAACCATTCAGCTAAGTCATTCCTGAGTTTCTGATACACAGAAATTGAGAAAATAATGTATTGTTTTTATGTTGTTAAGTTTTTTAGTAAGTTTAGGGTAACTAGTTATATGACAAGACATTGTAAAAGATATGTAACTACTGTGGTGAACAAGAGGTGAAACCCAGTTATTAAATTAAATTAGGCATATTCTTGCAACTCTAAGTAGAATACTGTTATCTAATGATAGAGCCTTGTTGTCTTGACCTTTTAATGACCTTTTTAGAAGAAAAAAAGACTCCTGCACACTCTCTGTATAGGAATAGCATGAACACAGGCTGGACTATAAATACTATTTTTATTGATTGGTTGAGTGATTATAGTACTGGAGACTGAACCCAGGGTGCACACATACTAGGCAAGCACTCAACTACAGAGCTTAAAACTTAAAACTCAATTTTAAGTTTCTTAAGTCAAACATTCTAAAAAGGTCTTTCCCCAGCCCTATGTATCTTTCATTCCTTTGCTTCATGTTTCATTTCTCTAGCTGTGTACACAAGTGCCATTTCTCAAAGTGTCCAAGTCTTTCCCTGCTGCACATTCTAACAGAAATAGTTTAAAGAAAACAAATCTTCAAGCCATCCATCAAATGTAAGGACAAAAGGACTCTAGGTGGCTAATAATAAATCCTTCTTTTACTGTTTAAAGTCATTTCTGTTAACTTACTAATTCATACAGAAACAAGGCCAACTGATTAGGAGTGTAACTTCTAGAAATAGGTTAGTTTTATTTAAATATTTTCAACATATTAAAGTATACCTTAAAATACATCTTACCAAACCCTCTATGCTTTCCTATTCTCATCATACAGATGTGTGCTTCTACAAAATAGCAACTAAATGTGGACTGATTTCATTTTGAAAAACAAAAAACCTAATATAACAAAATATTTCAAAGTTCTATTCCTAGGAAAAGTTTTCTCATCTGTATTATCTAAATGTGAACTTAATTATAACTTATTAAGTAAAGATCAATACATATGCAAATGCAAAATATTTTAATTTCAATTGCTTGATTAGCTAATATTTTATTAGACATTACTAGTTAAGACTAATTATTTTATACTAAATATAGAGTCAGCTTTCAAATATGTAATACATCTAAGTTATCCTTAAAAATACATTGTAGAGCTATTGTAATAAAAACAATATGATACTGGCACATAAACAGACATGGAAAACAATAGAATAAAACAGAAGCCCAAACATGAGTACTCAAACTACAGCTATATGATATTTGGCAAAAAGAGAAAAACATATGGCATGTTTAGCTGGGTGGTGGTGGTGCACGCCTTTAATCCCAGCACTTGGGAGGCAGAGGTAGGCGGATCTCTGTGAATTACAGGACAGCCAGAGCTACACAGAGAAACTCTGTCTCAAAAAAGAAAAAAAGAAAAAACAAAAAACAAAACAAAACAAAAAAGACAGCATCTTTAACAAATGGTGCTGGGAAAAACTGATGTCCACATGCAGAAGAACAGAATTAGACATCTATCTATCATCCTGAAAGCCAAAAACCAAAACCAAAAACCAAAAACAAAAGGCACAATAGATCAAAACCCTCAAATTTGAAATCTGAAACACTAAAACTGCTGGAGGAAAGTATGCATGTATATTTGTGTATATAAAATCAAGGAATGTATATATACATTATATGTGTGTGTGTGTGTGTGTGTGTGTGTGTAAGTGTTTAGTGTATAATAGTGATCAAGGAAAAAAGAAGCTATCAACTTGAGAAAGGGGGCTCCATGAGAGTGGTCAAGGAAGGATAGTTAAGAGGGACTGAAGGGAGGAAAAGGAGGGGGGAAAGTGATGTAATTCATTTCAATTAGAAACATTTTGAAAAGAAAAATAAATATGAATATAAAAAAGGACAGATATTTTGTTTATGCATTCAGTGTTCATTAGCCCTTTGGATTGAGATACGTAAGAGAAATTTAAAATACAGCCTAATTTTAGTTCTATTAAATGGTTATAGTACAAGGAAATGAAATTCATGAGCTATTCAAAGAATTAAATTATGGATATCACATATGTCTCTTGTATTAATAAGGATAATGATGATAAATCACTGAATTTATATTTACTCCTTACCCAGAGCTTATTTCTTTGGGCCTTTTCCATGGCCTGACCACAAATAGAGTATAACTGGTGCAGATTATTAATTCTTTGGAAATAAGCTTAGCCAAACAAAGGAAGTTGATGAAAAAAGTAGAAAATAATTTAAATCCAGGATCATTTGTCTTACTATCTACCTCAGTTTAAAGTTTCTTTGCTTTGTTCAAACTTGCACTTCATTAAATGCTCATGATACAAAGGAATGGGGAAATTACTAGGGAGCCTGGAGAGATGGCTCAGAAGAGTGTGCATGTGCAATCATAAGGACTGGAGGTCTGATGCTAGTACTCAAGTAATGAGCAGAATGCCTATGTCTATATCTATCTGCAACCCTAGCACCAAGGGCGGTGGAAGCAGGCCTGCTGAGTCTCTCTGGCTTCCAGTCTAGCAGAAAATGCAAGCCCCAGATTCAGGGAAGGACCCATGCCTCTGGGGCTGTGGAGATGGTTCAGTGGTTAAGATCATTTGTTGCTCTTTCAGAGGACCCAAGTTTGATACCCAGGACCTATATAGTGGTTCACAACCATCCTTAACTCCGGTTCAGGGGATCTGATAATCTCTTCTGATTTCCATGGGTACCAGACATGCATGTGGTATATATGAAGGCATGCAGGCAGAACATTCACACACATAAAACACACAAGTAACCTTAATAGTGGCAGAGAGTAATAGTGGAGGATACTTGGAACTCTCTTCTATCTCTTGTGTGTGTAAAAGGCACATATACCCATACACACAAAGAGCATACTAACATACACACACACAAACATATCTTTAAAAAAAAAAACACTAGGAAATATAAAGCTTAAGCTTTATTTTAAATATAACTAATTCTGTTTAGGAAGATATGTCATGTTTACAGATACAGAACTTTGTTTAGGATTTTAGTGGTAAGGGACTGGAGAGAAATGGCTCGTCAGTAAATAGTATATATTACTCTTACAGAGGATCTGAGTTTGGTTCCTAGCACCTTCTTCACATAGCTTACAACTAGAACTCCAGAGCAAGTAGATTTAATGTGTCTGGCCTCCATGGGCATCCGCATACATGTGCATATATCCACATACAGATACCCACATAAACATAACTAAAAATAATAAAATAGGGGCTAGAGAGAGATAGCTCAGTGGTTAACAGCACTACTGCTTTTACAGTGAACCTGGGTTTAGTTCCCAGCACCCAAACTGTGGCTCACAACCATCTGTAATTAGTTACAGGAGATCTAATACCTCTTCTGACCTCTGAAGGCACTGCATGGATATGGTGCACACATATGTACACATAAAATTAATTAAAATTTTTTTCTTAAAAAAGATTTCAGTGGCAGGTTACTGCCTAAGAAAGATGAAACAAGGAAGATATATTGTATATCAGCATTTAATGGTGGTTTCTGCAGAAGCAATGTTAGGGCAAAAAAAAAAAATACTATCTACTTTCTTCCCATGGTCTACCCACTCAAATTATGAGAGCATATAGCCTAAATAACCTGTAAGTCTGCGTAGCCTAACTAACTTAAGAATGAGTCTCACAGTAGTTCCTACCTTTGACTGCTTATTTCTCAGTGTTCCTAGTTTCAGTTTATCATGTGGTTCATCAAGAGTCAAATTATTCTTCCTTCTTTCACTGTCTTCAAGCAAAGGTACATAGCCATAACTGTTATCTGCAAGAAAAAAAAAAAAAACATTTGTACATCAGTAGAAAGCCCTGGAAAGGTAATTATAATAAAAATGAAACCAGGCATGATGGCACATGCCTTTAATCCCAGTCCTAGGAAGGCAGAGGCAGGTGGATTTCTGTGAGTTTGAGGCCAGCCTGGTCTACAAAGTGGGTTCCAGGACAGTCAGAGCTACACAGTGAGACTTTGTCTCAAAAAACCCACAACCAAGCAACAACAATGAAAAACGAACAAACCAACCAAACAAATAAACAAAAATAATGAAACAAAAACAAATCTCAGTAATTTTAAAAGAATAAACGATAAGCTCTAGTTTTATAATATTCAATGTTTATGTAATATTTACAATTGGCAAGTTACCCATTTAGAGTTTTTCCTTCCCACTAAACACTTATTTTCCCATGAGTCAATGAATTCCGAAGACTAGAATTAATTAAGCTTCTTACATTTTACTTTATCAACAGTTAAACTTTTAGGGCTTTCTTTTTTTTTGGAGGAGGGGGATGGTGCCCAGCATGTACTAGCTAAGTGTTCCACCATAGCTACACTTCCAGGCCAATTAAACTTTTATACACCACTTTTTAGGTATGCATTTCTTGTTTAAGAAAATTATACTTGGAAAAAACTATTGCTTTATAGGAAATTAGAAAATGTAGCTATGACAGAAAGAAAAGAAACTGGAGGCTGAAGAGATGGCTCAGTGGTTAAGAGCACTGCTGCTCTTCCAGAGGACATGGGTTTGCTTACTAGAACCCCCATAGTGGCTCATGACCATCTATCAACTCCAGTTCCAGGAGATCCAACACCCTCTTCTGGTCTTGTGGGTACAAGACATACACACACACACACACACACACACACACACACACACACACACACACACACACACCATATAGACACATAAGCAGGCAAAACAGTCATAAATAAAAAAGTTCTTAAAAATTATTAAAAACCAAAAAAGCTATCTAATTTTTATCACTTGTGAACTACTCTTAACATTGTGGTTTATATTTTATGTTTTTCTTTTCTACATATAAACTCCAACAATGTTTTTCTGTACACATGAAATACTATATATATTTGTATCTTACTTTCTTTACTTTGCTGCCTATCATGAACACATTTCCTGTTGGTAAGTAACAACTATTGTTTTTTTTTTTGTTTTGTTTTGTTTTTGGTTTTTCCGAGACAGGGTTTCTCTGGGTAGCTTTGGAGCCTATCCTGGCACTCCCTCTGGAGACTAGGCTGGCCTCGAACTCACAGAGATCCGCCTGCCTCTGCCTCCCGAGTGCTGGGATTAAAGGCATGCACCACCAATGCCCGGCCAAATTAACAACTATTAACACTGCTTTTCTTGGCTATACAGTTGTTCACTATAACTTAACTTTTGGACATTGTACCTTTTTGGATTATTTACTGGTTTATTCAAAGGGCATTTAAAGGGAGAGATGCACAGGGCAAGGAATGTGGAAAGGGCACGGAGCTTCTGTACCCTTTCTGGGCACAGTACATGGTCAGCTATCTGGAAGCTCAGATGCTTCTGACTTTTCATCTAGAAATCTACTGTGATGATACAATGTATATACATTTTCTAGCACTTGCACAAATTGTCTTAGATACTCTTAGAGCTTCTATTTTCATCTCAAAGGCACAAACTTTTTAAAAAGCTTTTTGCTATTCATTGGCAAAGTGCCTTCAAGGAAGTTTTATCAATCAGGCTTCAGCCCACTTCCCCATGTCCTACAAGTTAAAAAAAAAAAAAAAAAAAGAAAGAAACATAATGTATAGCTGTACTATGCTTCTTGTATCAGAACTAATAAAAAATAGAAACACTTAAATTTTACCTTCTCTCTAAAGAGTTTCCAGAAAAAAATTTAAAAGGAAGGAAGATAGAAATACCTCGACAAGAATCCACAAGAAGTAGCTGTGATTTTAGCTTGTCAATAAGAGTTTGTTGAAGTGACAGCTGTTCTTGTTGCTCGCGTATTCTTTGTTCATAGGTCTCGGTCTAAAGACAAAGAAACCCCAGTTAGCCTGATACTCATGGAGAGACTGTTTCCTGTCTATTGATAAGCTCAGGGGCTGCCTGAAGCCCAGATAACTAAAAAATCTACTCAACAGTTACTGACTGGCTCCAGGGATTTACTTGTGATCATTATCATATCAGTGACTTAAAACAAGTAGAACACTATACAACTTTTAAAAACTATCTTATTTAGAGATTTCAGTCAAGAGTTTTCTTGCTCTTTCAGTAAAGACAAATATTATAATTTGAAATTCAATACTTGTAAATAAGAAAAAAACCTGAATGTTTAAGTAGATGCTGCATTAAAGTCACACTTTAAAAATACATACCAGACTTAAAACAAACTTTTATGTCTTTAAAATAAACACTGTAATTTTTTTGAGTACAAAACCACAAAAGAAGTAGCTAAAAGTTAATATAATGAAAATCAAAGGAATGAATATAAATTCTAAAAGTATACTAGCCAGAAACAAGAACGCCAGGGTTAATTTTTATTATATGAAAATATTATTTATAGATTTTAAGTAATATAATCCCCTTATATTTTTATTCCACCCATCTTGCTATTTTATTATATTGGCTGTGAAAACAATAATGAGAATGACATATGTATTAAGAATATAGACATATAGATGTGCCAACCTTCAAGAAAAATCTGAAACTGTTGTATTACAATTACCTAATTAGTACATTCGTAAAAGCTATCTTAGAAAGCATAATATGAAAGTCTTTGCTGCTTTCTACCATTGGAGAAATGACTAAATGGAAAAAATGACTAAATATAAATTTCTTAAAATATGAAAACAGTCCTATTAATTGTAGCAGCCTTTGGTATATACTAGATGTTTAATTTTTTTATTGACTAAGTCAAAAGTTCACAATTAATGAAGTTATATTATTTTCTGATCCCAAGTAAGCCTAAAGTTCTTTATAAATAAAGATCTGTTCCTTAAGTCTCTAATACAAATTTAAGAAATTAAAGAAAAATAACACACTCAAATAAAAAATGGACTTTTATACACAGGACACCTCAAACATGAATAACTGACAGGGTAGTTAAGTAACCCCACTAGCATGTTAGCTTTGTATGTTGTGTGGCGGCAGTCTTACATAACTTGACATTCCGCCATAGAACTCCACAAATGATGTTAAATATATGCTGATTATTATAAGCAGAAAAAGAACCAATGATGAGTCTCAGCCTTATAGAATTCAAGCCCTAGATACCAAACCCTAGACATTCAGGTCTAATACAGAGCCAAGCTTCCCAGAATAAGATATCTTATCCTTACATACATTGGCATCCAACCTGCTGGAATGAGTGTGGTAAACTAACTATAAAAATGATACATACATTACAGTTAATTCGTAATACCTTAAAACTGCCTGGGCTACATACTCTTCCTGAGGTGGAAGAATCACCAATATGTTTAGGTTTTCCCTATATACTTGATGCATTTAGAACATTTTTATTTCAAGAACTCAAAATTCTTCATAAACATCAATAAGTAATTTCAATAATTACCTCTTTTCACTATATCTCAATGGTTATATAAATCCTACTGCTGTTCAGTGAGCAAGTAACAAGATTTTTTTTTAAACTAGCAAATTAGAGATAGGCTGAGAATAAATGTCTAAATTCTTCAAGTCTCAGCCCATTCTTCATCTATTATGCTCCCTCCCCAATTTTAGTGAAGAAACCAAAAGACCATGTATGTTCATTTGGAACCAACTCAGAACACTTCTGCCAATTAATTTTCATCTTACTCTCTCTAGATTAAAGACACACTTCAGCACATCTGCTTATAACATATTATAATAAATAATGTATTCAATAGCTGAGAAAGTTAATATATCAATGGCTATTTCACATAGAAGTCTTGAACTATTTCTTAAATCAGATGATAATGTATTATAAAGCCAAATCTGCTGACAGTGTAGCTGGACAAATAGTAGAGCATGTCCTGTGTTGTTCATGTAGTTATGGTAGTTATAGTATTTTAGTCTGTCTACATGTCTGATGGGCAGAGACTATGTTACTGTAATCTCTAGTATCATACAGTGTCTGGCATATACTGAGATGCTCCGTATATACTAAATTGTTAATGAATTATCTGAGAAATAGTATGCCTTCAAAAATGACCTGAAGGAATGGAGGGATAATGACCTGGCTTTTAATGCTTGAAAACTAAGTAAAACAAGTTTGCTTACATTTTTTTTAAAAAAATCAAATGATTATGAACAAATAGCATAAAATCTTTCTAAAAGATCAGAAAAATCAATGCACAGTCACAGTATTTAAAAATATACAATTACAAAGCAAGTGGATTCCAGTACTATCAAAGACCCTGCAAACAGAAAACTCACTAACAACCACATTGAAAATGTACAACAGTAATGTCTTGTCAACACTTCTGTACAGAGCACAGACATGACAGCTAAAACAGACAGAAGAGAAGATGCTTTTGACAGCCAGTGTGTGTGAAGGATTCTTTGAGTCAGATGGCAGCAACAAGTTACCAACTAGGAGATCTGCATGACAACTAACCATCCATCTGTACCAAACACCATCTGGCCAAGATGACTCTGGCTTCTGTGTACTTGACACTCCTTCTAATTCCAAAGACTAGCAAAACAAGTGGTCGATCAGAATCTAAGAAGTAAACAGGTATACAGGTACGTCATAAAGGGTTGTGTATCCTTCTTAGTGTTCAACAGCAAAACAGCATGATGGAGATCAAACATGTAATAATATATGTCATCAATTTATCAAAAAGGGTTATTTAAGCATACTCTATATCATTAATAAAGCAAAAACATCATCTTAAGAATTATTCTGATGCTGGAGAGCTGGCTCAGTAGTTAAGAGCAAAGCTGCTCTTGCAGAGGACTTGGGTAGCATTCACATGGCAGTTCACAACCATCTTCATCACCAGTTGCAGGAAATCCAATGCCCTATTCTGATCTCCATAGGCATCAAGCATGAGTGTGATGCATATATGTGTGTATATATATATATATATATATATACACATATATATGCAGGCAAAGCATCAATATGCATGAAAAAAATCTAAAAAATTAAATAGAAAAGACTTGTTCTTTTATTAATGAAAAATTTCAGCCTGTCCTCTTTAAAACTAAGATAACATATTTCCAATAATTTTGGACATACAGCTGTTCAAGTTTTCATAAGTTTCATAAATATTAAGATAGAATTCTGTTAATTGAATTTTTCCTACTGCAGACATTGGATGCTCTAGTTTTCATATTTCCCAAGATGTTTACTTCCTATATTGGGAGAAAACTTTAAATGCCCAAAGCCATCTATAATATTTTATATTGGTCAAATATTATTTCTTCTCATCTTCAAGATAGTCTGAAAAAGTAATATGGCTTTCTTCTAATGATTTTTACTAGGGAATTTAATAAGAGTAGAGTGGATAAAACATAATCTCAATTAAAAAAAACATTTGAAATTGCTCTAAGATTAATGGATAGGAAAGCTTTATTGAAGGCTCTGCTTGCATAAAAAAGTGCTCAACAGGGAGTGCCACAGTTCATGAAGGAAAATAAATATTACTTACACCAATATACAGCAGTTTAGAGAAAAGATAATAATTTATATATAATCTATTTTTAAAATCAAACAACTTTAGTAAATTGAGTTTTACTTAGTTTTTTAGCATTCAAGATCATATAGCTTGGCTTGTATGTAGCTCTACAACCGTTTTTTGTGTACTATTTTAATAAACTCCCTATTCCACCACCCACTAGATAGTGGGACTTATCTAGGATATATTGAGTTAAGACAGGTCAGATTATCAATTTGGTTATCTACAGCTAGTATTGTCATCCATTTGTCAGTATGGTAAGTGGTAAACTATGAAAAACTATTTTAAAGTTTTGGTTCCAGAGTGGGGAGTGTTTCTGCTAGGAACGGGAAGTGCAGACATCCCCCTGGACACTTTGGGCTTCTGATACCCTTAAGCCATCAGGCTAAGTAAGAAAGGACTAATGATGTTATGTAGGTGACTGATGCAGATAATTAAGGGGGAAATTGGATTGCTTCTCCACAATGGAAGTAAGAAAGATTATGCCTGGAGTGCAGGAGATCCTTTAGGGTGTCTCTTGGTGTTACCATGTCCTGTGACTAAAGTCAATGGGAAACTACGACAGCCCCTTTGGGAATGAAAGTATTGGTCACTCCTCCAGGAAAAGAGCCAAGAGCTGTTGAAGTGTTTGCCAAGGATGGAGGAAATACAGAATGGGTAGTAGAGGAACATAGTTGTAAATAGCAGCTAAGGCCATGTGACCAGTTTTAAAATGAGGATTATAATTGAAACAAGTGGTTCTGTCCTATTTTATAAAGAACACATTTGTACAGATATTTATGTTTCTTTTACTCAGTTTTTCAATTATGTTACATCAATTAAGAGAATATCAATGGTTATCATATTTAAGTTTGAGATAATAAAAGAATGTCCCTCAAGGGACATTGCCACCTATTCTAAATTTATAATGTATTTGTGGTTGAATGAGGGACAGTTGTATCATGATAGGTGTAATTATGACCTGGTTATTGTTTTCATTTGGGAATTAATCATGACATAAGGAGATACAATTGTGTGTCAAGTTGGTAAGTACACTTGTGATGGCTATTCTGGGTTGTCAACTTGACTACATCTGTAAGTAACTAAACACAAATGGAAGGGCACATGTGTGAGTGATTTGTGCTTAATTTGTAGTGGGAAGACCTACTTCTAATCTGGATCATTGAAGTAAGAAGACACACCTTATTCTAGCCAGATCTTTTGAGGTGGGAAGATCCATTTTTAAATCTGGGCCACACTTTTGCTGGAAGTCTATATAAGGACATGAAAGAAGGAAGCTTTTGCTCTTTGCCTGCTTGCTCTCACCTTACTATCAAGTCAATTCCTTCACTGGCATTAGAGTCTACTTCTTCAGAATGCCAGTGTACACTGAAAATCAGCTGAGACATCTAGCCTTGTGGACTGAACTGGATTCTTGGACATTCTGTTCATAGGCAGCCATTGCAGCATTAGCTGGACCAAAGCCTGTAAGTCATTCTATGTATTTATTCTATAAGTTCTGTTACTCTACAGAACACTGACTAATAACTTTTTACAATCCAATTTTGGCTCCCACTATACATGCACTTTAAGACCTTAGCTTCTATTAGAAATAAAAATGAGCCAGACATGGTGATTGAGAATTTAATCCCAACATTGGGGAGGCAGAGGCAGGCAGATCTCTCTGAGGTTCAAGGTCAGTCTGGTCTATATAATGACAGTCTAACACGTGTTTGCCTGACCTTGCCTTGGTCACTAGGAGGTCAGATGCCTGCCTCGTGGCAAGGAACCAATCAGAAGTTAGCTGGTGGTGCTATGCTTTACGGCTCTGGGTGTGCTTTACCGACAAGTGTGCAGCAATGACATGCACCCTGGGAGGGCCCATGGGCCATAACAAACAGTTGACCAATCAACACAGGGCAAACCCTCCAAGCCTGGAGGCACACCAATTCTGAGCCTAGACATCCCCCTTACACTGCCCTATAAGATCTCTATGCCATGGCTTTGAGGCATCTTTCCCAGCCATCCGCCATGGTGGATGGATGAAAGGCCCGAGCTAACTTGGGGTTAGCTCGTTAAACAACTGCAATAAAGCCTCATGCTGTTTGCATCAAGTTTTGGCCTCCGCCTGGTGATTGTGGTGGCCATGGTCCTGGGCAGAGATCCTGGGGGCCTGAGCCTCCTGGGGTCTTTCAACTCTCCTAGTCTTTGTTTCCCCTGGTGATCTATTAAACAAAACACTGTATTTCCTTACAAACATGATTTAATGTAGCATCTTTACATACAATTGCCTCTAATAAAATCCCAGAACTGGGGACACTCTGTATCCTTCCAGCTCTTTGGGTTCCCTTGCTCCCCCACTGCTAAAAATTCACATTGTAGACTCCATGTCTTGTTTCATGGACTGAGCTCTGCTACCCACGGTACATATGTATTTACCCCAACAACTGTTACAGGAAAAGTTAAGTTTAAAAAGATAATAAGCAAGGTCAAATATGAAATCCAATGCCAGAATGGCTGTTTTATTATACTACAGATGATGTAATGGCAAATAACTCTCAATTTTATCAGCTGACGTATCACTTCAAAATGAAGACAACTATATTGTTTTCCAAGGATACAAATACCTCAAATGAATCTGTGCAATACTGCATAAAATCTACAAGATCGAACAATGAAGTAGTATATGGAACAACAAAAGGACAAATACTGTCCTAGCCTATCATTTTCATTTCTGGACCATGGACTTATATGAAACACAAGGAATTTAGTTATATCACTGTCTCTTTCAAAACTGTTATTATCTGATAGTTTGGTCATTCTCTCATATTCAACAGCTTTGCTCCTTGCACACAGCTTCTCTAAATCCCATTAGTTTTACCAACACTTTAGGAAATGTTCTACTTCCTCAACCCGTACTAGCCATCTACTTTTATGACTTGAGACGACAGGAGATCCTAACCATCAATATGTGTTAAACTGGTAATACAGTCTTTCCACTCTTACAAATAACCTCAGCCATCAACTGCCTTCTTGTTCTTAGTAGCTGCTTTGTAGTTTTAGCTCATGTCTCAGAGTACATAATTTACACTTCTTTTAATCTCGATCATGAATTAGCATGTATAAGCACACTACTTAACTCTGGATCTTATCTACAGCTGCTAAAAAACAATCAGCAAATATATAAACTGTTATTACGAAAAACTCAAAATAATTTGAATGTAACATTTTTTCTTATTTATTTCTCTCAGATCACCTTATCTAGTAGCTGTCACAGAAAAAAAAAACACTCTTATAGACAATCTCTTTTCTCTACCACTTCCTCTGACACCCACATTTATCTTCGTGTGTGTGTGTGTGTGTGTGTGTGTGTGTGTGTGTGTGTGTCTTGTTCCCTTCAGTCCTCAGAGAACATCTGTTTCCTATTCCTGGTTGGTTTCTAGCCTAAGCTCTCCATTTCCAAAACAAACCAACTGGCTGCCTTCCTCTTACCTTCATTCTTGTACTTTAAATATCTGATGTCCTGTATGCTAGACTCGGTACTAATAAGACAAAGCCTCATGCCTTTTATAACTCACAGGGACTTCGCTCTGTTAGTAGACAGAAAGTAAAAATAACAAGAGCAACAAAATCATCACACAAAAACACCTCGATATAATGTGAAAGTAATGCATGCTTCCTGAAAAAGATAAGCAAGCAGAACCTGAAGAGAGGTGGAGGCTACTTTTAAATTTAAGATGATCCAGAAATCCCTTGAGGACGTGGCATCTGAAGGGAGACCTGAAATCAGTAAGGAAGGAAACCATGGCACCACCTAAAGGAAAACCACCTTAGGAATAACAAATGTAAAGGCCCTAAGGAAAGAATATGATTTGAAAATTTTCAGAAAACGTGTGGTAGGAAGACTGTTAGGAAATACAGTGGCAAGAGAAAAAGTATCTATTAGGGGCTAAATGTGTCTCTGTACTGACAGGCAACAGTGAGGGCTTTTGAATTTATAGAAATAATTGCAAATTTTTGAGGTGGAGTATAACAAATACAAATTAAACAATCTTTTTCAAAGGATTATGCAGACTGTTGTACAAGGAACTGAACATAGGACAGCAATTATTTTACCAGCCTCATTCAAACTCTTCATTTCACTCATCCTAAAAACAAAAACAAAACAGAAAACACTTCTCTAGCCTTCACAAACATTTGCATCATGTAGTTTTATGTCTTTTTCTTTCATTCCCCAGTTCTCAGTTTACTATGTTCCCCTCTCCACTAACAGCCCTATAATTTCAAAACCTCTACACATAGCCAAACATAATGCCACCTTCTGCTATACCCTTACAAGGTCTCTTGGCTTCCTAGTTGTACTAACTACTGCACCCTTCCTGAGACCCCTTTATTACATTTTCTTCTCTAATTTGTTCTGTTCTTTGTAGACTATTTTTGTTGTTCTTAAGTCTCTTTAATGAGCCCCATTTTATGTTTCTTCTTTAAAATCATGGTGTTCAATGGGTCCCCGTGTTTCTCAAATTGCTTAAACTACATTCTAATTCTCGAGTCTCACTTCTCTTCCTTTCACCCTAACCTACTTCTGTTCTTTAAATATCCCTTCAAGCTATACATTCTTAGAAATACCTTTAAAACTACACAATCTTATTCTAGCTATAGTCTCTGTTGTATTACTATGAAGAGACACCATGACCAAGGCAACTATTATAAGAGAAAGCATTTAACTAGGGGCTAGCTTACAGTTTGAGAGGTTTAGTCCATTATCATCACTGCAGGAAGCATGACAGCATGCAGGCGGGTACTGGAGAAGTAGCTGAGAACTATATACTGATATACAGGCAGAGAGAAAGAGAGAGGCGGGGGGGGGAGAGAGAGAGAGAGAGAGAGAGAGAGAGAGAGAGAGAGAGAGAGAGAGACTGACTGACTGACTCTGGGCTTGGCATGGGCTTTTAAGACTTCATCTTCCCCCACACATTTCCTCCAGCAAGGCCACCCCTTTAATCCTTCTAATACTTTCAAATAGTGCCACTCCCTGGTGACTAAACATTCAAATATATGAGCTTGTTGGGGCCATTCTTATTCAAACCACCATAGTCTCCAACACAGAACTCCTTGTAGGTCTACCCATCGGATAGTTCAACCATATGTTCCACAGGTCTAAATCTATACATCAGAACTGAATGATATACCTTATTTTCCCATAACTAAACTCTACTTTCTTTATCATTCTTGATTTTAGTCATCAGCATCAAACTAGACATTTTAGAGTTTATTGCCATTATAAGTGACCCACATTTAGGTGCCACCTGCTTTCCATTTTATCTCCTAAACAAATTTTAGGTTGCCAGTGGTGGTAGTGGCATACGCTTTTAATCCCACAACTTGGGAGGCAGAGGCAGGAGGTATTTTTTAAATTTATCCATAACTGCTAATTCAGGCCTTTGTTTTGAATTCTTAGAATGATTGCTATTCATTGCTAAACCAAGGTACAATAAATGTACAAACTTACCATCCAATATATGCTAGTAAAGGCTTAGTACATTACACAGTTATTAATATATGAATTTTACATTAATGCACATACTGGAATTTATAAAGCATGACTAGATGATTGCCATATTTTTATATAACTTGCACTTAGAACGTATGTAATATGTCTTCAATGTTTGCTGAGCTCTTTGTCAGTGTTAAGACTTTTCTAAAGCATTTAATTCTTCAGTAACTTTTGACTGAATAAAGATACAATACTTAGTCATCTTCCTCATGATGTGGCTGTTATCAAAATACCTCATCATTCTTAATGGAGTCATAGGACCACCTTGTAGGACATGCAAGGTACCAAACACTCCCTCACTGCTTGTTTTACATAGACACACATGCATGTACATGTGTGATCCCTGTCTCCTACCTTACTATACTCATCCTAATCTTAGCCCACATGTTAACTCATTTTGTCCTGACCTGACTCACAAAGGAAGAATTAGATACCTCTTCTCTGGGCCACACACTACTTTCTTGATCTTTTCTGTAATGCCCTCAGTCAGGTAATAGCCAGTGAACCTCTTCTGTTTTTAAAATTACATATGAAATAACCATTCTATTTATTACCCATTTGAACTTTTAAAACTTAAAAACATAGTGTTTTACTAATTTTAGTATTCTCAAAACTTTGTCATCTTCTTCCCTAGTTCCAAGATACCCTAGAACACAAATAGAACTGTTAAGTCTCTTAATGATCCTAATTGTAAAGTAGGAAGAATAAAATTTGAGTGTTTCTGTTTACTTTTTTGCTAATTTACTATTTTTGAAGGCCCTATCATATCATGCTCACTTTCCTTCTAGCTACTTAAAATGAGACATCTAGAGTCTTTAGTTACTCAATAACAGTATTTTACAAACTGAGAGAAGATTCACTAAGAATGAAGATGGCTTTTGTAGAATTCAGGGAAGTATACATAGAAATGTTTAATAGTAGCCGACCACCTAGAAAGGAAGAAATTTTGTGACAAACTGTATTTATTGAAAGAACAAAGGACTTCATGGCTAGCATATTTTTTTTTACTTCAAAATTACAGAATAACATTTTTTCTTCATAAGTATCCATATGTGTATATGTGGAGGCTTGAGGTAGATGTTCAAGAGTTTCTTCAGTCACTTTCTACCTTATTCATTGAGGCAGGGTCTTTCAACTGAACCCGAGAGCTTGCCAATGTGTCTAGTATGATTATCTGACTTTCAAGAGTTGGAATTACAGGCAGATCACTATGTCCACCCAATATCTACATGGATTCTGGGAATCAAATCTGGCCCTCATGCTTTCATGGCAAGTACTTTAAACCACTGAGCCATCTCTCTAGCTCCTCAAGGCAATTTTTAAGCAGAGAAATCAAGTAAGATCCCTACCTCAAACTGACAGTGGAGGAATAAGCTAACATTCTTCCTAGTAGTTCATTTGGCTGTTATTTTCATAAAGGCATACTTGCAAAATTGGTCCTTTTATATTTGGGAGACTGGATTTCCTATGTGGTTAAGACTGTAACTGCTGAAGTCAGCCTATTTAGGCAGCATAATAACATTTATGGTAGATCTACTTTCCCTGAGTTTGGACTTTTGGTTGACACAGTGTATTATGAAGCCAGCTCTGAATTCAAAACTAACAACAAAACCCAAATAACTGTGAATCTTAAGTGGAATTTCTTAGGCTTTGCACACATGTGACAGACAGAACTTGCGAAGTGAGGGAAAGCACATGGGAAGACTGAACTGATTCCTCTAGACCCTTTCACATATCTTTTTCTATATATCCTCTGGTTATGAACTTATGCCACATCACTATAAAAACATCTTCTATTGTGTTGTAATTGTCATAAAGAATGGAAGATGATGATAAATTAATGACAAATTTAGTTCCAGGATTCATTAAGACTTGAGTCTTCCTGTTACCCAAAGACAATTTTTAAAAATCTGCAATGAAACAATGCAAAACTGAGAAGCAGTGATAAAGGTCTTAAAATGACTTTATAATTATTCTTTTTGTATATAAAAGTAATAATGACATTTAAAAGTTATATATGGAGAAACAATGTTCTATCTTACTTAATCATAATCATTTTAAAATGAACCCATCAAACCAGCCTTAACATAGGACACAAAATGTTTTTAAAAGGTAACAAATAAAAATCTCAATGTTCATTCATTATTACACTCTTGTGTTTTAATAATAATTCGTCAAATAATTTCCAATAATCTAACATTCTCAGTTCTCATCATCAATTTACCAGAAAAATAATCAATTTTCAAATCCCAAACCACACACCTTTTGCTGTAGCTCTTTTACTGCTGAATCTCTATCCATGCATGCTTGTCGGAAGGCTTCATATGCTCTATTGAGTTGCTCCCCAATGTTTTTGTCCATTCCTCTTTGTCCTGTAGCATCACTATAAAGGATGGTATGAATGCCAGCTCTGGAAAATAGCACAACAACTTAGATATTAAAGATATATACATTTTTAAAATGTTTCCTAAAAAGAGCCCTATAAACATAGTACTAGGTGATATCAAGGTTTACAAAAACAAAAGTTTTACCTGAAATCATGACATAAAATATGAAATCTGTGATAAGTAAAATATTCTTTACTAATATCAGTTCCTAAATCAAGGTCCAGTTCATAAAAATGCTGCTTGGGGAACAGGAACCTGTAAATATCATCTATAAATGGTAAAAATGGAGAAATATAAAAGAGCATTTAATTATTAATACTTTAATATAGAAATGTACAACATGATTAGTAACATGGGAAGGGACTTCTTTTTACTAAATGGATCGTTACTTCTACTTATAAGGTGAATTCTTGCTACATTGAATTAGAGCAAAACTAAATAGATAATAAATGTTTGTGGATGGAGTTCACACTGTTGTTATCACAGAGCAATTAAAATGTGTGAAAATGCTCTTATTTTAGAACACAATCTAGGGAGCGCTGCTGTTGGATTGTACATTAAAAAAGAAAGCTCACATCCCTTCAGCCTCAGCTCTACTACTAGTTCCCTAACTCGCCTGCTGCTTCTGAACTACAGATGATTTTCTCGAAGGAGGTGGTTTGATTTTATCATCTCAGTTTGTCTAATATCTCTAATATATTCCTTGGCACTGAGCAGAGAGCTCCTTAATGATTCTGACTCTTCCTGTGCAGTTATAAAAAATACAACCCAGAACCTTTCTTTTAGGATTTTCTAAAAGCCACAAAAGAGACACAACTATTGGTTTTTCAAGGACAACAGGCTGTTTTTTTTGGGGGGGGGCAAGAGGGAAATCATTATAGTTGAAATTTTAAAAACATTTATTTTATGCATGTCTGTGTTCATGTGTTCACACATAGGTGTCACAGTACATATATAGAGGTTAGAGGACAACTTGCAGGAGACTGTTCTCTTTTTCCACTACATGGGTTCTGGGGATTGAATATTTAATTATTATATTTAAATATAATTCACATAAAACAAAATCTAACATTTTCAAGTACATACTAGGGTATTTTACTATGTGGTACAACTGGTTCAAGTGTGTGAATTTTTATCCTTGACAGAAACACTGAACATATTAAAAGTTAACATCAATTCCCAACCTCTCCCTCGCCTAGCAAATAATTAATTGGTCTGATTGAATGGATTGGCCTCTTTGAAACATTGCATATAGATGAAATGATAAAGGCTGGGGATATAGGTCAGTGGTAGAGTGCTAATCTAACATGTTGAAGACCCTAGTTTAACCCATAGTTACCATATAGATAAAAAAATGTAATATACAACACAAGGTCTTAATGTGTGGCTTCTTTCATATAAGATATTATTTCTGAGGTTCATCCATGTTGTAGAATATAACAGTAAATTTGTTCTTTTATATGGCTGAATATATTCCAAATATTGTATATTCACTAAATGGATATACAACATTTTGTTTATCCATTCCTCAGTTGCTAGATATTCAGATTCTTTCTACTTTCAGGCTACTATGAATAAAGCTACTATGAACATTTGTATATACATTAAAATTTTTAAAAATGTATTATTTTATGTTTAAAGGTGTTTTTTTTTTTCTGTATGTATAATCTGTATACCACATACATGCTCAGTGCCCAGAGGCCATAAGAGGGCATCAAATGCCCTGGAGTTGGAATTACAGATGGTTGTGAGCCAGCATGTGGGTGCTGGGAATAGAACCTAGTTCCTCTGGAAGTGCAGTCTGTGCTCTTAACTAATGAGCAGCCATTATGCTCCAGCCCCATGTGGAAGAGAATTTCTAGGTCAAATGATAATTCTATGTTTAACTTTTTGGGGATTGTCACATTGCTTTCATAATGGCTGTGCAATTTTACATTTCTGCTAACACTGCACAAAGGTTCCAATTTTTCTACATCCTCACAACACTTCTTATAGTCCATTTAAAAAAATGTAGTTCGTCAGGACATCTATGAACCACAACAATGACCAGCATGGCAATAATGGCACTCATATATTGTAACTAACCAACAATTGTCTAATTAGTATTAGAAACCTAACCAGCTTTCCTAGGTTAGTGAGGTCATGGATCTTAGAAAAGAACCTCCTACCACCACTTTACTAGACCAGTGTAATTCCTAACTACATTCTAAATATTATCCTTATACCCACAGTTAAGTGTAGGTCCCACCCTCATCAAAGAAGCTTCAGCAAATGGAGACCATCACAGAAAATCACAAGTGCACACAATACAGAGATAAAAAGATGGTTGGGGATCCCTGGTGAATTTATGTACAAACACAACTCCTGGACCTAAGGCTCAAAGAACATCTTGAAAGATGGGACAGAAAGATCGGAAAAGCCAGATGACTAGGAGGTCTGCTATGAGGCTGTACCTCCTAGAAATGGCTGCCTAAACTAAGATCTGAACAACAACAGCATCAATAGATATGCTTATGTAGAAGGGGGGAAATCTCCCAAGGGTGGTGGTGGTGGGGTTGTACAACCCCTAGGCAAAGAATTACAAGCAATTAATGATTGCTGAGAAACTGGGGAGAGTCAATACATACATCTAGTCATCCCAAATAGAAAGCCTGTAACAGACCAAAGTATGGATATCATCAAGGTTCCTCAACTTGGTAAATCAATGAGTTTTACTGTGGCTACTTACAGGAATATGGGTGAGAGGTTACTTAAAGGAATAGAAATGATTTGATGACACCAAAGCCTATCCCGGCATGGGTGATAACTCAAAAAACCTAGAAACCTAGAGCATACTGAACAGCCTATAGGCAGCTCAACAGGTTGGAAGGTGTTCCTTCCAGGTGACTTAGCTGGTCTGTGAGAGAGACAAGCAAACACCATGACAGGTTCCTAATAACCTGGTTGAAAAACTAGGCCTCAGCTCCAGCTTCCTGAAACAATACAAGCAGTTTCTAAGAAAGCCATGAACAAAAACCAATCATTCAACAACAGGGATAAGGGGGACTGAGCCAGTCCCCTGCAGTATCTCAAGGTAATGATCAAATAGGTACAGATCCTGGGAATTGTCCAAACGTCCAAAGATGGAAGAATTGTAGCCCTAGCCATTCAGAAATGTACTAATATAACTGCCACTTGCTTAGGCCAATCATAGATGAGATAACATAACTGTCCCCAAAACGCTCCTTGGCTCTGCTTAAAAGGAGCCTGCATGCACCACTCAGTGTCATCACCATTTTGTATAGGTGAATGGCCCAGCACAGCTGATTGCTTCTTCTTCCAGATTGCTTGGCTGGTCCCAGCTTCTTCTAGGCTGTTAGGCTTGTCAGAGTCCTTTTTGAAGCTTGGCTAGTCTAAAAGTGACTTAAGCAGTCTACTGTTTATACACTTTTGGAAAGAGAGGTACTGGAGAATCTGGTTAGTTTCAGAGTCTTCCTGTATCTATTTTTGAGTTGTATACTTCCTGTTATAATGGAGCTTCTTTGCAGGATGGAGTGTTTAACCTCCCCTTAGAAATCCTGTTCTTTCAACTCCTTGTAAATAATCTGTCCTAAATAACCTATTGCTTTATTTTCTTTTATAGCCTATGCCTTAACAAGTTTCCTTACAAGATTAACCTCAGAGGTGACAGCTACATAAGTTATCCAATACTAAGTGATCAGCCTTGAAATCATAAACACACAAACAACAAAAATAGACTTAGTAGGTTGTATATTAGTGTATACACACAGATATATATTAACAATAATAATTAAAGAAAAAGAGGCCATCAATTTAAGAGAAAATGAGGGGAGGAACATGGGAAAGGACATGGGAGGGATTGGAGGGAAGGTAAGGGGTTAATGATATAACTATATTTTAATTAAAATATATTTTTTAAAATGGATGGCACTTTAGCTTGATTAAAAATTATAGTTGTCCTACTGGGTATGAAGCAGTATCAAATTGCAGTTTTGGCTTTTCTTTCCCTTATGTTTAATTCTTCCACGTGCTTTTTGTGACCACTTATCTTTGGAAAGAATTTCTATTCAAATTCTATCTTTGCCCATCTTCTACAAACCTTATTTTCCTTTATAAGCTAACACAGAACAGTGGAACAACCAACAAACAAAATGATCACTGTGTGTAGCTTATGACCCTGGTGCTTTTATAGCATCCTGGGTTTTTCACATACATGAGGAGGAACACTGGGGGTTCCTGTTTGTGTTTCCTCTTCTCTTCTGGAGATGAACAAAGACTGCTTATGAGAGGAATGATCTCAGGCAGAAACTATCACTGATTAAAAAAAAAAAATCTCCATTCTTTTTCTTAACATGTTCTTTGGCACATGGCATTTTTAACCTGAATGAATTTTAATCTACCTAACAGTTTTCTTCTGCTAATTAGAATTTCTTTTGGTGCCATATCTAAAGAACTGTTGCCTAATCAAGAACATGCAAATTTTTACCTGTTTCCTTAGAAGTGTTTCTGCAATTTTAGTGTTTAAATTTGTTCTTTGATACATAAGTTAATTTTATATATAAGATGGAGTCCTTGAACTGGGACTCTTATCGGGTTTAACACTTTGTTCTATTACTGACTAATCCTTAATTATTGGTCACTAAATCTTTGGTGACCCATGTTTCTTTCTCATCAGTACAAAAATGATGTTGAGATTTCTAAGTAATTTCTTATTCTACAGTTCTTTACTCTGATTGAAAAAAAAGTATATCTAGTCCATCAAAAAGGTATATTCTTATTTTTAATCTAAGTGCTACATTAAAAATGTCCTCATATTTTTTTCATATCCAAATAAATCATGTGGCATTTTCAACACTCTAAGTCATTGAATGAGACATGAAATGAATTAAGAGGAGCTGCTAAGTAAACTCCACATGGGCACATACTACTCCCTGAAGTAAAAATATATGCTGAGGAATTAGTTTTGGTTGATATAAGTAAGTAATAATACATTTTATTCAACTAAGAAGGGAAACATATGTTAGATTAGTGACATGGACCAGAGAGGAAAAGGAAGGTCTCTGGGTATAGTTACATGTCAGTTATATTTTGGTGTGCTTTTTGAAAAAAAATTATTTCTTTCTAGAAAGATACTTTTTATTTGAGGTAAACATGCTTAAATTCAAACCTCATGACCAATCATCTCTTTTCTTAAATTATAAGTTCTTCTAGTTTTTAGTAGGTATTGATGAGGGGACTATATTCTAGACATGGACAATTGGCTATAACTATCAAAAAGCTGTCTTTTTCATTTATCTCAATTTTCAGCTGGATGGAATGTTGTGGTGGTAAGGCTCCCAGAAAAGGTAGAACAAGAATGAAACAGCTCAGGTCCTTGACACTGAAGTTGCTAGATCAGGTCTGGAGATCAACTTCAATTCTTTTATGAAGAAGAAACCACTGTTCTGTAAGTTTCTAAAAGAGATGAGCTATATCCAATTCAGGATAATATTCAAGACAGATTCAGTGCTGAACACATAGTATATATGATGCTTTTTTTCTCAGGAGACAAATAGTCATGGAGGTTACCTTTTTCCTTCATTAAAGCTTATAATTTAGTGAGGGTAGACATATAAGAAAATAACCAACCTAAGAAGTTAGTTAAATATTAGATAAAAGGCATGATCATATTTTGATAGAGATTTGTCTAGCAAAAGAATTAAATATTTGCAAGGCTTCATCCAATGGTTGAGTTGTGTGTATTTTTGTGTTAGAAAAGAATGAGCTGCTAAAGAAATAAACAAGATAAAGGTTCAAGTAGAAGGAAAAATTAAATCAGAAAAATTGTTAAAACTTCATAAAGGATATAACAAAATGGGTCCTAAATGATGAGAAGGACTTCGAAGCACAGAATAAAAAAGCAGTATTCACTCTGAAACAGTGAAGGCACAAATAGGCTGTATTTGGTGACTGGAGTATTCTACTTATGGAAGTCTAGTGCAGCGAGTATTAGAGAGGGAGATTCTAGGTATGGTAGAGTCAAGTCATCATGTCTGTGCTGCACTGCAAAAACCCCAGGACACACTATTCATAAAGACTATGATTATGTGGTACCTTCTGGGACTGCAGAGTGCATTAACTGTATAAACTTCAAACACACTCAGGTAAGAGGAGACTGTAGTAAGCACTAAATGTCACTAAAAACTCAGGCTTTATCCTGTTGAACTAAGGGTTTAATAAGGGGTTTCAAGCAGTGTACAGACACATTTTTACAAGGAGGACAAATAAAGGGGATTGACCATGTACAGACTATTCACTGCATCAACTATACCCAACGAGTACCCAAGAACAAGGCCACTGCTGTTGTCTGAAAGTATGAAAGTAGCTTATACATTTCAATGTTTAGTCCTTACCAATTGGTGCTCTTTTGGAAGGAAGTGGAACCTTCAGGAAATAGAACCTTGGTGGGTGTGGGCCTTGGGGTTTGAAGTCTGGCCCCATTTTGTGGTCCTCTCTCTGCTTCCTCACTGGATTAGTGTGTCCAGGTGTCTCACACTTCTGTCACCAGCCCTTACCATACAGCTATATCCATTTTAATTCACAAGCCCAAACAAGCCATTGCCCTCTTATGTTGCTTCTTGTCAACCATTTTGGTATGGTGGTACATCTATAATTCCAGCTTAAGAAGATGAGGCAGAAGGATTGCCACATGCTTTAAGCCCAGCCTGGGAGATCAAACAACAACAACAACAAATAGTTTGTCATATGAAACATAAAGAGGTCACAGTCACCAGGGACATTTCTAAAGTGTCGTTAGCAGCATCTATGTGCCCTTCAAACTGTACATGAATCCTCCTTAACTGTTAGTTCCACCATTCATTGTAAGATGGCTGAAGAATTGATTTCATAAAGCATGGAAATACCCCTGCACTGTGATTTAGAGTTACCACCAAAGCTCATATAAACAAACAAACAAACAAACAAACAAACAAACAAAACAAACAGGCCTACTTATTTATCTATAAGACGATAGAAGAAAATCTAGGAAATGAATAAAACTTTCAGTGCAACATAATTCTATGATTTTCTAAAAAGAGATTATTAACAAAACAGGTAGCAATGCAGTTAATCTTTACACAGTTAAACAACATGAAAAATAAATCTCTGGCAAAGTGCTTGAGTACATGCCTTATTTTATTTTTTATGTGTGTACTTGCATGTTCAGGTGGCCATGTACAGATTGGATGTAAATGTTGGATGTCTGCTTGATTGCTCTCTACTTTCTCCCCTTGACACTGAACTAGACACTTACTATTTCAGCTAGTTAGCGCTAACAATGCCCCTAAATGGAAGTATGCCTGGCCTGCTTACATAAGTGCAGGAGACCTAGTGCAGGTCCTTGTGCTAGTTCAACAAGTACTCTTACCCACTGAGCCATCTCCTTAGCCCTTGAGCACATGACTTTTAAAAATATCTTTCTATTCTATCAAATTTGACCATAAATTATAACTATAATTTTTTTCAAAAGTAGTACTTTGTATTTATGTTAAGATTTCAATATGACAGGCCATGCTGCATACACCTTTAACTCAGGAAGCAGAGACAGGCAGATCTCTGTGAGTTCCAGGAAAGCCTGGTCTGCAGAGCAGGTTCCAGGACAGCTTGGCTACACAGTGAACTTTCTCAATAAATAAATAAATAAATAAATAAATAAATAAGAAAAAAAACAAAACATGAAAACTTTGAAAAACATTTTCAGCAATCTTTTAAAAGATCTTCTAAATATAGGAGAGCAATATAAGAAATGTCATAGGCTGTACAAGATAAAGAAAGGAAAACTGTTTCTAAACTAGTACTTAAAATCTTAGGAGTCAGCAGATTAGCCTCCCTTTCCAGCATCCTGAGTCACTTACTGCAGCAGAACAAAAGGGAGAATAAGAAGACAGCGAGCTCTTCTGTAGAAAGAGAGTGAAATTTCAGGAAATAGAGCTTTTCTCAAAAAGGCCCATTTTCCCATTAAATCATAAGTTTATAACTGCTGAGCAGCACTTAGCCTTGAGAATATCACATCGATAAATAGGAAGAGGCAAAGGCCTCATAATTATAAAGCCATAACCTGCATGCTCTTAACCACTGGCATAGCTCTTCATACCTCACTGTTTAATTTCCCTGAAGACACCAAGAGGCTGTTGGGCAAATGGTTGCAAGTCACAACTTGTTTTACTAGAAGCAACTGTGAGAATTCCAATGAGAAAGTAAATAAGGTTTCAGAGCTCTCCAAATCTCTATTTCCAGTCATTCCCAAGATGTTTAGGGTGTGACTCTAAATGTACAATGTACATTTAAATCTAGATTCAATATTTTTATGCTGTGTAACATACTCTCATTACAACTGCTGAATATTTCTGATAAGCTTCATCTGCCCCAAATCCTGAGTAGCCTGACAATTTTCCAGATCTCCATCTATGCCACAATTACCCAACTTTTTACCAGCTTTTCTTAAATATGAAGATTCTTATCTAATAAATTTTAGCATTTTTGTGCTATCCTACTGTGATGAAGTATTGACTATCTTCTAAACCATTTATAACTAAAAAAAAAAAAAAGTTAAATGACAGAAAACTGATTACCAACAAGGCTAGATTACAATGTGCATAAAAAACATACTGTCTCTGAGAGAGTTTGTATGTTTAGATATCTCTCTACGGACCTTTCTGTGGCCTTCATTCATCTCCCATTTAAAAATGTTTGGGATGTGGTTATGATATAGGCTATTTCTGGTAATACATTAGAATCATCAAGCAACACAATCAGCAAATTGTATACAAGACTTCTTAGATGATAGTTCTGTGTAAGGGAAAATGTGACACATTTTAAGTCACTGCCATGAGTTAGTCATGTCATAGCTGGGATAACACTGTACACATGCACCAGTGGAGGAAGATGGATTTCAAAAAATGTACCTCTATACATGATCTGCTTTCTGAACCGTTGCTGAATAATACAGAATATGGAAGCTAAAACAGCAGCTGCTAAAGTAAAGTTTTTTCCAATAAAAAAAAAAAAACAAGTATTTTGATGTTTTGGCTGATGGCTCAAAACAACAGCACTTTACTGACCCTAGTTCTATGAAATTTTCATGTTTCATTATTATGGCATTCTTGTGGAGAAAGTTGAGTGTAACGTCTGTGCTTCTTTCACCAAGCAACAATGATCCTTTTTATTTGGTGTTTCCCTTATCAATACATAATCATTCCAAATCCAACTAAATTTTCAAACTCTCTGTAGGTAACTGAGGACATGATCCTAATGGCATGTCTTTAAAATCTAAGATATAAAGGCATGGACCAGGGAAATTTCTGTCCTGCTTAATTTGCATCACAACAATGAGGAAAGTAAAAAGCAGTCTTCTAAACCTAAGACAATGGCACAAGAAATATCAGGCTGCACAAGTGTTTCCTATTCCTCAAGGGACGCTGCAAGGACTAAAGTGGACATGTATTTGCCAGATGCTTCCTATAAATCACCTGTCTTACTAGCTTTCTGTAGCAGGAACACATGTATTCTGGTATTCTGGTACTTCAAAAGGGTACATAAATTATCTAAGTCACAGAATTAGAAAATGAAAGGAATGAATAAACCCAGGTTTCTGATGTGAAAACACAATCTTTACTTTGCTCTTAATTTAGTTTTGGCTGTCCTGGAACTTGTCTGTAGACCAGGCTGGCCTTGAACTCAGAAATCTACCTGCCTCTGTCTCCTGAGTGCTGGGATTAAGGGAATGCACCACCACCACCTGACCTAATTTAGTCTTTATTTTATCAAGGTAATACATATTTATATCCTATTGAGTCAAACAGCTCTACAAGGTTTAAAACGGCAATAGTTCTCTGCTTTTCTTCCGCATTTCCTACTTCATCTTGGCAACAACTCTTTTTGTCTGATTATCATTTTCTATCTCTGTATCTCTAAATAATATGCAATAATGTCACAATGATTTTTCATTTTACTTGTCTTCCCAGTATGCAAAAATAAGATTTCTGTCTTTACAGAAGATTGTCATGTGGAGAGATGAAGAAAGTTAGGTTTATAGGAAACCCTTGTAATAAGTAGTCCACTCCACAGCACTGATAACAGCATGGAGTGTGAGTATGAAAGACCCCAACTCAAGCCTAGCCTGATACCTACCAGAATGTATTTAAAAATCACTCTGGCCACACACAGCTCTGGGGACAAGAACACATGAAATGGTTGGTCATGATGACCAGTCTCTGGAAATTGTTATTATTACTAGTTTCTACTATCTTCAACAACTGTCTGGTTTCTAAAAATTGTTATGGGTTACCCTGCTCCAGAGCACCCATGTTTTGGAAATAAGTATAAGTCACTCTGTTCCCAGAAAAAACACTACCTGTCCCATGGCCTTGCAGGTGTAAAAACCAAAATAACATTCCAAACTCCTCGTAGGCAAAATTGTAAGTTCAGTTCCCAACGAATCAGTAAATGACTCATGTATGTTATAGCCAATCAATATGTTGTCACACTCCTGCCTAGTGACCAAAAAGACATTAAAAACTGCCTGCTTTGGAAACTCGGGGCTGTTCTCTTCCCAGGGAACGACCCCAAGGTGTTGGAATAAAATCCTTTTGCTTTTGCATGAAAAAAAAAAAAAAAAAAGAATTCTGTCTTTAAATACTCCCTACTTACTCTCCCCAATTTTCCTATTTTTGTTAGATTAGCATTCAGCACTTACTGTATTTTATTATAATACTATTGATTGCTGAACTATATGAAATTTTATGGCTGCTTTCATTTCCTGAAAAATGTTTCTTTTTTTAGCCAGGTGGTGGTGGTGCATCCCTTTAATCCCAGCACTCGGGAGGCAGAGGCAGATGGACCTCTGTGAGTTCAAGACCAGTCTGACCTACAAGAGCTAGCTCCAGGACAGCCTCCAAAGCCACAGAGAAACCCTGTCTTGAAAACCAAAAACACAAAACAAACAAAAACCAAACTCACTTCATTTTACTTCCTATTACTGTATCAAAATTCCTTGATTTTTTTCTTTTGTCCTCAGTTTTCTGAAACTTATATCCATCACAAATTGAGACTTGATAAATTCATTTTCTTGAATTTGTTTTCAATTTTCTTATTTCTGTATTCTTTTCTGAGACTCATAATATCCCTAGATGAAGGATCTGAACTGGTGCTCTATCTAATGTCCCCACCACTACTATTCTTCTTTCTCTCTGGTTTCTGGCTTTGGTTTGTTTTGACACTGGGTCTCACGATGTATGTAGCTCTTGCTGGTCAAAGAACTTACCATGTAGACAGCTGGTGTCAAATTCTGAGATCCGTCTGACTTTGCCTCCTGAGTCCTGAGAATAATGGCATATGCCACAATGCTTGGCCTACCTCTCCCCCGGCCCCACTGCACCCCTTCCCCTGATTTTTTTTTTTTTTTAAATCTTCCCTGTTTTATTTTGTTTTCCTAGAAGACAGGGTCTTGTTATATAGCTCAGGCTGGCCTCGAGCCCTCAGAATTGCATCACCTTTCTTTAGTTTCCTGGGCTTCTAGCCTTTTAAAATAAACTTTTCTTATTTTCAGACACAATAATACAGTCTGCTTTCTCTGGAGCCAATATTATGCTGCTGAAAGAATCAGCCAACCCTGGATAAAGAGAGTAAAAACCAAGAGTAAGTAGTGGTGCTTGAAAAGTTTGTTAAGACTTGGGAGAAATAGGTGCTAAACAATTTTGTACCTCCAATATCCCAGTTCAACCAGACCAGCTGAAAAATCATGAGCTTAATGGTAAAAATTCTAGCATATCCACCCTAAAGTGATAAGTAATTCTTTAAAGTCTACTTTGTTCTTTTGTGGGTGAGAGACAAGTGTGGGAGAGTTAGAGGTAGGGAAGGCCCCCAGCTGGGTTTCCCCAACTGCTGAGACTACTGAACTTCTGGGTAAATGTTCTGTTAGGGTTCACACTTGTGGTGAGAGGCCAATTCAAACCTAATGCAGTTTCAGGATGGGGAAAGGAAATCACCCTAAAAACATCAATCTCTTCTACTTTGCCTTAGAGAAGGGCACTTGTCTTCCCCAATGCCTTCTGGGTACGGATAATAAGAATTCACATTCTATTTCAGAAAGGTTGCCACCTGAGCAGGGTAAAAGGTGAATACATGAAAGAAACAAATTATTCTTTCTGTATCTGAACTATTTTAGTATCAGGAGCAAAATCCAGAAAAATCTGTCAATAATGGTACACATAAGTGAGACATTTTCTATTCTTAGTCTTGGATGGGTTAGGAGACCTTTCAAGACACTCATGTTTTCCTTACTCAAAAGAGAATGGTAGGCAGAGTTAGTTCCAGAACAGCTAGAGCTATATAGAGAAACCCTGTTTCGAAAGGAAAGAGAAAAAAAAAAAAAGAAAACAAAATGGCAGAAAACAGTCATTCCTAATATTAATAATCATTTACCACTTCCAGAACTATATAAGAGGCAATCAACCCATTTCGCAAATGGCAGTTTGTATTTCTAGTTTTACTTTTCATGTCATAAATATTGGTTATGGACATATTCATAGCATACCACACTAAACAATTTCTATGTTCCAATTAGGCAGCTAATAGGAAAGAAATTTTATTATAGTTCCAACAATGTCAGAAATTTGTGTTCTGCATGTTTTCTATAATCTGATTAACTAAAATTATCAGGATAAACAAAATGGGACAACTGGTAAGCTGAACCAAAGAATTCCTGAGTAACACTTTGCTGAATGTTAGAACCTGGTGAAAATTATCTTCCAAGAAGGAAATATTTTATAGGACCACACCCATGAGTTTCAGTTTTGCTTCCTTGTTTTCTCCATAGTACATGAGGATATATTCTAAAAAATGTGCTAGGGGATTTTATCACCATGTAAACACTATATTGTTTACTTGGACAAACCTAAATAGTATAGCCTACTACACATCCAGGCTGTACAGCATAGCTATCATCATATATATGGTTCCTCTGACCATCTGGAATATGACTGTACTTTCTTCCCCCAGATTCCTTACCAAATGCTAGGGGCTCAAGGGTATAATTAGAGAACAGAACATCAGAAGAAAACCTGGGCATGTGATTTTCTATCTCTGAGTTAAATATAATTATGGCACTACTCAGTAAGCTGTGCTCAGGCACATGAGTGATCATTCTGTTGTGGGTTTTGTGGGAGTAGGGGGAAAGTGAGAAAGAGGAGGGGAGAGAGGCGGGGAAAGAAGGGGAAGGGAGAGAGAGACAGAAACACTCCCCATTTGGTCTAAGCTGGTTTTCAGTTTGTCATTCTCCTGTCTCAGCCTTCCAAGTGATGGGATTACAGGCAATGTGCCATCATGACATACTTCCCAAGTAATGTTTAAGGGGTCTCAGTAGGGGCCATGTTAGAATCTAGAGAGAGAGAGGTGAGGACATGAAATTTCATATGGCTCATACTAGTCTGTGCTCATAAGTCAAATAAATGAGGGACATTCATAGATGAGAAAAGTACAGAGAATGCTTATACTCAGCATGTCACATGTAGAGGATAAGTACAACTATGTGGGGAAGCACAGAACAAATTATTACCTACAATAATAATTTTTTCTTTTAATTAATTAATTAATTAATTTCCAGCTTGATCAAAGTTTCCCCTCCCAATCCATCCCCCAACCACTCCTCTCCTTCCCTTCAGAAAAGGGCAGGCTTCCCAAGTGTATTAGGTAGGCAAGGTATATCAAGTTGTAGTAAGATTAGACACCTCCTCTATTAAGGCTAGACAAGGCAACCAAGTAGGAGAAAAGGGTACCAAAAGCAGGTATCTCCGACTGTTAGGAGTTTCACAAGAAGACCAGCTATACAACTATAGTATACTGCAGAGGGCCTAGGCCAGTCCCATGAAAACTCTCTGGCTGGCAGTTCAATCTCTGAGTTCCTATGAGCCCAGATTAGTTGCTTCTGTGGGTTGAAAGAAATAACTTTGAAATGCTGAGAAATGTCAGTATCAAAACTGTGAAACATTTCTAGTTTAGGTAAAGCAAATATATAAGGTCATGAAATTATGATATAGAAAACAGTATGTATTCACTAAGAGTAAACTATTTAGCCTAGTGTGGTGGTATATGACTTTAATCCAAGCACTTGAAAGGCAGATGCAGGTGGGTCTCTGAGATCAAGGCCAGCCTGGTCTACAGAGTGAGTTCCAGGACAGCCAGGACTGTTTCAGAGAGAAACCCTGTCTCAAACAAACAAATAAACAACAACTAAAGAACTATTTAACCACCCCATAGTAATAGCTGATTTGCTGACAGACTCAAATAAGTTTTCTTCAAGCAATTTAAAGTAACAGGTCCTTTATACTGAAAAGATAGAAGTCTTTGATTTCCATCTTTATAGCAAGTAAGTCTACAGCAAAATTACTTAACTGTTTGTGGTTCGTTGCTCAACAAACGATTTCCTATACTCTATTCTACTGCAAATATCTCAAGGACTCATACTTTTAACTTGCTTTAAGTAACCAGTAAAATGCATTTCTTTATTAGTTTTCTTAGTCTAATCAATTTCAAGCAATTCCCTACTTCAATGACTTAAAGGTTAGACTTTATTTTCACTGTTAACACACTTTTGTGTGTATGTAAAGGAAAAATATTAGTGTATTGACACTTAAAACTATTTACATTCATCACATATTATATATTATTATCATTATGGAGATTTTATTTTTGAAAGAAGAAAAGTCAAGTTATTATCCAGGATATTTTTCTGTGAGAAAATTAGCATAATTCTCCAAATTTCTTTCCCTTAAAAATAAGAAACAAAAATCCAAAAAGTCCCTTTAATACTGCTGTTCTGAGCCTTGTGGTATAGGTTTGTAATCCTAGCTAGCAGGAAGGTTGAGGTGGGAGAATCTTTGTTTTTGTTTGTTTGTTGTTGTTTTGCTTTTTAAAATGTTTTTTCAAGACAGGGTTTCTCTGGGTAGCTTTGTAGATCAGTCTGGCCTCGAACTCACAGAGATCCATCTGCCTCTGCATCCTGAGTGCTGGGATTAAAGGCTTGCGCCACCACCACCTGAAAAGGTAGGAGGATGTTAAGTTCAAGACCTGCTTGGCCTACAGTGTGAGATCAAGGCCAGAACTTAAAACAAAAAATGGTTTGTTGGGATTCCAAATAAATGAAAGGACTTCAATCATAACAAAGAGCAAAGGACTGATTCACTAACCCTGGTCAAACGACAACACTGCACACAAAAACAAAAAATGAAGTAGGTAGAAAAATGCTATTGAGCAAAAACACATTGCTTTTTTTATCCCCTTCTTCAATTCTGCTATAAAACAAAAAGTGTTGCTTCTTCTGCACAGGCAAGTTCAATACCCCAAAGGAAACTATCAGCTTCACTAGATTGTCTTTAGCTTCCCCATTTTGCTAGAAAAATTCTTATTTTAATGATAACAAGCTGTCATTGAGCTGTAGCCAGATCACATTGGCAGTTTCAAAGGAAATAGGTGAGAAAATACATACTATTTAATATGGTGTGAAAAGCACCAGGACAGTTCAGGGTATAGGTGGTATCTTGCATCTGCATGGAGCAGAGCTTTAAGCATTGATAACAGGACAACCATCATACAAAAGCTGTCCTAGTTAGGATTTCTATTGCTGTGATAAAACATTATGACCAGAAACAAGTTGAGGAGGAAAGGGTTTAATTCCACATCATGACAATCTATCATCAAAGGTCAGGACAGGAACTCATGAAGGGATACAGAGGCCATGGAGGAGTGCCGCTCACTAGCTTGCTCCTCATGGCTTCCTCAGCCTGCTTTCATACAGCACCAACCCAGAGGTGGCACTGCCCACAAAGGGCTGTGCCTTCCTACATTAATCACTAATCTAGAAATGCACCACAGGCTTGCCCACAGGCTGCAGTGGTGGCATTTTCTCAACTGATATTTCTTCTTCCCAAATGACTCCAGCTTGTGTCATACAGGCTGGTGAGATGGCTCCCTGCGTAACCCACATAAAAAATCAAGTGAAGTAGAATGCAATCTAGAGCCTAACATTCCTATAGTGAAACAGGAGGTAGACAGGAGAAATGACCTGAAGCTGGGCCAGCTAGCATGGAGTACGTATGGCTCAGCAGAAACAAGAGACCCTACCTTAACAAGGTAGAAGGTGAAAACAGAATCCTGAAGGCAGTTACTTCTGACTTCCACACATGTACCATGGTATACACACATTCATTTGAGCCTTCCTCTGCCGATCCCCCAACCTCACACGCATACATATGCACATGCACGAGGGCACACACAAACATGTGCACACACACATAAAACACAAAAATGAAATCTTAAAAAAATTACCTTTAAGGGTTTACAATATAATAAGTATTTTTAAAAATCATACTCATAACAAAGGTAAACTGCAAATAAAAATTACCTGCTGATACAAAACTACTATTCTCATGATTATAGTTATTTATCTTTTGTTTCTAACATTTTAAAAACATAAATATTATTGGGTGATTTTTAACTCATTTGTGTTCAGTTCTGTCAAATGATGTTTGTGCTTTTACCTTCTGTCTCAGTTACTGTTCTATTGCAGTGAAGAGATATCTTACTAAAGACAACTTATTTTTTTAAAAAAGCATTTAATTGGGGCTTGCTTACAAGTTCAGAGGATGAGTCCATGACCATCACGGATTTTGGAAGCAGTAACTAAGAGCTTTAAATCCTGATCCTCAGGCAGCAAGACAGACAGGGAAATTCTGAGCCTTCTGAAACCTCAAAGCCCTGACACACCTCCTAGTTCTGACTAAACAGTTCACCATACTGGGGACTAAGCATGCAAATACATGAGCCTGTAGAGGCTAGTCTCATTTAATCCACATTTCCTTTAGAACTTAGACTGCCATTTTCCCTCTGCTTGTTGTGATGAATTTCAGTAAGTAAAGGAAAAGAGGAAAGAAAAGAGGTAAGCAAAGTGTCTTTCAAAATCAAGATTATGAACTATATTCAGAAAGGGATAACCAGGACTACCTTTAGGGTGGATGGCCAATGCAGTCTTTTGAACTAGGTGCAATATTTGACAGATGTTCCAGTAAACTGAGGGGTGTTAGAAAAGGCAAGAGCACCTGGTTCTAAGCAATTGAAAAATATGCCTTTCAGACCTTTGTAGTATATGTGTCATTTTTCCAATCCCTAATCTTTAAAAAGATTAAAACAAAACTAATAAACCTGTGATTGACAGATTATGCATAGCATAAAACTGATCACTGTAAACTTTCCTTTTTTTTTCTTTTTTCTTTTTTAAAACAGGGTTTCACTTATATAGACCTGACTGGCCCGGAACTTGCTATGTAGACTAGACTGACCTTGAACTCAACAGTGATCCTGCCTCTGCCTTCCAGTACTGGGATTAAAGGTGTGTGCTACCATGCCTGGCATTTCTTTTTCTTTTCAACTTTCGCATCACTTCACTTTCTATACTATCATTCCTTCTTCTATGTTAACTTCTAAAAATCTACGAGAGAAAAAGACACCCAGAAAGGCTGCTCCGTGCAGCCAGCCTAACAATGAGAGAGCCCAGTCCTCTGGGGTACAGCATCTTCCCTCAATCCCCGCTTTTTTTTGGAGGGGGGGGGCGGTGTATAACTTGTTGCCAGCCAGTTTACACAGCGGTGGGAACTGTCTGAATGACTAGTGTACATGGGTGGCTACTTCTGCTCTTTGCACCTCAAGCCACCTATTCCCCGGGACCCGTGGGGAAGTTACTCAACTTCTCATTGACAAGACTCTGATGACACTCCACAGGAAAGCCGAGAAGGGAATTGTGCAATTCCCGGGATAAACAGAAAGAACCTAGGAAGTGTTCGAGAGCATAAGCGCCAAGAGCAGCCGCTTCTGGCCAATCAGCCTGTCTCCAGTCAGCAGGGAAGTCCAGGACTCCGGGGTCCCCCGCACCCCAGTACCACAGGCAGTGTCGCGGGGACTGTCTTCGCGAAGCCGAGGTCACCGGCCGGGAAAGCGTCAGAGGGTCAGCTTGGAGGCAGGACCGGCGCTTCTCTCGTTCCAAACACACCGTCAACTCGCTGTGGCCTCAGCTCCGCTTCTCCGAGGTGACCTCGTTGCAGCGCGTCCCTCCCGCTCACACACCCCAGTCCTGCGTCTCAGGGCTCGGCCCACCCGGACACCAAAACTCTCAGTTTTTACTCACAGTTCAGGGTTTCCGCTGCGCTCTCCCACGCTACAGGTCGCCGGTGCCCGGCCGAATGACTACAGCCGGAAGTTGCTTTCCGTTCCAGTTCAGAGGGCAGCGTCGGCGCGCCGAGTCATTAACGCTTCACCTTCCATCCGCAGGGCCAGGCCCTGCCCCGCCCCGCCCCGCCCCGCGGCCCTCCTCCTGCAAATGCCCCACCCACAAAGCCACGCCCCTTGCCTTGCTCCATCCCAGCCAGGGGCCACTTAGGAAAGACATCTGATAGTTAGGGAACCCTGTATTATATTTAAAGGTCATTTCAGCGTCTTAGCTAGAATTTTGAGCAAACCATAAATAACTTCTAATATCACCCTATATGTAGATTAGAGAACCCCTCAGAAAAATTTGAGATATTGTGAAATTTTAAAATTTCATGGATTAAAAGTTTCTCGTTGTTCCATTTCCAGACATGCTCGAATGCCCTAAGAGAGGCAGCTCAGGTGAACACAGTGAGAAAAGCATCTTTCCTCTGCTAGAACAAGAGGCTCGGGTTCTGATTGCTCCCGTTTTTCTCTACCTCTGGCACTCACATGTGTTTTATTTAGGTCAGTAAGTCCAAGGTTCAAACAGTTCTCAAGTTCACGCGGTGAGCTTGAGTATTGGGGCAACTTTTAAAAGCCAAAGCATAGTTTAAAAGAATTTTAAAACTCACATCGGCTGTGGCAGCTTGCACAAAATCTACCCCAAACAAGCCAGTCAACTTTTTCTAGTACAGAAGCAGCAGGGCTCACAGACCTGGTCCCTAACTGAGGGGCTCTGGGCAGTGGATTGTGGGGGGATGAGGACAGTTTTCTTTAAGGTGTGACCCATTCTACTTCGAATATTGGACTTGGTGGTCACTTGAATAAACAAAGGACAAAAAGATCAAGTGATTTTTTTTTGTAATAGGTCATCATGTTAAATGTGATACAGTACTGCTTACATTAAATGCTTTGCTTTTTCTAGAGCAGGCTTAGGCACAAAACAAAATAGACAAGAAAGTCTAGAAATTTCTAATATGCCTCTCATCTTCACATAGATAAGCTTGTAAAGGTCAATATCCTCAGTGTTGAGCCTGAAAAAACTTCTATAAACAACAATGTGCTAGTTTTTACTAGGAGAAAATAAATCATCAACTCCTTAAGGTAAATGGACGAGATAGGACAGATAAGTATATATGGACTTTCTTCACATATGCTTTCTTGTCATCTGTTGTTTTTTAAACATGGTCTCACCCTGTCACTGTGGATGGCCAGGAAAACCCTATGTAACCAGACTGGCCTTGAACTTAAAGACATCTGCTTGCATCTGTTTCCTGGGTACTAGCATTAAAGGCATCCACCACCATGGCTACCTGGTAAAGTCAGAAATTTCACATTTTGATGAACTCTAGCTCATTCACCATCGATTTTGAGTGTATTTGAAGCTGCTTTGGGATTCTTGATGAAATTATGGAATTAATAATACATTCAGAACCCAAGGCTGAACACATAAGCAGTTTGAAATATGCATGTGCTACAAAATTTGAATAAAGAGAAATAAGCATTTCTTAAATATATCTTTTTCTTTTTCCATTCCCATGATGTTTAGCCTTGAAAAGAAATGACTATACTGTGAAATGAGCATGGATACTCATAGAATCATTTAAAATAGATGACTTTTTATAAATCAAAGCAGTGACACATATTTTCTTCCTGTAATGATTATGATTTTCACCAGAATTGACATATCATTGAAGATTAAAAATATAGTGTTGTATGCCATTTCTCAGACAAGTCTTTGGTATTTTTTAAATCAGCCAGAGAAACATGAAGGAAAGGATGGATATTTGAAATATTCTGCGGTGTTTTAAGTGAAAAATGGTCCCCTTTGACTCACAGGGAGTGGTGTTATTGAAGGTGTAGCCTTGTGGAGTAAGTGTGATCTATTTGGAGGAACTGTGTAATGTGGGGGTGGAATACAAGTTTCAGAAACTTAAGCCTGACCCAGTATCTCACCCTCTCTTCCTGCTGCCTGCAGATCTGTATGTAGAACTGTCAGCCACTTCTCCAGAACCACATTTGCCTGCATGCCACCATGTTTCCCACCATGGTGATAATGGACTAAAGCTTTGAACTTGTAAGCCAGCCCCAAGGGTTGCCGTGCTCACTTGATATGCCATGTTTTGTTGATTCTTATGGGAGACCTGTCCTTTCCTAAACAGAAACGGAGGAGGAGTGAATTGAGAGATGGGAACAGAGGTGGGTTGGGGAGAGAGACTCGGGGGAGAGAAGGGATGGTAACTGCAACTGAGATGTAAAATAAATAACAAAATTTAAGAAATAAACTTGGCATGTGATATAAAAAAATATAGTGTTGTGGACATCCATAGGTAGAAGAATGAAACTAGATCCATATCTCTCACCTACACACAAAAAAAATAACTCCAAAAGAACCAAAGACTTTAACATAAGACCTGAAATTCTAAAACTGTTAGAGAAAAATGTAGGGGGGATACTTTTAGATCGAGACATAGGCAAGAACTTTCAACAGGACTCAAGTTGCTTGGGAAATAAGGCCTTATTTAACATGAGGTCCCACTTGTTAATTGTTAGCCTTATTTCCCAAGCAACTTGAGTCCTGTTGAAAGTTCTTGCCTTCAGATAAATACCCATGAATTTTATACCTGGATCATATCTACTTTTGGTTTTCTGAGAAACCTCTATATTGACTCCTGCCATGACTGAACTAAATTTACATTCCTACCAACAGTGTATAATGGTTCCCTTATACAATTGGAATGGCCCAATTCTTGCCAGCAAGCATTTTGTTTTTGTTTGCTTAAAAGCTGCTATGCTGACTAGGGTAAGATGAAATGTCAATATAGTTATAATTTTTATTTCTGAAAGTTAGTGACATTTAACATTTTTTTATGTTTGTTGGCCATTTGTATTTCATCTTTTGAGCACTGTCCATTTCATTGGCTTATTTATTGATTGGGCTGTTTCCCTGTTGAGTTTACTGAGTTCTTTTATACTCTAGCTATTAATCCACTGTTAAAGGTATAGCGAACAAAGACTTTCTCCAATTCTGTAGGACTCTAAGTTGACTTACCATAGAGATATTTGCATGCCAATATATATTGTAGCACTATTATTCACAATATCTGTTATGGAACCAAACAAGGTATCCAACAACAGAGAAATTTATAAATAAAATGGATTTTTTAGTTTTAGCTTTCATTTGTAGTTCCTAGATTTAAAATAAATACATAAATCACACACACACACACACACACACACACACACACACACACATGACACAAGAGTAGAAGTGAAACTATCTAGGGGAACAAAAGGGACAATGGAAGAGGGGTGAGAAAGGAAGATGGGAGGGTGTGTGGGGAAATATGCTCAATGTACAATATATGCTTCATGAAATCTTTAAAAACCATATTGAACTAACAGTGGTAGAATTATTTTTTGTGTATGTATATGCAGGTGTACATGTATTTCCAATGTGTATGTGTATGCATGGGCACATACAAGCTTTGCTGAACACTCTAGATCCAAGTATGTAAAACCAATAATGAGAGGGAATAAATAGAGCGGGAAGTTTAAGTCTCTGTTGGAGCTCACTTTTTATTTATGATTTCTATTCTAAAAGACCAATAATAATTTTTACTTAGCCGGGATTTTTTTTCATAGTGAAAAGTAGACAGTCTGTATAAATAAGGGTCTACGTTCAGCCCAGCATCCATAGTACCAAAGTTGGTGAATATGAGTTTCAAGCCAAAGAGTTAGCTGTGAACTGTACATGTCTATATGGTCTCCCAATTCAAGATCTGTGGTGAAGAACCAGTAACAGCCAGACAGAAAGTGAGAACCAAGGAGCATCCATACACAGCTAGAAAGGGCTATACTAGGCTTCAAATGACTAAATGCAAACCAGTATTCAGGATGCAGAGGCTGGCAATTTTTTTGTGAATTCAAGGCCATCTTGGTCTACATAGTGGATTCTAAGATAGACAGAGCTACATAGTGAGATCCTAACTCCAAAAAACAAAGCAAAACAAAATGCAAATGAGTAAACACAAAACAAAGCATGCCTTTGAAAAGATTATGCTGCATAAAGAAAATACAAAACTCAACATTTTGGAAAGTGATTTATAAAAATAGCAAATAATAAGAATTCTTACACACACACACACACACACACACACACACACACACACACACACTCTGTTCTCTATGTCAAGTCTGTCCGCACTGCCTCTCTTTGTCCAAACCACCATCAATTAATAATTACCATAATGACCTTACAACTATTCTCACATTTTCTCTTGTTAAACTCTAATGTTGGCATATCCCTAGACCTTTTATCACCTAGAGTCACTCTATGTCATCTCATCACATTAATATAAAATCCAAACTATGAGCCAGGAATAAGTATTATTTCCACATCTCTAGATAGTATCCCAGTACTGAGTGGGTGAAGGCAGGAGGATCAGGAATTCAAAGTCAACCTTGCACAGAGACAGTTTGAACCAACCTGAGATACATGAAACTTTATCTCAAAAGAAAAAAGAAAATGTCATATTTTGATGAAGTCTAGCTCATTCCCCATTGATTTTGAGTATATTTGAAGCTGCTTTGGAATTCTTGATGAAATTATGGAATTAATAATATCCTCATTGGGGGCAGAGTATGTAGCTTATTGGTAGAATGCTGGCTTAACATATGCGAAACCTTGTGATGTATTGCAGGATTGCACTAACCATGTGTGGTAGTGCACATCTGTAATCCTAGCACTCAGAAACTAGAAGCAGGAAGATAAAATGTTCAAGATCATCTTCAGATACAAGTTCTAGTTCAGCCTGGCTACATGACACCCTACCTCTCAAGGAAAAACATAAAGAGCTCAAGACAAAATGAGGCTCTTGGAAGTATCAAGAGAATAAGAAGAATCAGGTTACAGTGATACACAACTGTAATCTCTGGTGGAGGTGGAGGTCAAATTAGAAACAGTAAGTATAGGGTTGGTCTGGGCTACAAAAGTCTATCTATCTGTATCTATCTAGATTGATTGTCTAGACTGATCCTCAACCAAATATTTAGTAACATTTAAAATTCATAAATAAACTTCCTTCTATTTTGAATGCACGGAAATGGTTAATGTTCCTTTAAAGATTTTTTTCTTTCACTAAGGAAATATTTTAATTTTATGATAAGAATGCTGATAGGTAATACCTAAATTTTTATTTTCTGGTAATTCGGAGATGTTATTTTTTATTTGTTGTGGCAAATTCCTCAGTGAAAACCAGCAAATCTACTCAGATCCGAGTAGATTCAGCTTCTTGCCTTGTTCTGGGTTGATAGGATTTCTTTGTTGTCTGTATTCTTGATTAAGTGCCACTGGTATATATTTTTTTAACTTGGCTAGTCATTAGCAAGTTCACTTGTATGTTGGACTATTTCCAAATACAATGTCACTTGAATTATTGTAAGTGGTTATGGCATAAGTTTATGCCCTGATAAAAAATATATAGTGTGATGTGGGATGTTCTTGTGTATGCTGCAAATATGTGTTGCTTATTGGTTGATAAAGCTGTTTTGGCCTATGACAGTGCAGAATATAGCTAGGTGGGAAATCCAAACAGAGATAGAGGAAAAAAGGAAGAAAGAAGGAAAGAAAGAAAGAAAGAAAGAAAGAAAGAAAGAAAGAAAGGAAAGAGAGAGATGAGGGAGGGAGTGGGGAGGGGAAGGAGGGAGGGAGGGAGGGGGAGGAAGGAAGGAAGGAAGGAAGGAAGGAAGGAAGGAAGGAAGGAAGGAAGGAAGGAAGCCGATTCAGAAGACACCATGTAGCCGTTGGGGGGGAAATGTGAGGTAACAAGCCATGAGCTTTGTAGTAAAATATAGAATAATAGATATGGGCTCATTTAATTGTGAAAGTTAGTCAGTAATATGCCTGATTAGTCACTAATATGGCCAAACAATTACAACTAATATTTAGCCTCTGAGTGGTTATTTGAGAACTGGCAGGCTGGACAGAAAACATCCAACTACAATAATGTTTGTAGACATTTAAAACACACATTCTTAGCAAGTGAACAAGAACTCTTCTCTAGGATAGACCAAAAGCTGACCCCTCCAATGTCTCAAAGTATTTTAGAAGATTGAAGTCATTTGTAATATCTTCTCCAACAAAGATGGAATGAAGATGCAAGTCAGTAACCCATGGAAAACACATAAATCTGCAAAAATCCACACATTCTTAAGCTAGGAGTGAGTCAAAAAGGAAATCACAAAAGAAAGTAGATTTTGTTAGAGATTAATGAAAGTAAAAATTGCAACACATGAAAGCTTATATAGTAAAAATAGTGCTCAGTGAGACATTAATTCTAATAAACATCCACATAAAGAAAGCAAACCAGGGCTGGTGAGACAGTGTGGGGTATAAAGATACTCACCAACAGGCCTGACCACCTGTGCTCAGTCCTGAACACAAACAAGGTGGAAGGAAAATACCAGACTCCCTCATGTTGTCTCTGATCATCACAAACAGTAAATATGTAGGTGTGATCAAAAAGAAAAGAATTCAAGCAAACTAAGTGGGGAGCTCTCTCTGCCATAGGGCACTTCCTTACAAGCATGGGGGCCTGAATTTGATCTCCAAAACCCAGGTAAGCAAATAAGTGGGACATGGTGGTGGGGGTCTTATAAGTCCATTGATGAAGAGTAAGTGGGATAATGTAAGACCCTGTACACTTCAAAGAACTAGAAAAAGAAAAAAAAATTATCAGGGGAAAGGGATTAACAAAGATTAGAGGCAAGATCAAAAAATAAATAATAAAAAATTATAAAGACTCAATAAAATAAAAAGATCTAGATTAGTTATAATCATGCTAATACAGATATCAATAACAGAGGACACTGGCTTGAAACAAAATGATAAACAGAAATTTATAGTTCCTGCTTAATTTTTTTCTAAATCTAAAATTGTTCTAAAATAATTCGACTGACTTAAATTGCTTTATGATTAAACAGAAAATAAAACTGCAGTTAAAATCTGTACGGTAAATTGCATACTGAGCTTGTGTAAGGTCCTGGGGTCAATCCTTACCATTCCCCATATCCACTCCATGTCCACCTCCAAATCCAAACTAAAATAGTCCTCCTAATACTAAAAAATTATGCTAATGTGAAAGTGACGTATAAACAGTTATCAGATGTATATAAAATGGTGCTAAAAGATCCCTAGCCTTAAATGTTACTAGAAAACAAGAAAGGCTTTAAAAATACATAACTAAACACTCAATCAGGAACTGAGAAAAGTAAAATAATCTTTAAAATATCAGGAAAATATTAACAAAGATAAAACCAGAAAGAATTTTTTTTTCGAGACAGGGTTTCTCTGTGTAGCTTTGGAGCCTATCCTGGCACTCACTCTGGAGATCAGGCTGGCCTCAAACTCATAGAGATCTGCTTGCCTCTGCCTCCCGAGTGCTGGGATTAAAGGCGTGTGCCACCAACACCCTGCTCCAGAAAGTATTTTTTATAAAGCTAAGTACAAAATGTCACATCCAAGGGATTAGTTCTGTGATGTGACCAATTAAGGAAAAAGAGAGAGAAAATATGAACAAAATGAGCACTAAAAAGGGTTATAGAAATGGTAAAAAAATGTGTAGGATAATATCATGTTTGCCAATACATTTGAAAGAAAAATTATCAGAAGAATTGTTTTAAAAATAATAGTTTTCAAAAGCCTGCACAGGCTCAAGCCAGACCTCCCAGCACTGAGAGAAGGAAGGGGACATCAGCTCCCACTCCTAACCAAGAAGCTTTCCATAGCTGAGATCCAAGGCAAAAGAAAAATCAGTTTTCTACAATAGGGGTCTTACTGGGTTTATTAACTACACTTTCCCACAGGCCCCATGTCCAGGAGTGTCTGGCCAACACAAAACAAACTCAATAGTATTTTTGGAGATTTTTTTGTATCATTTCTGCTTTGTTTGGACTTTTGTTTGTTTTATTGGTATTTTGCTTGTTTATTTTGATTTCCATATTTGTGTGTGTGTTTTTTGGGTTTTTGTTTTTGCTTGTTTGAGAGGGGGGAGAGAGAGGGAGAGGGAGGGAGGGAGGCAGGCAGGGAGAGAGAGAGAGAGAGAGAGAGAGAGAGAGAGAGAGAGAGAGAGAGAGAGAGAGAGAGAGAAGAACACATGTTGGGTGAATAGAGAAGTGGAGAGGCTCTGGGAAGGATTGGGGGAGGGGAAACCATGATCAAAATACATTGTATGAAAAAAATGTTTTCAAGGAAAGATTACTTTTCAAAAAAAATTGCTTCAAACGAAACTTAAATGGTGTGGAAGAAAACAGCACAAAATTTGCAAATAGAAGACATTGGAAAAGGTTGTAAAGAATGACTTGCAAGCAGGAAAGCCAAGGTCTATATTTTGGATGTATTCCTTAGACGTTTCAAGGAACAGACCATGTTCACGAAACTCTTGTTAGAATATGGAGCGTTTTGGCATTTTTTTCTCACTTTACTTTCTGAAAGTAAACTTTAGTGTAGAAACTCATCACTGATAGGTTCTGTAAAATGAAAATATAGATGAATTTGTCTTATGAATATGAATGTGAAAATTCTCAGTAAATCACAAACATTTGCTTTCCAGTATGTATTTTCTTAATGTAAACTAGATACAAGATAATCAATTTGGACACACATTTTGCATACCCTCTTTGGATGTAACTTTCGAAAGCTGTTTGCAGGAAGCATATGAACAGCTGCTTTGTTTATAGATCTGGTTGCTCTGCCTGGATAGGGCTCCTTGGCTTACAACAACATTGTTTTCATTCTTTTCTGTTAGTTTGAGCTGTGAACTGAATTGTGAAGCCAAAATGATAGAAGAGAGGCGTCTAAGCATGTGGATTGAAGAGAAAAAGGAAATGTGTAGGCTTGGTTTGGTTTGATCAACCAATTTATTATTTTCATCTGAGAAATAACAAAATACGTTTTCTATTTATAAATCAGCTCAGTCACAGAAACACAGCAGCACCCTGATTTCTGCTAGGTCTTTTAAAAAAGCAGATCACTGCCTCATTAGAAATGCTAAAATATGACAGTTGTCTCTAATGTTACCAAAGACACTGAGTATTGTTTAACATTTATATTTTTTATTAAGTGCACCCTTAATAAAGCAAGATATATTTTTAATGATAAAGCATTTCCCTCAAGCCAAGAGCCAATGTCGTGGGTTTTTTTTTGGTTGTTGCTGTTGTTTTTTCATATTAACCACTAGGGAAATTCCCCTGAGATCAGAAATATAACAGTTGACTACTTTCTCCTCTGTTACGAAGCCCTGATCCACCAATTCTATCTAGTTGGTGTGGTGAGAAAACAAAAAGGAAGAAGCATGTCCAAGCATTCTTTTTGATCTAGAAATCACAGGTAAGTTATGTAATTTAGAAAAAACAAGATATCGATAAATGACCAGATAAAATTATGAAATCAAGATGTTACCAGTAGTTAAAACACACCTGAAAGAACATTCTCACTGGGATAATTCCCATGCTGTGTTCATAAAGGAGCAGACAAAGCAAACTGGCTTGGAATACATTCTACTATTTATATCTACAACGTGTAATGCAAAGGACCCCAGATGTTTACCAAAGCCTCAATATATAGCAAGAGAGGATGTTCACAGACGGGGAAGGTTTTTTACTGCACGGACAATCATTTCCCTTAATGTGACTGCACACATTTTCTAAAATTCCAACCAGAATTTTTCCCCAGGGGAATTTTAGTGATTTGTTTTGAGTCATCCTGGTGGCCATAGTTGAAAATGTTTAAGAGCTCTAGAACCCCCGCTGGCTTCTGGGCACACATTTAGGCACAATGAGTTCACATACAGTTCCACATCCCCCAGAGGCAGAGTAGTATGTTACCTATATCCTTACACATGCAACTGTACTCCTAGGGAGACCAAAGAGATGGCAGTGGAGACAGTTTCCAGGAATGATATGATCATTCTGTAACTTGGATAAAGTCATTTTCTCTTTTCCTCATTCTACTGCAGCTTGGGTAAAACATCCTAAGCATAGTTTGAATATTGTGAGAGGGCAGGACAGTGGTGGTAAAAAGCCAGGGAAAATGAACTGATGTGAGTTTATATTTAAGTCTTGTCTAACTATGTCACTGAATTACTACCACTGAAAATATTGGATCATTTTCCTCTAGCAGACACTTACTGTCTAAAAACTATCAATATGACAATACTGATAACAGTTCTTGATATTTAATCTAGGATTATCCTTACGAAAATATTATATAATCTTTAATATTAATGAAAATAAAGGGCTTGTTGGTAACAAAGTAAGACTTGATTACTATAATTAGAATTCCTTATAAAGCTAATAATTGATGTCATAAAATATTCATCATCATGTATTTCTTATGAGAATAAAAGTAAGTTAAGTTAATATTTGAATAGACACATTTGGTCATGCTGAAATTGATTTTTTAAAAGTATAAGCAAAAAGTATGACTACATATGCTTTTAATTTACTTCCACCTTAGTAAGCTAACTTAGGTCAAATATCTCTCAGTCTTATGGCATAAAAAAATCACTTCTTGAGAAGACTTACATATCAGATACAAACTTTTAAATTCATTTCAATTAAAGACATAAAAAATTCTATGTTAGGGGGAGGCTGGGCATTGGTGACACACACCTTTAATCCCAGCACTCGGGAGGCAGAGACAGGTGGATCTCTGTGAGTTCGAGGCCAGCCTGGTCTCCAGAACGAGTGCCAGGGTAGGCTCCAAAGCTACACAAAGAAACCCTGTCTCGAAGGAAAAAAAAAAAAGTTAGGGGGAAAGAAAAAGAGTCACAGTGTTTTAAAGTTTCCTTGGGTCTTGGCTTTTTTGAAGGCCAGATTTCTAACTGTGTCAGTGATGACCTAGGCACCACTGACTTGTGTCTGGAGCTGGTTAGCTGGCTGGTGCAGGAGTGGAACAGATCTTGCCATACTGAAGGCATCCCAACCACCTTGCTATGCTAAGAATTAATAGGAATTAGGAAGATTTGATTACCTCGTTTCCAGGTTACACGACTCCCTTCATAGACTACTTTTCTTTAAAGATGTAGGCAGGTACACGTTCTGGAAGCTGTTTTCACAGGCTCTGCAATGCTGCCCAAACTGTCCTGAGCTCTCCCTTGTGTTGAACTGGGGACTTCCACTAAAAATCCCCTGACTTGAAGACTTCCTTATTTGTAGCTATCAACAGCCAATCATGGCAAGATATTGAAATGAAGCAAAAACTACCAGAAAATATTCTGAAACCACCCGTGACTATAACTCTGGCTTCCTTTTGAAGCAATGATATTTTACCTGAATAGTTAAGGCATTAAAAAAAATTAGAAACTACAAACATGAATTTTTTTGGAAGAAGTATTTTCCATGTAAAAAGTTTTAAAAGTCAGCTTATTTGAAAATGCCATTTAGTCTTTGAGCCACATTTGACCCCAAACCATTGTATTTATAAGTAACAGGCAAAACTCATATTTGAGTATAATCTGAGTATATTTTTCTTTGCTTTCTGACTTACAGAGGTCACTTGGATGAAACCTAGTGAAAAAATAAGGTATGGCTTCAGATTCCAGAGTTTGAATATAAACCGTGGTAAGAAAGGTGAAGCAAAGAAGACTCTTCAGACAGAATTTCTAGTTTGAGACATAAGTCTCTGGTTACATAGATGAGCATATGTTCCAACACACCAGGGGAATTTCTCTCAGGCCACGTGGAACTAAGCTGTTAGTTTTACAAGGAAACGGAAGGCAGCAGTATTTGGACATTTTTCATTGTTATAAAATGTTAGAGTTGGAAATTTAGACAGCTTCTGTTCCATTTCCCTTTTCTTACAGATGAGTAAACAGGGGAGGTAAATGTTCAATGTCACAAAGTTAGAAGCAACAGTCGCTCTAAGTGACCTGAATTTAAGTGCAATGTCATATTTACTGCATTATGCTCTCCCATGGGAAGTCCAGGAGCTGGAACAAGGCTGGATCTAGTGGGAAGTTGCCCTGCTGAGTTAGGAAGTCTGTGGAGGCATCCCCCAGAATTCCAGTTAATAGAAACTAAAATTTACACTTTCTGATTTGTAGTCTAGTTTCTTTGCTACTTTAAAGCCCTACCATCTCATTACATATTACAAGCATGTTGGATGTAATGTTGCATATGGTGGAATTATCCTCTAAAAATATGTTTTTGAAGTTTCTAAAGTGCCGATTAAGAGTGTGTTTAAAACTGTTCTATTTACCCATTAAATGCACAGTGAAGCATTTCTTTCACATTATGTCCTTATAACAATCTTACTCATGAAATATCAGATGTTAAACATGCTTTTGTCCAATGGAAAACTAGAATCTAACTGTAAATACAACAAAGTGAAATATCAAAAACTTAAGATAGTATTGGTGTGAGGAAATTTATTCCTTATGAATTTACAGTTATGAAGCAAGCTTTTAAAAGCTTTTTTGGGAAAGTGGTGCTTCCATATTGACTTGGAAATACTCCAATTTTTTGTTGTCTCCATCCTGTAACCCTCTCTCTATTATTTACTTTGGCCATTGGGTTTGGCTGAGACCCAAACTTCTGGAAACTGGCTATTCCCAGTATATTGGCCTCAACCAGGTGAAACATTGAGAGAGACTTCCAAGACTGTGGAAACACTTTTTGAAGAAGTAATGTGTAATGTGTAAGTGTGTGAAATTAAAAGCCTATGACACCATAGACTAATTTAGACTCTTGGCAAGGTAACTGAATATTTTGGCTTGTTGTCCTTATGTCCTTTGTCAGATGTCTTTGGCCATTCCTGCCCCCTATTCTGTCTTTTTATCTTCAGAGAAATTCCAATAGGAAAGGAAGGAACAAGTGGGCGTGGGTGTCAAGCCCAAGTTAAGGGTGTGTGTGTGGGAACTTAGGTTCCAATTCAGACAAATGACCAGGATGTTGGCTAACCAATAAAAGCAGCAGCATCATAGGGTAGGATGGTTCTCAATGTAAGTCTGTGAGGATGGTCTCCCCATGAAGAATCTGTTATAGCTGCTCTTTCCCTCTATCTCTGAGGTAGGAAAAGGCAAGTTCTGTTAGCTGTTAACTAACATTCAGTTCTGTTAGATACTAACTAAGATTGGTTCTGTTAACTACTAAGATTCGGTTCTCCTAACTGCTAAGATTCCATTCTGTTAGCTCCTAAGATTCAGGGAGACTCAGATACCTCCAGCCAAGAAGTTGGTTGGGTAGCTATGTGGCACAGGACTAGATGTTTAATTCAGAAGCTTCACCTAGGCTATTAAACCAGGCACCCAGAAGATGAATGCTCCTGGTATGGGATTTCTGGGAGTAGAAACATTTTTCTGGTTCTACTTGTTGATAGGCAAAAGCTCTAAGATTTTGTTGGTCTATGGCTATAGCAGGACTGATTCTGGGATGTGAATAATCATAAAAAACCTACTTCCCCAACTTCTAGAAACTATGTGCAGAGGAGATGGCCATGTGAGTTTACAACATAATGCAAATTTATGCCAAATATTTCTTTCTTAGTGGTGATACTTACATTTGATATCTGAAGGGATTCTATCTGGTGCAAGCATGGCAAACATGGCTCTGGCAGGGCTTGCTCTTCATTCCCTCTGTCTTACTAAAAACCATTAGATTACATTCCTAAAGCTAGCCACCAAGGTCTAGTCCCTTATTTGGCCACTTCTCCTGGCTACCAAATTCCAGCAATCAGAAGCCCCCTTTGGATCACTTAATTAACATGCCTAATTAAAATTAAACACCTTATCCTAATATGGAGTTTCCCCTACCTTTATAAACCCCCATTTTCCTGTGTGCCATGCCTGTCTCCTCTGTATCTAGATTGGGTCCTTTGTTGTCCCCACCTCCATTCCCTGCTACCTGAACAAATATTCCTGTCCCCTCCCTGTCCTCCTCATCTTTTATCTTCTGTCTTTGTCTCTTATCTGCCCTTTTTCTTTCTGGGACAAATAAATCTCCTTTGTGCTGACAACTTGGTCTTGGGGTGTCCCAAGGCAATATGTCCCAAATTCTACATTCAGTAGAATTTGGGGCTAGTGTGAATGGATGGTGAATATGAGGAGGGTAGCTAGGTAGGGAACTAACTTTACTTGTTACAATTCTTCAAAATATATTTTATTCTTTGTAAGTTTCATACATGTATATCTTTGTAACAAGCCATTAGCCTGTTTCATGTCCCCAGTCCTACTAAAACCTTTCTTCCTCCTAAGAAGTTCATCTCCTACCTTCAAGTCTTTGCTCTGTGTGTATGTCTCACTAGGGCCACCTGTGTGAGCATGGGTGGGAAATTCTTTACTGAAGCATAGGTAACTTGTTGGTGGCTACATCACTAAAGAAAGTGACATGCCTTTCTCTGGCCACCACTAACTTCCAATAGTCCATCAGGAAGGGATATGGTCTCATTAACCCTCCCCTCATTCATAATGAAATGTTGGCAAACCAAATCTTGTGTAAGCCTTGTGCAGGTAATCACAGCTCCAGTGAGTTCCTGAATGTACCAGACCTGTTGCATCCAGAAGACCCTCTCTCAGCACTTTCCTCCAACCTCCTGCTCTTATATCCCTTCTGCCCTCTTCTGAGATATTCCTGGAACTTTTGGTAATAGGAAGGGGTGTTATAATTCTTATATTTAAGCTGTAATCCAATTTAATGATTGGCCTTATGCCAGTTTGTTTAATAGACATGTATTGCCTATTTCTTGAATGCAGGTTATCAGGCTTTGGAAGCAAGTGCCTGAGCTATCTCATCAGCCTGAGTTCATGAGTTTCAGAATGCACACAAATGACAATTTCTCGACTCATTGAGAAAGATGAAAACAGGATGTGTTAGTCACTTTTTTGTCACATTGTAACAACACATCTGAGACCATGGGTTGAGGGACGAAGGATTTCTGTACATGATTTCAGAGGTTTCACTCCATGGTTAGTTGGTTCTACTGCTCCTGGGTGTTTGTATGGTGAAATAAAACATCATTGCAGAGAGTCTGCAATGTCACATAGGAGGTAGAGTGATACCAACAAGAGCTAGGCAGGGACAAGGTACATCTTTTCAAGACACACAGTGACTTTTTTTTTTCCAAGTCGGCTCACCTCTTAATAATGAACCACTAAGCTACAAATTCATCAGTGGGTTAATCTGTTGAGGAAATTAAAACCCTTTTCAAAGGCTCACCATCTGTCAATCAAGCTCTTAACACAGGTCTTTTGTGTGGGAGCATGGTGGATACTTCATAGACGAATCACTGCAGAGTAAAATAGCACTTTGTGGGCAAAGAGGCAGTTCTTAGGCAGGAGCTACTCATGAAGAATAGGCACTGAAGAAGTGAAAGAATAAGGGTCAAAATTTTATTTCATATTTTTCTATAATCTCAACTAATTTACTGTTTCTTTTCTGTTAAACTTATGGCTTTTGCTTGTTCTTGTTGCTTTTAAAGTAGATTTAAAAAAAAAAACTCCATTTGCCTTTTAATATTATAGAACAGTATTTACAGTTTTGATGACAGACTTAATTATAATATTCTTGGCACTTCTTAAAATAAAGTTTTTAAGGTACACAAACTGAGTGGCTAAGAGGTACGTTAGGCTTATTATTTTAAAAATGGCAATAAAAGTAGGGTCTTAGTTTCCCTAGTATTCTGCCATCCTCATTTATTTGACAACTAGTATTATTGGCTATCCAAAGGAAAAAAGATGCTGTAATATATATGGGACCAAAGACTGATAAAATCAAAATCTACAAATAGCTGGACAAACTTTAGCAACTAACTGATTTCAAAATGAAGTTTAATAGGAACAATTACAAAGTTTCTAGTTACTGGTCTCTACCATCCTACAAACAGAAACAAAATGAAAAAGTTGCTTGTGCCTAGGAAGGTTTGATGAGATTGAATTTAGGAGCAGTCATACAAAATTGACCTGAGTTTTACTGGAGAAGTCATGTGGAGGGATAGGCGGGGCTGTCAGGTAGAGAGAAGAGGAGCCTGTGAGTCAGTACGGGGCATGTGTGTGAGAGGGTGGTGGGTGGAGGGTGGAGGTGGGGGACAGCCAGCCAGACATGGAGGAAGCAGGAAAGCAGGATGGACAGTGTGTAGATTAGATGAGGTAAGCAAACCTCAGGGCAGCACATATATTCATAGAAATGGGTTAATTTAAGTTTAAAAAAAAAAAAAACAGGGCTAGCTAGAAACAAGCCTAAGCTAAGGCTGAGCATTCATCAATAATAATAAGTCTCCATGTCATGAACTGGCAGCTGGCCGTCCAAGAAAGTAGGCTACGCTACTCTGTATCTACAAGTTTGGTCTTGGGATGGGCATGTGACCGTAGTACAGTTGGATGAAGAAGGGAATGGTGAGGGTGATGCAGAAAGGGTGCTCTGGTTAAGAACTGGGAGAGCAAATTAGGCTCACAATCTCTTCTCAAATGCCAGTTTAGGCGAACTGAACTGCCTTGGGAAATGCAATGCCATTACTTAATGAAAATGGTAATGTACGTTCTGATTTATTTGGTCAGCTTTTTTTGTTGGTTTTGTTTTTTATTTCGGATCTGTTACAGACAGCTTAGCCAGTCTACAGAGTACAAGATGAACTGTTTATGTTTTTACTGAAAATCTGTAAGTTGACAGACTACCATCAGAAAATGAGACATTTTGTTCTAGAAGGATCCATCTCAAGCATTAAATGGCCTGCTTTCTCTTTCAGTACCTAAAGCATCAGTCCACTTAGTTTATAGCCAAATAATGCTCTTATTTTGATCCATGCACTGGAATTCCTGGTTGATGATAGTGAGAACCACCAATCAAATAAATGTACCTAAACTGAGAAACCTAGGAAGGGGCTTAAATAATCAGGATAAAATAGTAATCACTGGCTTCTATTAAAGAGGTTCAGAATTTATAAATGACAGAAAACAAATATGTATGCCTCAAATATATTTCTCTTAGATTGATAAATTGATGAAACTGAAATTCCTGCGAGATACCTAAGGTCATTGATAATTTTCCATTTGAGTACATGAAGCATAGTAATTGAGGACTTATACAGTGTCTAATATTAGCAAGATTCATAGTTCATACTTGTAATTCTCTGTAAATGAGGAGATAAAAAGATATGTTAGCTTGCTGATAACCTCTAAGGTACAACACTGATGAGAGAGAAATCAGATGCAGAGAAAAGCTTCTGAGACAGGAAAATCCATGGCTCTTGTTTTTCGATGACTTTAATAAAACAAGTCAGGCTCACTATGAGATCTGACCTTTGAAAACTGTTTAGCTTGTTGCCACAATGATGCTGGCAGGACTAACTGGGTGAATTTTTGCAGAGTGATTTCAAGGTTCTTTAGTGTATTAGTTAAGTTCCTGTTAAATTTGTTATATCTCTAGTAAGGTGCCTGAGCCAGAATAAAAGATTCAAGAAGCATAGGTTTGATGCATCACACACACACACACACACACACACACACACACACACACACACACACATATAAATATGCTATGGGGAAAACAGACTCACAGAACTGGGACCAAAGGAGCTAGGGATCGACCACATGCCACTTCACGACATCTGACCCAGTCTTCACAACTCAAGAGAGGAAGAGATGCAACCTTGTCCCCAAGCTTTTAAGTTGTAATGTCCATAGCCAAGAAACCACACCCTGAGGCTGGTACCCCAAGGCTATTGAGTTCCCACAACCCTTCCCTCTTTTGTCTAAATAAGAAGGTTCTAAACCTAATACAAAACCTTATACAATAAGAACAATTATCAAGTATTGTCCAGGAGATAGAAAGGGTAATAACAAAAATGGAGCTACAACCAACAAGAACAACATCAAGCAAGAAACACACACTGAATGTCCAGGCTATAGGTAATTGGCAAATAACAGACATTATTCCAATAGCTGTCCTATCTTGAAACGTTTAAGTCTTGTACCTATTATGCCTTAGCTAATAATATATGAGAGGATAGTAACTGTGGCTATCTAGTCTTCAATCCCATCAAAGATCTCAGAAGGAAAATAATTCTTTGCCCAATAGGCCAGTTTTGCCAAGAAGAAAACAAGCTCCACATGGAGTGTATTTTGTGCCCATCATTCTCTCGGGAGTAGATTTGTGCTGCCAGGAGCAGTCATGTCTCACATCAACAGAATTCTAAAGTATAGAAACATTTAAATCCCATATTCTGTAGGTCTTTGAACTGTTTGAAGATTACCTATGTGGAGTACATCTCTGCGCATCTAGAGAACCTAACGTAACTACAAGTATCACAAACATAGGTAATTATTAACCTGTAATTCTCCTTCTTTCTTTCTTTCTTTCTTTCTTTCTTTCTTTCTTTCTTTCTTTTTTTCTTTCTTTCTTTCTTTCTTCTCAAGACAGGGTTTCTCTGTTGCTTTGGAGGTTGTCCTGGAACTTGCTCTGTAGACCAGACTGGCCTGGAACTCGCAGAGATCTGCCTGAATCAGCCTCCCGAGTGCTAGGATTAAAGGCATGCTCCAGCTAAGCTGTAATTCTTAATAACCTATATAGCTTAAAGACTAAAGGTTCACATTACAAAAATAAATAGTCTTCAAACGTGTGCAGCATGAGGACAATGATCTCAAAATTGTAACAATATAAAAATATCTTTTTCTACTTGTCTTTTTATTTAAATTAAAAATAATCATATTTTACATACCAATCCCAGTTACCTCCTGTCCTCCCATTCCCCCACTATCTCCCCATCCACCCCCACCATCCACTTCTCAAAGAGGTGAGGCATCCCATTGGGGATTATCAAAAGTCTGCCACATCATTTGAGGGAGAACCTAGACCCTCCCCCACTGACAGATTGTCCCTCCATAGGGAATAGGCTCCAAAAGCCCATTCATGCACTAGGGATAAATACTGGTTTCACTTCCAGAGGTCCCATAGACTGCCCAAGCTGCCTACTGACACCCATGTTCAGTCTTACGTGGGTTCACCATCTGTCAGTCTGTAGTCCGTGAGCTCCCACCTGCTCAGGTCAGCTGTTTCTGTGAGTTTCCCAAGCATGGTCTTGACCCCTTAGCTTATCACTTCTCCCTGTCTACAACTGGATTCGAGGAGTTTGGCTCAGTGCTTATCTGTGAATCTTTGATTCTGTTTCCATCAGCTACTAGGTGAAGTCTCTAGGATGGCATTTAAGATCATTATAGGGGAAGGGTATTTAAGGTAGTCTCTCCACTATTGCTTAGATTCTTAGTTGGGGTCATCCTTGTGGATTCCTGGGAATTTCCCTAGTGACAGGTTTCTCCTTAAGATCACAATGGCTCCTCTATCAAGGTATCTCTTTTCTTGCTCTCCTTCTCTGTTCTTCCCCCAACTTGACCTTCCTGATCCCTCATGTTCTCATCTTTTCCCCTCCTCTTTCTCCTACCTCCTTCTCCCCTCCTCCATGCTGCCAATTTACTCAGGAGATCTTCTCCCTTTCCCATTCTTGGGGAGGGGGGTCCATGTAGGTCTCTCTTAGGGTCCTCCTTGTTTCCTAGCTTCTCTGGAGTTGTGGATTGTAAACTGATTATCCTTTGCTCTACGTCTAATATCCACTTATGAGTGAGTACATACCATGTTTGTCTTACCTCACTCAGGATGGTTTCTTCTAGTTCCATCCATTTGCCTGCGAATTTCAAGATGTCACTGTTTTTCTACCCCCGAGTAATACTCCATTGTGTAAATGTACCACATTTTTCTTTATCCATTCTTTGGTTGAGGGGCATCTAGGTTGCTTCCAGGTTCTGGCTATTACAAATAATGCTGCTATGAATATAGTTGAACAGATGTCCTTGTTGTATGAATGTGCTTCTTTTGGGTATATGCCTAAGAGTGGAGTTTCTGGGTTTTGAGGTAGATCAATTCCCATATATAAAAATATATTAATCAAAGGTAGAAATGTATAGTGCAAAATGACAAAAATAATCCTTATTTTGTATCGATATACAAAATATCTTAAGCAGAGGCAGAAATGTACATATAGTATGACAAAATAATTTGACATTTGTGTATAAAAATATTGCAAACAGAAATAGGAACATACAAAATATAACAAATATAATTTTGAATTTGTATCATATACAAATTATCTTAGACAGGAAAATAAAATAGTTTTACATAAGTATCAATATACAAGAATCTATACCAATGTAAATTGTCTAAAACCAATAGTTGCTAAAATAGTTTACAAGTAGATACACTAATCTATCTTCCTATCCTATCTATTCCCCTTTTTTTCTACACCAAATGAGATTCCTGAGTCTAATTATTATTATTCTACTCCAACCCTATAATAACTTATGATCAACTCTGAGAGAAAAACCAGAAACCATCCATCTCATCTGTTGGGAGAGGGGGCGTCATTTTCTTAGAATTACTTCCTGCTGACTTGGAGTTGATGATATCTCCATTCGATCCTGTAAAAAACTAAAACAATGGTTAAGTCTCAGGAGGACTAGCTGTAACATTTTTAGTCAGTCTCTGAGTAGTGGGTAAGGCTTATGTGAAGTTCTTAGTTGAAGTTCTGGCTAGAGTGTTGTAAGAAGCTGTACCATCTCTGCCAGCCACCTTAGAATTTTCTTGAGTAGTTTGTAATCCAAAGCCAATCTCAGAGTGGTGTTTATCGACTTGATGGCATCATTATGAACCAGGTAAAATCATTATTATTGGGCCCATCTTCCTTCTGGAGACATCAGAGATCACTGTTAGGAGAATTTATTGTTCACTGTCGAAAACTTAAGTATTATTAATATCTAAATGGAATATAGATATTTATCAAAGAAAGGTACTAAAGAGTGAAAAATAAGTATGGGGAGAAATAGAATTTTAGGGAGATAACAATTTTGACAGCAATAATCCCTAAATTTTTGGTTTTATTCTGTTCCACACCAGGTGGCTCTTTTGATATGAGACAGAAACTCTGAATTTTTCTTTTAACAGCATGTTTGGATTCAGAAGAGAGAGCCACGCTCCAACTCTAAAGTCAGCTTTGATTTTTAATTGAGTCCTGACTACAACTTTTCTGGGAAGTAAAAAGATATAGATGTTTTGATAGTGTTTTTTTTTTTTTTTACCCTGCAGAGAATATTGGTTCTATAGGTCAAGTTTTTCTTTGCTTGGTAATTTTTTTCTGGATAGTTTTCCCCTTTTCTTTAGACATATAGATTTCCAAGGTCTTTTGATTTCTTGAAAGTGTGTATCTCTATTTTCCTGTAAAGACAACAAACAAACAAAAAAACCCCAGAACCCTCTTATTTGTTGAGTTTTCCTTTTTACATGTCACATCAGTTGATGAAGTGTTGATTCTCTTTATTAAGAGGTCTTTCCTGTTCAAATTGAATTTTTATTAATTTTGATGGTATCTACAGCTCTTCTCCTGTGGAAACAGAAGGGAAACCCCTTCTCCAACATAACACATATCCTGGTTTCCATTCTGAGGTCAACACATCTTTTAAGTACACAGGCTGGTTTAACTCGGTAGTTTTTTCTTTTATGTAATGTTTCTCAGCAGCTGTTGTTCCTTTCTCATTAGCATTAAGAAAATACAAGGTTAATAAGGCATTATACAATCTACCTGGCGGGGTGTGGACCTCTTAGTTCTTAGGACTTTTTTTTTAATGATTTCCTTGGCTTATTGCCAAGTGATGAAAAAAAATCCTTTTTAAGCCTTTGTTATTGATAGTGTGTTTTTTTATGAAAATATAAAAGTATGCCTCCAGCATACTTCCTACCAATAGCTGATCAATTTCATCATTACCTTATGCTAGAGGGCCTGGCAGACCCATATGGGATATGGTGTGTATTATATATATATGGGATGATTCCTGTTCCTGATTATTTCCTATAATTGTGTAAATAATGAAGTTAATTCTGTTTTATCAGGATACATTTGACATTTTCAGTATATGAAACAACTCTGCATATTGAGAGTCAGTTAACTACATTGAGAGGTTCTGTAAAATCCATTAGTACCCTAAGAATGGCATACAATTCTGACTTTTGTACAGAATTGTAAGGGCTTTGAACCACTTTACTTAAATTTCCTAATTTATATCCTGCCTTTCTTTATTTGTTTGCATCAGTATAGAATGCAGGGCCTCCAGAAATCGTTGTTCTCTGTATAATGCGTGGAAGAACCCAGCCGATTCTTTTTATAAATTTAATTCTCTCACTTTTGGGATAACTGTTGTTAATTTTTCCCAAAAAATTAGTGCCAAGAAGCGATATTCTAAGGCTGGTACCCCAAGGCTATTGGTGGAATGAGTTCCCACAACATAGGTTCTAAGGAAAAAAATCACAAGTTACTGTTACTTGAGAAAGGTTCAAGTAGATCTAACCACACAGAGCAATCTGTGTGGAGTGTGCTTCTTGTCTGGGTAACCTGACTGAATTCATTCTTTTCAAAGAAGAAACCAGACAGGAAAAGACAAATTGATTTTCCCAATATCAAGCAGCTGACTGATGGTGTTGACAGATTTGTAGGGGCATTAAAGATATAAGCTCCCAAGTGCCTGAATATTTGTGACTTTGTAATCTAAAGGACGCTAAGAGCTGCACATTCATGCAACACACACACACACACACACACACACACACTATACAGATAATAATACTCTTATTAGTAGTATTGCTGATATCATTAATAGCAAAACTTAAAGGAAGATCCCTGCACCTTGCAAGCCAGCCAACAAAATGGTGAATTTAGGAAGATATTCAGGTAGAGCAACACTGACACGTGGTAGTTGATCAAGGCCCTCAGATTTGAAGTTTGCTTTTGAGTTTTGTTTTACTTTGAAGATTTAATACAACGATCTTTCTAAAATTTGAATTATAACTCATTTTTGTTTCCTTAATTATCATCAAGATGGTAGGCTCATTTCAAATAGATAACAGGCAGGGCACAAAAATATCTCCGATTCTTTATACATTTGAGGGTTTAAGTAAACATTCAAAAATCTCTTCTTCCACAATAAAGATCTCTTCCACCCCCTGACACCAGTCAGCGTCCAGTTAAGAGATGGAAACCAACTGGTAATCTGAATGGGAAATTTTAATATGGCACATTATGTCAGGTGGCACTCTCCTGAGAGATGGCAATAACTCATTTACCCTGAGTCTCTGAGAGAGTATCTAGACAAAGAACCAATGTGGAGAAGAAACGCCCAAGACTAAGGTCCATGCTGCACTGAAGAAGATGTATTTCTAGGTCAATAGGTCCCAGGAAGTTTGCTTTTCTGTTCACACCAGGAATGGTCTACATGTGCTGGGTAAACAGTGGTCACTTCCCAAGTGCAGATGAACTGAGTCCAGCAAGTCGACTTTAGGAGTACCTCTGAGGTTCATTGGGAAGTTGTCAACAGGCATAGTGTTGAAATTTTCACAAGAAGCCTCCCATATAGAAACACTACAACTTGGGGTAAATGCCACTAGGTAAACCCCACATGTTCAGGTGCCAGCCATGAGATAGGAAAAAGAAGTAAATGGAAAATAGGAGAAAAAGAAAGAACAGCTTTATCCCATTTCTAGCATCTCTGCAGCTCCCATACTGAAAAGGATTAAACTTGAGATTGCTGCAAAGAAGAATCATTACAGGGGCTGGAGAGATGGCTCAGTGGTTAGGAGCACCAGCTGCTCATCCAGAGGACCCGGGTTCAATTCGTGGCACTCACATGGCAGCTCACAACTGTCTGTGATCTTGGCATCCTTGCACAGACATACATGCAGACAAAAATGTCAAAGCACATAAAAATAAATTAATTAAGAAAAAGAAGGAGTATTTCAATGTTTCAGTCCCATCCATACCCCACTTGAAGAGCAAACAGTAGAAGACGGGCTTGGAGCAATAGGACAGTTGGAAGGTTTTTGATGACTGGTAGAGGTTGTAGTCTCCCCATGGCCTGGCAGCTTATCTCAATAGCTCCACAACATGGGGCTCCCTCCCTCCCACAGAACTTCCTGCCTCTACCTGCCCTTATCTGGAGAATGTCCCTGGGCCTTGAGGACTGATCTTATCTGAAAGCTGTCTCAAAACCAGATGCCTGAGTTATCTTAAGCTTGACCTGTGACAGATTTCTGTTAAGAAGATTTGTGCTAGGAGCCTTATGATAGGAGTGTGTCGCTTAATGCAAATCAGGGTTTGTCCCTCGGCTCCCTAACCCTATATATATTTTTATACTCTGGAATAAAGTTGAACTGGTTTATGGAAGTCTGTCTCTTGGAGGGCTGTCTCTGTTCGTGCCCATTGGCAACAAACCAAGCTTTCTGTCACTGCTTCTGCCTCTTTCCCCTCTTGAACTGATGGCCAAGAGGGAAAGAAGACCCCCACAGAGGACAATACATATTTAGCTGGCACACTTTCATGTGGGGATTAGTTTTTACTACACCCTATTATGCCAGCATTTAACAATAACATTTATTTAAGTATACTAGCTGTATAAGTTGAAGTTGGAGAAACAAACATCAATTATATATATATATTTTTTTCAGGTATAGTCCCACTAAAGTCTGTTGCTTCCCAAATCATCACGGTGTGATGTTTGAAATAGGTTAGCTCTTGTTTTGTATGTAAGAAAAATCCTGCTTGCATTGCTGTACTCATCTGTAATCTATTCAGAGTCTGGCTATGTGGATAGACAGAACAAGATAGTTTGGTGCATGGACATGTTTTCTTAAGGAATTACTGCAGACCATGTGGTTGGACCAGTTTGAGGTGTAGGCTCTGAGTCTTTTGTAATTCTTCCTGGGCAGTTGCAACAGGCTGGGAAACAGAGCAGATAAATGGTGATGCTTTTGCAGGCTAGGGTGGACACGGAACTCATAAAAGATATATTGAAGGTCTCTTATGGTTTCTTTCCAGAGAAAGTCTGACACAGGGGTTTTGCTAAGCATTCATTTCATTCTGGTCTTTTATGTTCTTCATTCTTAAATAATGACCTAATTCTGATCTACTGTTTTCCTGATTTGGCACAGTCACCACACCTTCATAACCTGTGTTCCTGAACTATTTCTGCATTATACTTGAATTCAGTGAATGTTCTCAACCCTGGATGTACAATCTGAGCCTGGTTTCTGCTCCTCCCTTGCTTGAATTCTGTTATCTGTGGCCTTGCCTTTACTTAACTATGTGATTCCACTGCCTCCACTCAGCAGGAAAGACTCTGCCTCTGCTTCCATGGCTCCCCTACCTGTAAACACTCCAGAAGTCAAGTTTTTAGATTTAAAAGTCTTCATGTGTTTTGTTTTTTTTACTGCCATTGATGCCAATTTTAAAGTGTAGCTAAAACACAATTTTGCTTCCTCTATCAAGTTATTTCCTTCTACTTTTAGAGTTCATATTTATTTATTCGTGTGTGTGTGTGTGTGTGTGTGTGTGTGTGTGTGTGTGTGTGTGTGTGTGGACATGTGCCGCATGAGTGTGAGTGTCTTTGGATCTCTTGTAGTTGAAGTTACATGTGGTTTGAGTGGGTGCTGGGAAGCAAACTCTGGTCTTGCAGAAGAGCAGCAAGAGGTATTAACAACTAGGCCGCCTCTGCAATCTGGTCAACGCTGACTCTTTAAAGATGGCAGAATTGGGCTGGAGAGATGGCTCGGAGGCTAAGAGCACTGACTGCTCTTCCAGAGGTCCTGAGTTCAATTCCTGGCAACTACATGGTGGCTCACAACCATCCGTTATGAGATCTGGTGCCTTCTTCTGGTGTGCAGATATACATGGAAGCAGAATGTTGTGTACATAATAAATAAATACAATCTTTAAAAAAATGGCAGAATTAAGTCCTGACAGAGATTCAGGATCTTGCTCCTTCAGTTGCTCATATATGCAGCCCAGACTGCATAAAATTGTCTGTGGCAACTTGATAGAGATGTGAGGATCACATTCCAGAAAAATTGAAAAAAATATGCTCCCCCTTTTCCTTTTTTTGCTCAGAGTTAGACATTTCTTCAATTGACAGGAGAGAGGATTGCCATAACTTGGATATACCAGAACCTATGGATATGGACCTTCAGGTAGCAAGAGGAAGAAGGAGTGGGGCAAATAGATAGGGAAAGTGGACTCCTGGGACACCTGTCTGTCCACTGTATAGAGCACTAACAGGATGGCATTCACAGTATATGGTTGAGGTTGGTACTGATTTCCAAGCTTGGTGCTATGGCTTGGATCTTGAATAATGTGCGTTGTGTCTCCTCATTCCACCCCGCCCTGCCTACACCCACACAGTAGTCCCCAGCTTGGCACAAACAGAAAGGTGAGTGGGATTTGGTATGTATGGCCAATGGGTTAGGGTGGGAGACTGGAAGACCTTGGCCTTTTCCTCTTTCTTTTGCTTCCTGGATGTGAGGTGGCAGTTTTGCTTTGCCACACGATCCAGACCAATCCTACCAGCATTTAAAATACTACCCCAGTTGGTTGTTATATGCAGCCAGCATTGCAAACTCTGTGACATTTTACATCTTTAAAAGACCTAAAAGTCGGTCCGCTGAAGTGGCAGAACCAGTTCCACAAGGTTGTCCTTCTACCTGTACACGTGCTCTCTGGAGTGCCTGTGTGTAGCTATATTCACATAGTAAAGTAAGTAGAATTAAAAAAAAATAAAGTCTTGAAAAAATGAACTATAAAGCTTACAGCTCACAAAACAGCTGTACCGCAGCACAAACAAATGCTTCATAAATAAATATGAAAATTATATAAAATATCTAATTAGAAATATTTTATGTATATTTGAGTATTTCTAGATATTCTATTTATATTAGAAATTAGAATGAGGGGAAGCATAAATTCAAAGTATCTACCTATTTTTAGAATTACAAATAAAATATTGTGTTGTCATCATATTTAAATTTCCGGTAGCAAACACACTCAGAACTATAAATTGGGAGTAAGACTCTAGAGGCCTGGATAAGCCCTGTGACCTCTCACTAGTGATTAACTACTGTTGGAGCTGATGGCTGTGTGGGTGAAGGTGAAGATGGGTGTTAATTAGATTGCCTTGAAATGGAGCAGCTCCACAAAAGGCTAATCTTGGAAACGATGGAGATTCTTTTTATTACCTTAACACCTAGTTTACAAATTTCAGTGAAAGAAAGAGGCAGGAAGCTAACTTATATTGTGTACCTCTTCCAGGCTGGGCTACTTTCATAATTATTCTGTAAATTTGATATTTTTTAGGTGACAAGGCAGGCCCAGAGACAAGTAAGTTGGTCACGGTAAATAGTAGCTATATTAGTTGTCAGTTGTGTTAGTTGAGGCTCTTCAGGGGAGCAGAACTGATAGAATGAATGTATCTTATAAAGGAGACTTGCTAGACAGGCTTGATGACAGTGACCATCTGCATGACACCGGGTCTGAAGGTGTGTCGGATCCTGAGAGTGGCTGGTTTTCAGTCCACACTGGAAGGCTGAAGAATCTGGGTTCTAGATCAGTGGAGGATGGCCAGAGTAGCAGTAATGGGGCAGATGCACTCACCAGGAAGTATGAAAATGGCAGGAGAACACAGCTCTTCTTTTTCCTCAGTCCTTTCTGCATTTGGGTGGCCATAGGAAAGTGCTGCCTGCCTTGGGGCAGGGTCCTCCCCTCTCACCCCCTTCAGTTAAGCCTCTCAGGAAATGCCTTCACAGACCCTCACAGACTGAAGACTTGTCTCTTAGTAGACCCCAGATTCAATCGAGTTGACAATAAAAGTTAACTACCACATCAGGTATATCTGTCTGGGGGTCTGTGGTCATCATATGCATGCTGTGCTTCTCAGAGTAAATGGGACTTTTACCACCCTTGCTTACATCCATAAAGATTCATTCTACACAAAAAGATGGATGATAATTATTTAAGGATGGACAAATGATTATTTTTTTGTTTGTTTGTTTTTTTGTTTTTGGGGTCAGGGCTACACGGGTTTCTCTGTGTGGCCCTAGCTGTCCTGGAACTAGTTCTTGTAGACCAGGCTGACCTCCAACTCTACAGAGATCCACCTGCCTCTGTCTCCTGAGTGCTGGAATTAAAGACATGTCCTACCATTGCCCAGCTACAAACGAATATTTTTACACACACACACACACACACACACACACACACACACACACACACACACACCAAAATCCAAACCAAAACCAAATCCAAACCAAAAACCCCACAAATGAAATACATATGAAACACATTTTAGGTAGATATTTATCTTACATCATGGCAGTGGGCCATGCTCCCTGTTTCCCCAAATTTCTCACAGTCCTCTGTCTATGTATTCTTTGGGTGTATACATCTTGCAATACACTACTTCTTTCCCTGTGTAGCTGAGAAGCCAAATGCTGGTCCAACTGCCAAATAACCCACAAGCCTTTTAGCTGCAACTTCTGGTCTGTCAGTCTTAGAAGTTTAGGCAGAGGGCCATGTTATTTGAATTCTGAAGATGGTCAACAGAATTCAGTTAGATTCATGTGTTTGACCCTGTTTAAGTTCAGTTTTGTAGGACTGGAATAAAACTGTAGGTTCTGTTAAGGCTTAGAAAAAGTAACTCAAAATAGGGCATCTGGGAAAATGGGAAAACTGCAGAGGTAGGCAGCTTGCTTTCTGCTCCAGAGAAGCAGTATCAATAGAACACATTTCTAATTAAAAGAGGGAATTTACTAGATTGGTTTACATGATTGTGATGGTTTAGATGAGAGTGGCCCCTATGGGTTCATATGCTTGAACCTGGCCCCTAGTTGGTGTAATTGTTTGGGAACATTTAGCTGGTGTTGCCTTGGAGGAGGTCTGTCACTAAGATTTCAAAAGACGTGTACAATTTTCAGTGCTCTCTCTGTTCTCGGTTGTGGGTCAAGACATGAGCACTCAGCTATTCCTATGTTCTGCCATCATGGGCTCTAACCCTTAAACTGTAAGCCAAATCAAATGCTTTCTTTCATAAATTGCCTTGGTCATGGTGTTTTTTCTTTTAAGACCTTACATATTTAATACAGTGCATTACCCCTGTACAAATGGAAAAAAAATAAGTTCAACATTTCTAGAACAATATGGCTGTTAATTTTTGTACAATGCCAACTGAACGCAGTAAACTGGGATACTTTTTTCCAAAGTTGACAGCACAGCTAAAGTTTCCAAAAATCAAAAACAGACAAACAAACAAAAAAGTAAAAAACAAAATCCCAGAAAAACAGCACAGTTCTGTTACCCTTGTGGTACCTGGCACCATTTTTTTTTTAATTAGCTTCTCAATCATCATCTGGAAGGAAACCATTCTGAGCAACATCATTAAAAACAGCTCTGATAAAGCACGGTCACTACTATTTATCATAAAGCAGGTCCACATATGAGTGAGTACAAGAAAAGTAACTAAAACAATGAACAAAGGCTGAACAGTCCCACAATGGCTGTAGGCCTGAGAACTAGAGGAATTGAATAGCTTCTCAGTTCCAGAACTGGCAGTCTCAGAATAAAAAAGAAGCTGTGATGCATAGTTGGTGCAAATTAGCCTTCAGAGGCTGAAGAATCTGGTTAAGTGGGCAGTAGCCAAAAATCACCTATGTAGTAAGAGTTGAGTAGAGATGGTTATGTAGGAGCTTCTCACTTCTTTGACTTTTGTTCCATTCTGAAACCCCCAACCTACCGAAGAGTGTTGCTCACATTTAGACATTCTCCACTTTATTCCCTGACCTACCTGCCGATTGTCTCTGGAAACACCCTCACAGATACTCCTAGAACTTATGAATTTCTAGTTATCCTTCACATTTGCCAGGTTAGCAAGTACTATTCAGCTTCATAGCCACCTTCTGCCTTTCTCCTCAGAGATTTGGCCATAAAAGCATCCTCTGTTCTATCTTCCTTGAAAGTGGGTCATAAGTCATTTACTGCACTGGCGTTCTGCTTTCTCCACAAAAGGAAAGAACGTTGGAGAGACAGGCCAAGGAAAATGTGAACAAAGGTATTTCTGAGCACTCTGTACCTGGTTATTTCCTTTACATCAGACCTTTTGTTCTCTAATCTTATTTCTGCACAACTACATAAAGAAGAACTGTTTTTGGCGGCTCTTCCTTTCTGAAGCTCATGTGACATAAAACTTATTAAATAAATTTGCATAATTTTCCCTTGTTAATCTGCCTTCTGCTGTAGAGCTGTCGGCCATGATCTTGTGATGGATGGGAAGCATAATCACTCTGTCTCTATAGCTCTCACGTCTAAGTCAGATTCGTTCAGGCTTAACTCTCAGAGTTAACACTATAGCTTCCTCAGACTGTATTTCTGAATTTTCTAGGGGACCGAGAAAAACAAATCATTCTTAAATGTCTATTATGGGGATTCTTACCCCTATAATGCACTTAAGACTAATTGAATCATTAAAGCAGCTCTTAGAGGGAAATTTGACAGAAATTCTACAAAATGGATGTTTGAATCTCAATCTCTAAAATGAAAGCTGTAGGATTGGTTAGTCTGAACTACAAAAAGTGCTAAAACAAATTTATAAAATATCACTGATTAAAGGATTGATGAGTTGAAGATGGGACAGTGACCAAGACAACGTTTGCTGGTGTAGAAAGCTGAACCGGCACGTGATACTCGTAGGTCATGCTTTTGTTACTGAGCATGGTGGGAACAGTCATTCTTTTCCATAAGAGCTAGCTAAGCAGAAAATATAACTTTGTTATTAATTTTGAAATTAACTCACAAATTACTTTGGGAACTCCCTCTTCTAACTTAATCCTCGATTAGACTTTATATGAGAGAAACAGTGGTGATGGTGCTAATGTCCACGATTTATGAGACACATGTGTGTTCAATGCATTGCATTAGGTTCTTGTATAAATTAACTCAGGCTCAAAGTGTATTAACGGGACCTATTGTGTCTACATGCTACCTACTTTCATATTTTACTCCATATATTGAAGGAACTATGCTGTTTCCAGAGACACTGACATCATTATTACTGAATTTCCTTGGAGCTGTAGTAGTGCACGGCAGATACCAGAGTTACTTTTAAGCAGGAAAATACAAGCCCTGCTCTCTTCAGCAGACTGTGCACTGAGGAAATAAAATACTAGGGGCAGTCTTGGCAGGGCCTGAGCTAGCTCCTTTGTTTGCAAGTATGTCAAAAAAGCACCAAAAAAGGGAACGATTTTGTATTCAGAGATCATTGGTTATATTGAATGCTCAGGCAGGCATTTTTGATAGGGTGAAAAAAATCAATCAAGGAGCTTTCATGACAGACATATTGCAGATTTTTTTTCTTCCAATAAGGGAATGCATACTCCCTTCCAGGTGTTACATCAACAAAGGAACAGATCTGGTGAGCACAATTCTGGCTGGTTATTAGCTGCCACTCAAACTTTGCTTCAGCTTTTGTGTTATATGCATCTTGAGCAGCATTTTATGGTATTCCTGATATAAGGTATAGCACTGCCTCTTAAATAAAGGATGGAAAGCATTTCATCTTGAGATTTTCTGTGTTGCATGTTTATAGCTAATAAGTAGAGGAGGGAAAAGAAATTCTTTTTTCCTAACTAGCAACTCTAAAAAGAATAGCAACAACTAAATATACCTCCAATTTTGATGGGTCAGTCATTGATCTTTGCACTGCAGAAGAAATTTTACTGTCAATTCTGAGGTTGGGCCACAAGGTCTGTAGGTTTTCGGGGAAAGAAAGTAAAGGTACTTTCTGGAAAGTGGATTACTGAGATTTCACTTGACCAACAGTGAATGACTGGCAGGTGCAAACATTTGAAGCCAATAATAGAGAAGAGAGAGGGCAGTATGTGTATCCTAGGCCAACAAGTGTCTTTAGGTCTTGCTAATAAGTGTCTGGATATTAGTGGGAAGAAAATGGGACATGTGCATATTTTTAAAATATTAGTATGTTAATATATGCTCAATCAGAAGTCAATGTAAACAGAACTAGTTGACATCATCCACTGTTTCACAGTACCAAGACTTGTCAGCCTCAGCTGTAGCTAGAATTACCGAGCTTAGTCACATTCTCTTTCTTCAGCTTAAATTATACGTGTGTGTGTGTGTGTGTGTGTGTGTGTGTGTGTGTGAATTTGTGCACGTCTGAGTGTGTAAGAAAGTGTGTGTGTGTGTGTGTGTGTGTGTGTGTGTGTGTGTGTGTGTGTATGTATGTGTGTTTTCTAGACAGGGCTTCTCTGTGTAGTCCTGGCTGTTGGACCCCCGAAAACTCAAGTATCCGGGGTCTCAGGCCAGGTTCACGGTCACCCCAATCACCAGGCGGATTCGAGAGCTTGCTGCAAACTGCACGAGGCTTTATTGTAATTTAACGAACTAACCCCATGTTAGCTCGGGTCTTTCACCCACCCGCCATGGCAGACGGCTAGAAAAAGACGGCTCCAACGGGCTCCCCAAAGATCTTATAGGGCAGCGTAAGGGGAGTGTCTAGGGGTATGCACAGGCTCACGATTGGTGTGCCTCCAGGCTTGGAGGGCTTGCCCTGTGTTGATTGGTCAACTGGTTGTTATGGCTCATAGGCCCTCCCAGGGTGGTTGCTATGCTCTCTACGTCATTGCTGTGCGCTAGTCCGTAAAGCACACCCAGGGTCGTAAAGCATAGCGCCACCAGCTAACTTCTGATTGGTTCCTTGTCACAAGACAGGCATCTGACCTTTTAGTGACTAAGGTACCTTGTCACGAGACAGGCATCTGACCTCTAAGTGACCAAGGCAGGTTTATGGCAAGCACGTGTTTGGCTGTTATGGCTGCCAAAAGGGAAGCCGGTTCCTTCATGGCTATCCTGGAACTCACTCTGTAGACCAGTCTGGCCTCCAACTCAGAGATCTACCTGCCTCCACCTCTCGAGTGCTGGTATTAAATGTGCACTGCCAACACCACCACCTGCCTTGCAGATATATATTTTGAAAAAAAATAAGGGAGAAGGATTAGCTTGTAATCTTACAACTCTGACCTTTTCTCTTTCAGCTTTTTCCAAAGAAATGAAATATTTAATCTCAATTATGCCATTTTGTGTTCTTTATTTTTGTTAATCTTCCATAATAATAATTTATAATAACTGGAAAATAATCATTGAGTCATACTACACTTTAGCCTTCCCATTGTTGAATTACTTTTAGCCCATTGTCCTTTTAAAAAAGATAACTGAAGTGCATTGTCAAGATATATTTGGTCTTTTTTATTTTATTAAAAACAGTTTCTTCTGTTTCATTTTTCCTTTAAACCAGCAGCCTATGCTTATATCGTAAAATTATAAGGTTAACATAATTATTGGAATTGTATTATTTACTCTTTCAATGAGCAGTACTCAAACTCTAGGACTTTCAGAATCACCCAGGTTGTTTATGTCTTGGCTTCATCCTCAGATATTCTAATCAGGTTGATCTGGGGTGTGGGAGAGGCATTCTCATATTGAGGCATTGAGACTCATGTGGGTAAACACTTTCTAGGAAAATGTAGGCTACCTCAACTGTTAGGAGGGTTAACCATAGAGCGCTGGAGGTCTGCATTCAGATAAAAATAAAAAAGCAGCTGGTATCATCCCAGGATTCTTGTAACTGTAAGTTTAAAGTCTAGTTTGGCTTTATTCCCACAGTAGCCAGACAGTGGAGAGAACAGAAAGAATGAAGATAACATCTAGTTCTGAGCTGGTAGACAGAAGGGAGAGGAGGTCTGCCTCCATGTCTGTAAAATGAAGAGGGGCACAAGGAAGAAGCTGTAGGGAGGACTTGGGGATCATGAGGATCATGTGATCTCAGGGATCACTTAGTGGTTTCAATAACAGCAGAGTAATTAATATATATCTTGTTGACTTTATAGTTTGATGAATTTAAAGGCTTACATTTTTGCTCAGCAGTTATTCTCCCCTCAAAGAAAATCAGCTTTCTGCCTTGTCAGAATAAAATATCTGTATGCTTATCATACTTCCCCCTAAAGCAGCAGAGAGTAAAAATGTGTTAGAATTCAGTATGTTTGTATATACTATTCTCCTATTTGAGAGTGCCCATCATAAAATCCAAAGTATTTGTCAAACTGTTCTTTTCCCTTTATTTCTCAAAATAAGCAGTGAGTGGGCAGATATATTTCTATTTTATAATCACAGAGAAAGGAACTCTGAAAAGGGAAGTTCTTTGCTTGTAGTCTCACATCAGCTAATTGAGCTCTTTTATGGAATTCTTGAAGGGCTGAGGTTATGAATTTTTTTTTTTTGCCTTTGTAAATGTTAGAGTGGGATTAGCACTGCTGGGAGACAATTTTCTGTGTGCCTCTGACATTTCTGCATGCCTTAGGAACAGAGGTATAGTCTGGTATTGCTGGAAGCATTTTGAAAATGGCTTGTACAGCAATCAGGGTTTGAAGGCAGAGTTAAGAGTCTCAAAGGCCTAAAACAAGCATGCTTGCTGTACCATAGAAAAGACTAGAACTCCTGAACTTCAGCATTGCTTTCTTGAAATGCAGCCCACTGCATATGCAACCATACATGGGGATATGTTTGTACAGCCCCCATAGGACTCAAGGTCAAGAAAGAGCTGACCAAACAAACATACCTACACAAACCATGCTACTCATGCAGCTTCCTGACCATTAGCTATAAAATTTGTTGTCTTTGACCCAAGACATCATCCGTCAGCAACATCCATGAACTTGTGGCAGGCTAACTCATTAATTAGCCCAATTAAATGCTAGAGCCCATTATTTGGATTGAAAACTGGAGTTCAATTGAAATTTGTGGAATAGAAGTGTGGTCAGATAATGACCAGTGAACTCTAGGTCTTCATACTCCAAAATTATGTCATGTGAAAGAAATAAGAGAAGCCAAGTAGTCCGTAGGATAGAAAAAGAAACTTTATGTTTTTGAGTAGAATAATTGTTAACAAAGATGATGAATCTTTCTTGATATTTCAAATTATTGAGTTTGGAATTACAAACTCGTGTCAACAAGAATTATTGTAGTAAAATAGTGGGCTGGAAGGCACTCAAATCATTTTCCATATTACTTCCTTTTATTTCTCTACAGAGGTTTAAATTTTACCTAGGAAATGGGGACAGAGTCAGTCTGGCCCGTTATGCTCACCTCTGGCATGTCTAAGGTCTAAGTCACTGTGGTCTCTTTGATGCAGGCAGCCCAGGTGCTTCTGTGATGATCTTGGTCATGAGCACCTCAGGTGAGGCACTAACCAGAAAGGGAGGTTCAAGTCTTACGCATCCTATTTTTGTTTTCATGTTAGAGAGAATATTTTCTTTCGTTAGGCCTATTTCTTTTTCAATCATCACTATAGAATAATATCTTTGAGGAGCTCATAATGTTTAGAAAACAAAATCAGGAAGGAAATGCTCAGAAGCAAAGGGGTCCAAAGTGCTTTAATTGTAATTTTTAAGCAGTGTCTCATGCAGCACAGGTTGGCCTCAAATGTTCTACATAGCCAAGGATGACCTTCAACCTCTGATCTTCCCACCCCACCCCCAGGGGATTACAGGAGTGCACCACCAAGCTGTATATGCCTCTTATTCTGGAAAAGGACTAAAGAGAAAAAAAAATAATTTGAGAACAAAGCACAATTTGTTATTTCAACAACAAATACAACCACATTGTGTTTTGTGCCTTGTTCTTTATATTCTCTTTGAATCTTTTCACTTAATAAAAATGGGTGACCATGTTCAGAGTGCTGCATATAACCTTTTAAGTTTACATGTTCCAGGGCAGTAGCTTGGCATGGAGTTTAAAGAAAGAGGTAGTAAGAAAAAAAATTAAAGTACATGCAGAGAGCAAGCAAAACAAAAGGATACCTCTGGACTTTATGCTTATATCTTCTTTGTTTTCTTCCCACTGCCAGTCCCCTTCCCTGTGTCAGGCTCTCAAGGTAAAATCAACTGGCAAATGCTTGCTTAACCACCACTTTCACATTCCAAGACTATGTAAATGACAATAAAACCCTGGCAGTATGTGCAGATTCTCTTGCATACTCGATTCAGAAAAGAAAATATGGTCTGTCTTGACTCTCACTGCTGTCAAGTGTTTAAATTGTCCTTCCAGCATATATTTAAAACACATTGTCATTGCAATGTTACCAAACAGTGAGCAAGGCAATGTATCTGAGACCACACAATGATTGACATTTTATAAGTCAAACAGAGAGATATGGAACCTCATTCTGTGACTGCTGTTTCCAGCTCTGAGGGCTGCTGGTACAGTTTTTGACAGTGTAGAGAGATGTGTAATGTTGGTTCATAACCACAAGCTGTGGAGTCAGAAGGTAGCCTTAACTTGGTGGCTTGGCACACGTTGCTTTCTGAAATGGGAGCGCAGTGAGGCTAAGAACAACAATGTCACCAACACATTTTCATGCAGTTGTTCTTCGCTGCGAATGCGTGTGTGTGTGTGTGTGTGTGTGTGTGTGTGTGTGTGTGTGTGTGTGTGTGTGTGTGTGGTATGAGTGGGGAGTGTGTTCTGATTTTTACAATTCCTGGGCCTTTAAACCTTATTTAGAAAAGTGAGGCATATCTCAGAAACATATTTATATGGGGACACTTACAGGTTACAGAGCGATGCTAGAGGAAGACAAAGACCTGTGTGCTCACAGTTTCACACATGGGTGAGCAAGGTTCTTGCCCTTAATTAAAAGGCTTTCCCAAGGCTTGCTTGTTTGTTTATAAATCATCAACTTCACCTAAGATTCAAATTTGAAAAATTAAATTTGCACTTGAAATAAAAAGGACAGACTGATCTTATAATTAGGTCCTATCCGAAATGCTGCCATGTCTCAAATTCATGTCTCAAATGAATTAGGGTGGAACATTTTCCTCATAACTAGATCATGAGCCACTATAGATAGCAAAAAAGTGTGTTTTTCATCCTGTGTTTCTTTAGGTAGAGTTCAGCACCTCTCAAAACATGTGCTGATAACCTTTTTATCAAAGGAGAAGAATGAATGGATATCAACAGTTTAATAATAGTGGGACTATTAAAGATCGTTTCAGGTTCCCTGGGTCTTGTTTTTAGAGATTACTCTTCCTATTGACATATTTTCAGCTCTAATGATTGTATCCCATCTTATACATCTTTCCCCCTGATTAATCTTACCACAGTTCATAAATCCTCATAAAATAGTAAGGTTATTCACCAAAGAATGCTTCCCGACCCTCATTCCCTTAATAAGCATCCATGGCAATGATTTTTAACTTCCCCAAAGAGTTGTTATCTAGATTTCCTATGATTTAGATGGAGAAAGAAGAGGACAACATGATCAATGAAATTAAAGCTTTTGCATAATTAAGGGAAAAGCACCTTTTGCCTGGCACGACTTCAATCTTCTTTCCCACCAGCTGCTAAGTCATTTTCATATCCCTGGCTGCTTTCTCCAAGCACAAACACACCTGTTCTCCCAGCTCAGCATCCATTTTATGCTGGCGCCTTGTGAGCAGGAGATGGGAGTGGGTTTGACTTGCATCAGAGAGCTGAATAATCATCTTGATTCTGGGATGGCAGCAGTCCACTTTGGCAGAGGTAGGCAGCTGAGTACTGGCCAACTTCAGAATTTTTCTCCTGAGACTTAGAGCAGGACAGGCCACTTAGCAAACCATTTGTGGGATCATCACACATTTGCGTTTCTTCTTTGGTCCACTTATTGATATATTAATCTGTAAAACTGCCTCTGGCCTGCTTGTGCCTTATGCCATGGCCAGAGTTTAGGGCTGCATGGCTAGATCACAACCAACCAGTCATGTGCTTTTAAATTCATTGTAGACGACATTGTCAACAGATTGGGCGACTGGTGCTAACATGACAACTCTTGCCCTGGCACTTGAGGAAGAAACTTGATTGAATGTATGAAGTCTGCCCAGTGCACACGTGAATGTGAGAAAAACAAAGGCAAGTGGCATAGCTTAAGATGAAGGGAGGCCAATGTCAGAATAATTGGCGTAATGACTGGCAGTATGGGCAAAAGTAAGGGCTATTCACTCTCCTGCTGGGCTTTTAGGCTTCCATTAGGTAGAGATGAATATTCATTTCAAAGGTTTTAGTATGGACTCTCCTTAATATGCCTCCCCAGGAGTGACTGACTCATTTTTTTTTTTTTTAAATGGAAGTTGCTTGTAGTCTCTACCCCAAGCTGATTTACAATAGTTTCCAAAATAATGGTGTCATTCTGAGGATTTCTTCCTATTGTTCTAATCTGTATTCCTTCCATCTGGCTAGTACATCACTCATCTTAATTAGTAAAATGCCGTGCTGTCTGGTTCTCCTTTGCCAGCAAGTCATTCAGTTCTGAAATAACTTCTTCACCTCCATCATGTAGTTTAGTATTTGTAACAGGAAAACAGTAACCTAGCACATTCTTCCCTTAACAGAGAAAAAAACGAAATCATCTACAGCAATGCTAATTAAGTGGAGTTTAACATTAGCTTTAATTTAAATCACCTCTCCTGAGACTTCCTAGCATGTACCCAGGGTGTCATGAAATATGAAGCCACACTCCCTCTCAATTAGCATCCATTTATTTGGGAACAACACCAAGCAGCAATAAACAGGCACAACCTGTTCTTTTTCTCTCATAGTCTGCCCGGCAGCAGCCTGCTCATTGGATGGCTTCAGAAACAGAGGCTTTCTCTCTGTGACTGTGTTAATCTAAACTGGCCAAGGTAAAGTTCCTTCCTAGGCATTTCCCCTGTCAAATCCAAGGTGCGTTTCTCAGTATGGAGCAGTATCACAGCAGTGAGTTGGCCGCAGAAACATTAAAAGGAAGGATAAGTCACCCTTGGAGTAAAATGGCTTTGACCAGAAAGCAAGCTGGTAGTGGATGATTCGAAGCCTGTCCTGAGCCATTTTTATTTCTGCTGTAATACTTCCACCTCCCAGCTCTAAGCCGTCCAATGTCTGTTGTTGGTTGGCCAGTGCTCCTGCTACTGAGCCTACCTGGTCTCCCTCCTTCGTTGCTTTGAATTACCGGTACCTAACTGATAATTGTACTCTATTGCTTCATCTATGGTGTCCACTTAGCTATCCCAGGGAAACATATAAATCGTAGGTGGAACTTTAATACTGTGTTTCCCTATTTTCATTGCACAAACATTAAGCACCAAGAGAGAACACTTTTTTTTTTGTTTTTAAATTGATAGTTTAAAACTGTGTATTTCTCGTATACAACATGATATCTTGGAGCATATGCACATGGAGTAGTTAAATCTAGGTAATTAACAAACGTGTCACCTCACACAGCTATTTTTGCAGTAAGAATACTTAACACCCCTTATATTTGCATTTTAAGAATATATAATAACATAGAATCATTAACTATGGTTACCATACTTGTGAGTATTCCTCTCAATTCTGCTTTTATAACTTCAAATCAATTCCTTGCCTTCTTCTGAATATTTCAGCCTCTTATAGCCACCATTCTACTCTCTATTTCTGTAAAATCATTTTCTTTGAGATTTCATAAATGAGATCCCTGGGTATTTGTTTATCTTAATTTTCTCATCATTAATGTTGTCTAGGTGTGCTAATTACAAATGCCAGGATTTCATTTATTGTGGCTGAAGAGTGTGGCATATAAATATTAATTCTTTCTTTAATAGACAATGAAGTTGATTTCTTTATCTTGGCTATTGTGAATCATCTTGCAACAAATATGGGCATGCAGGCGTCTCATCTGTATACTGACTGCATTTGCTTTAATGGAGATTCAGCAGTGGGACTTTGGATCATATGATAGTTCTATTTTAAATATTCTGAGGAATCACTGTAAAGACTACACTAATTTACCTTCCCACCAACAGCGTGTAAGTCTTTGCTTTCTCTTCCTATTCTTTGTCAACTCTAAAGAGCAGTGTTTTTTAAACAAAGAAAATAGCTGATAATCCATCTATTTATGTGCAACAAGTCTTAGTGAGCCAGCAATCCAACTGTGCAGATCAATTCCAAATGACAAAAGCAACTTCCTTTATACTGTCTGGATAAGGTCATCTTGGCAAATTCAGCTCAAATACAGAAACCCCCTGTTTTTTCTTATTATGCACATCAGAGATAGACTTTTAATAAATAATAAATGAAGGAGATGGGAAGAAGAAAATATTCAAAGGAAATATCAACAACATTAAGCATCTTCCAGGTCCCATCTGCTGCTCTGCTGAAAGCCCTAATCAGAGCACTTAAAATTTTAAATAGTTACTTTCACAGAAAGAGCTTTTCTATCACTAACCTTATCGCTCTGTATAGAATTCTTTTAGGATGAACACTTGAGATAGGTGTTATTATCTGTGTATTACAAACGAAGACATCTCAGCAAGGAATTTAGTAATGAAACAAACTCAGATTCAGTTAGGGCAGTGACAGGAGTGTATACCCTATGCTGTGGCTATGAAACTCTCTCATTACGCTGTAAACTAAAGATCTCAGGGAATCTAGAATTTAATGATTGTCTCAGTCAAGGTTTCTATTGCTGTGAAGAGACACCATGATCACGACAATTCTTATGAAGGAAAACACTTAATTGAGATGGTGGCTTACAGTTTCAGAGGTTTATCCCATTATTATCATGGCAGGGAGCATGGCAGCATGCAGGCAGACATGGTGCTGTCGAGGAGCTGAGAATTCTACATCTTTGATCCTCAGGCAAGAGGAAGTGGTCTGAGACACTAGGTGGAATCTTGAGCATGGAAGATCTCAAACCAGCCCCTGTAGTGACATACTTCTTCCAACAAGGCCACACACTTGTTAGTGTCACTCCCTTTGGGGGCCATTTTTGTTCAAACCACTACAATGATCTAGTAAGTATTGAGCATTACCTTGTGGAAAATGATCAGATCCTGTTAGTGCCTTAATAAATATCCTTTGTTTTAGTGAAAGCACTTACAGGATTTCCTCTACTACAGGTTGACCCCTTTGAGGAAAATATGCTCATCATAGCTAGCCCATTCTCATACATGTGTGTACATATATGTATGTATGTACACATATATGTGTAAGCATGTCTGTCTGCTCACACATGTGTATTTGTGTGTATATACATTTAGGTATGGAACTTTCTGATAAGCTGATCAAATTTGAAGGTAAATTAGTTATTAGAACAAACCTGGACAAAATGCAGTAGTGAAATCCAATCAGAGACAAATACGTAGTCAAGTTCCATTAGCCTTTTGTGCTCTCCCTGAAGTCTGTGTCATTTTCTCTAGTGGGAACTACTCCCAGTGGAGTATTTTTGAGAATATGATATTGAAGAGGAAGCTTGAAGCCACTGTAACATTGTATTTGTGATATTTATGTGTCCTTAGTCTCTGTTGGATCCTCTGTTACAAAGTCAGTGTCTTTTACATACAGCAACATTAGGTTCTTAGGAAGGGTAGCTTTTAAACTTTCTGATCTCAGGACACCTTTAAATTTTGCTTCATTTTTTTTTTTTTAAATTTACAAACTGCTTGGCTGTGTATTCCAGGTTAGACTTGAGCTCACAGTCTGTAAGGATTGGTTATACTGCCTCAATCTCTCAAGCTGCTGGGATCATGGTCATGTATCATCAACCTTGATACCCTAATGTTCTTGACAATGACTGAGGAGCCCTCCAAGTCTGTGATTTATGTTTTATGTTAATACTTACCACAGTAGAAATTACAGAAACTTAGGCAGATTTATTCATTTATTGAAAAGTAACATGTAATAGGTTTATTGACATAGTAACATATTATATAGTATACAACCATATATATTTTTATTTAAAAAAACAAAAAAATAATATGGAGAGTGGCATCGTTTTACATCTTTGCAAAGTTCTTTAATGTCTGTCTCACTAGAAGACAGCTGGATTCTTGTGTCTGTTCCTGCATTCAATCTGTTGTGAAATGTTGTTTTGGTTGAAGTGTATATTTTTAAAATCCAGCCTCACACAGCTATGCAGTTAGAGAAGGGAGGGCCTCACATTCCTTCTGAGGACCCTCTGTCATAGAGTTGCTTCTGGTTCAATGTGCATATATTGTGACTCCAGGAAAAGTGAAAGATATTCACAAGATGATCTTGACCATCTCCACATTTATTACTTTCAAGTGGCTTTCTTCCTTTGTTGTTATGGACACGCACTGGGTTAGACTCAGCTAGCACCCAAACTTAAAACATGACTTCCGGAAGCCTATCCTTATCTGTGCAATTTTCAGTGACTTTTACATCTCAGAACATGGAAAACGTAGCAGGTGGTCAAAACTTACACACCAAGACTCAGGCTATAGGGAGACACCATAACCATGCCTCTTACGGGCTGGATACAGGTGTGTCCAACTATGCCCATCGGAGTGTGGTCAAGGTGATGTCAAGGTGACATGGTAAAGGTTTAAAGGGATAGCCAAGGCAGATGGTACCTCTCTTTTGTCTGCTGCTTGGGCTCGCTCTGATTTCCTGTCGGTTGGCATTTACTTATTAAAGATATCCTGACCATTACTGGCTATGTATTAGTTATTCATCGTAATATCAGGTTTTTACTTTCTTTTCTACAACGGGTTCCCAGGTACTCAGGATACCTCCTTCTGATGGCAGAATCAGAAGGAGGCTGGCTATGCCAATAGCACACATCTTTATGTCAGCAGGTCCAAAGTAGTCTCCTCAGCAATTACTCAGCCTTTTCTATGCAGTCCTCCGATGAAGTCAGGGAACTGAACAACCAACACTATGAGCTATCTTCTATGTTCCAGTGACAGGTTGGCTGTGGGGAACAGAGTGTATGACAGAATCTCTTTTTGTAGGCGATTTTCCTTTTTTTTTTCTAAGGCTTTGTACCCCTGACTGGCCTGGAACTCACAGAGAACTTCCCAAGTGCTAGGTGAATTGTTGAGAAGATTGTGCATCATGTAAGGGAACTCACAGTTTGTTTCTGATGTTTTACTTTGACATGATATTCTCAAGTTTAACCCATATTTTCTCCTTTTTAAGATTGAGTGATATGCCGTTGTGTGTTTACAATATAATTTTTTTTATCCATCTCTTTTGCTGGCCCATGGGTACACATTTGCTTCCATCCCCTGGATGTTGTGAATGCCACTATAGACACAGTCTACAAATTTCTCCTTAAAACTACTCTTGATTTTTCCAGATAGCCATACTGAGAATTGAGTATTCTTGGTTCGTATGGTAGTTCTATTTTTGACTTTTAAAGGAACTGCTATAGAAGTGGCACCATTTTATAATCCCAACACCCCATTGGAGTGCAAAAAGCTTCCCATTTCTCCACATTCCCTCCACCATTGCTCTAATGGATGAGGCAATAGCTCATTGTGGTTTTGATTTGTATCTCACTGAAGATTTGTGATATTGAGCATCATTTTAGATTCTTAATGACTATTTGTATATCTCTTTGGGAGGAAATCTATCCAAATCCCTTGCCTGCTGTTCTCTTTTTCTTTTGATGACATTCATTCCCACCTTGTGGGAGGTATCCCTCTGTTGGTTCAGAACATTTCTATAGTTGTAATCTTATTTGTCCTGTCCTGTGGGTTTTTATAAATCCTTTTATGACTGGCTTTTTGGAAGTTCAGTTTCACCAAGAAATCCTAGGATATGAAAAAACAGTAACAGATTTTGAACTATTATCTTCCTACTTACTGACTTTAAAAAGTAAGGAATTTCCTAGTTTAAGATTCTTTGTCCAGTGAGATCCTCTCAAATCAATATATGAGTTCAATAAAGGGTTGCCTTAGTTACATCCATCCCCACTCTACCCTCCCCCACTTAACTTCCGTTTTCCTTTCTGTATTTCTACTTTAAGAACTGAGAGAGAGAGAGAGAGAGAGAGAGAGAGAGAGAGAGAGAGAGAGAGAGAGAGAGAGAGGGAGGGAGGGAGAGAGAAAGCGACACACCCAGCTCCATCATGTGAGTTCTACCAATAGATTTGGTATTTGGTCTCCTTGTGTCTGGTAATAATCCTTTCAAGCCATTTTTGTTATCTGTTAGTGAAATACAATTTTTAAAATATGATTTTAAGATTCATTTACTGTTAAAACTTCTCTATGGTTTTAACTTCTCTATGGTTTTTGCCTACAATAAAAAGTTTACTTTCCTTGGTGCAGTACATGAAGTTATTTGCTATCAGAACCCTGACAGCTGTCTTGTGTCTTTACTCTCCTCTGAAAATTGCTATATTTTCATTCGTTTATTCACTTTTTAACCATAACAATTTAACCATAACCATAATAATTCTCCTTTCTTTCCATGGCAAATCTCTTAAGAGAAGTGTTCTTTACTATGGTCTGCTGAAGCTTAATTAATAAAGCTTATATAAATATTCCAGAACTCCAAAATACCTGAAGGGTTTCTGGTCACAAGCATTTCAGATATGGGTTACTTAACCTGTATTCCAATTTGCATCTTTGTAATTCACACAGTTTATAACATAAAACAGGCTTGATAGACAATAGTTTAATAAGGGTGAATAATTATTTTGAATTGATTTTAATATCTTTAATTTTATTATGATGGCTTTTCCTTAATATGTATTTGATATTTAAATTTAGTTTTCCTAAGGCAGGGCTATGCATATGTATATACATATATATACATACAAAACATACTAAGAAATATTAGTATAGGGATACACGACATTTAGAGCAAATGCATCTATAGTTAAACACTGGAATCTAGTAAAATTTAAAAATGGAAAGAAATGAAATCAGGTGGCTCAAACCTCAAAGAGATTTGGAATCCACTTACAATTCTATGGCAGATTTTTAGTAACGTGTCCTAACCATTGAGGCAATTGAAGAGGCGATCAGTCTGTAGCTAATCTCATGCCCATGCACTTGAGTGGAACAGTACTGCTGTCTTTACTGTTAAGTTTTAAAATATTTTTAAAATGGTGTTGTTTGTTCATTTTGACAGGGTCTTATTATGTAGCTTTGGCTAGCCTGGGATTCATACCAGGCAGGTCTTGGAACTCACAGAGACCCACCTGCTTCTGTCTCTAGAGCACTGGTATAGAAGCGATGTGCCACCAGGCCTGGCTCATTGTCTTTTTGTTGTTTCAAACTGATAATCCTGGAATTTAATCACTAGGAGGCATTAACATCTTACAGAAGAGGCTGTTTTCCCTTATTTTATCATGATTTAACTTTGCTTGCTGACCCAAATGTGGCAGAATCAACTAACTCTGCATTGTCTTTTCAAAGTTATTTCTTTCCTGAGCAATTAAATATTTGCACAAAAGGAACAAAAAAGGTTCCTTTGATGTTAAAGATTGTGATGTTCAAGAACTTCGTGGTGGCATGCAGTGTCGTGATCATAGTTTACTAGTGTGCTTTTATTCAATAAGAGTTTATTTGGTATGGTATACTGTAAATTGAAACATTATGAAGATGTACAAACCAAAGGATTGCAAAATTCTATGATGGAAGGAAAAATGCACCAATCTGGGGGAAAGTAGTAGTAAAACTCTCCAAATGAAATTATTTTCATTTCTTAATAATTAGATTATGTGATTTCAATGTTCTGATTTGAAACAAATAAAATCACTAGATTGAAAAAAAAAAGTTATTTCTTTAAAATGGAGTAATCTGCTTTGGACCTTACTCCCACTCTGATGGCAACTGACTACCAGGAAACCTGGTTGCCAAGGTTCAGAAACCCTTATCACTCAGTTCTTAGGTTTATTTTCTCTCCTGCTTCTCTTCTTGTTTGGGGATGTGTTTCTTACAATCACAGTTCGGTTTTTGTTGGATAAGTTTTCTTCCTCTTTCCAGCTTTCTCTTAGACACTGTAAACCAGAAAATTGAAGATTGCAGGGCTTGAGTATTGGTATCAGATTTGGGGATTTGGTCATCTGAGTAGGTGATGATTCTAAATGAGTAAATCATGTGACAGGAGTCTGCTTTTTGTCATATGGGTTTGTTATCATCTGACTGTTGTTCTTTTACTGCAGCAGCTTCTGCCGGTGACAAGACAGGAGCCACCAAGCTTCAACAAACCCACATGGAGTTTATTTGGGAAAGGGAGCAAAGGGAGGGGTAGGTGTTGGCCAACCGGGAACAGAGATGGAAGGGAAGAGAAAAGAGACACAGAGACAGGGAGAGGTTAGGAGAGAAAAGGGAGACAGCAAAAGTCCGGTCTGCCCCAGGGGAACAGCAGGAAAGCGAAGAGAGCAGAAAAAGATGAGCAGGAAGAAAAGATGGTCAAGTGGGCGAGGCCTTTCTCTTAAAGGGGTCCTTTGCATCTCTATGGTACCCTGGGCTGACCATGGTACTGCCTGGGTGCATTCTGCTGGGTGACAAGGACAGGCCACATAATGCCTCAATCCTTACACTGACACCTGGGTTGATTTACCATTGCAGAGAGATTATTTGTGAGTGAAAACTCTGAAAGATATAAGCCCTACGAGGCCTACTCGGTATATTATATTAAATTATATTAGCTATGGGTATTAAATTTATGTGGTCAGTTATGTGGATGAATTTTTGTCATGTTATAATGACCATCACTTCAACTTGGTCAGCCAAGCATCTGGTCAAATCCATTCTAATTACATTTTTACTGAATTGATTAATAGGCTTGTATGAGTCCCAAACAGCCTGGAATTTTAACTTTGCTATTTCATGAGGAAGGTTCCTGTTTGTCTTCTTGATGACACCTGTATGATTCATTTTGAGCCAGATGTTGTTCTTCATCATTTCATGATGTGTCATTTCTGCACACTGAGTCCCTTTTCATAGTTTTGGAAGCAAAATCTATTTCATACCATCACCAGGATATTGTTGATGACAGCTGCAATACCTAAATAGGTACCTTTAGATTTCACATGGACATAGAGATGGACAGATTTCTCCACTTTGAGCCAGCACAGTATGAAACATATGGCAGGAAGAGGGAGGAGTTAAGACTACTTTGGATAACACCCCTCCCCCCCAGTTTTGATAAGGTTCTGTAATATACTGTCAAGCTACACCAGGGCTGAGAGGCAGATAACTCTTTCCTATCCTAGTAATAACACCCACATTTGCCTGAGGAAAGAACTTTCTTACACTGTTATAAACACGCACGCACACACACACACACACACACACACACACACACAATCCATGAGCTCTTTGTTATTAGATATAATAAGGAAATAGCATGCTGTCTGCTCACCAGGTAGTTTTACCTGAAAAGATGAGGGGCATCTATTTGTCCCCATTCTTGGCCATTCTAATTCAGTGGGAGAGAGATAGGACTAAGGCTTCTAATTTTTTAAAAGTCCTTTTTGGAGGACTTTTTTTTGCAAAAAGCTAATCCTGAAAAAATTGTTAGAAAATCTAATTATCTAATGGATGATTGTTCTAGAACAATGATTTGAAAGCCTCTGCCAGTGCTGTTTATGTGAGTGGATAAAGATGATTTTAACTTTGACATCCAAAATCTGAAGTGCATACAGGGACTAATAAACAAGGGGAATGTGGGAAGTGACATGTCAAGTTTAGTAAGGACTGTTTCAGATTGGAAGGTGAAGATCTCTTGAAAGATATTCCGTTTATCAGAAATGTAACTGTTGCTTGATAAAGTGGTACATGCTGTAACCTCAGCACTGGTAGGTAGGAAAGGATCAAGAATGAGTATGAAATCCATCTCTCTACAATAGCCTGAGTTACATGACACCCTGTCCAAAAAATAAAACCAATAACAAGCAAACAAAACCACCACCGATGAACACCTATCCGCAGGCAGATTTAACCTTTGGTCTCAATTTTTGTAAAAGACAAAGAGGTTGGGGGAAAGGAGTGGTTTTGCTCTTGTTTTTTTTTTTTTATCAGTGTCTCCAGTATGAAATACCCATTGGTATTTGACTTTGAAGGATTATGAAACAATTTTAAAAAATTACACATAGTATGGAGCCTGTACATCACCTTTCACAAAGATAAAGAGGAGGGATATGACTGAAACCTCTGTTTCCTTCTCCCTTTGTTCCTGATCTCACATGCCTGGTGTCTGGGAAGGTTGAGGAAGATGAAGATGAGCAGAAAGAACTAGTTGAGCATCCATCCCCTTTCCTCCTACCTCTGGATCTGTGCCTAATCCTGGAGAAGAGTGCTAAGAAAATGTCAAGGGAATGAGAGATACTCAGGAAGGAGGAAGTACTGAGAAGATGGAAGAATTCTTTTAAAGTTAGAAGTATTTTAGGGACATCTGCTGAAAATATTTTTTAGCTGTGGTATTCCTATTTTTTTTCACTTTAGGGCAATGCAGTTTTATGAGTCACTAAATACATATTTTGACATCTGGCATCACTTTTTTAATTATGCAAATTCTCATCATAAAAGTTGCCTCTTGTCAGTCTTCTGATAGTGCATTCTGATAGTGCACTTTCATGGCAATTTATAGATGTCAGGGCCTAATTGCCTTAAACCTCAGTTCCCTATTAATTCTATAGCTGGGTTGAGGCATGAGGGCAAGAAATGAAATGTTCGATTTTGTGTGACAACACACATTTTTGACTTCCCTTTATTTTGTAATTTTTATCCTTTGCCCATTTCATTTGGTGATGCAAAAATTCTTATATTTAGCAATATTTAGATGTGATTTCTTAACAGATTCAAAGATTTTCTTGACTTAAAAATTCATTCTGACATCTCTACTCTCAACCTCAGCTATCAGTTTTGGAACCCAGATCCAAGTGAAATTCTGAGACATTTTATTTTGAATGTGTTGCTTTTCTTTTCTTTTGCAGAGGAACAAATTTCACACTGGCATAAGGTAATGACTGCTCTTTTTTGTGAATAAATTTTAAAAGTTCTAAACTAGATATTTATGACCATAAAAATATTAATAATAAGGATTAGTCATTCTGATGGCTGTGTGAGGAAGATGTCTGTAATTCCACGTTGTTTATCATTAATTCACAGGTAAGAGGGGCAGTAGGGTATAATTCTCTGTTTTGGATCATGCCCTCTTCACCACTCCCTTTGTGACTGTTTTACCTGACTCTTGGATTCATGTTCTTTTATTGAAGACTTGGTTCTGGGTCTGTGCTTTGGCTGTTACATCAAGAACATCAGCAGGATGACATTACTATCCTCAGTACCACAGGCAGGCTGCTAACCTAGACTATCTACATCTTTTAAAAAATATTTTAATATTCATAATTATGAGCATGTGTGAGAGTCTGTGTATGTGAGTGCCAGTACTCAAAGATATCAGAGGTTTCGGATTTCCCTGGAGCTGGAGTGATAGGTAATTGCCAGCCATCTCACAAGGGTATTGAAAACCAAACTCCAGTCCATTGCAAGAGCAGTATAAATTCTTAACTGTTGAATCATCTCTCCAGCCTTGTCTCTTTCTCCCATCTCTTTCTCTTTAAAAATGATTTTGTTTAGCTAGGTGGTGGTGGCGCATGCCTTTAATCCCAGAACTCGGGAGGCAGAGGCAGGCAGATCTCTGTGAGTTCAAAACCAGCCTGGTCTACAAAAGCTAGTTCCAGGACAGGCGCCAAAGCTATACAGAGAAACCCTGTCTTGAAACCCGCCCCCCACTCCCAAAAGAAAACAGTGATTGTATTTAATCTTAATTTTGTGTGCATTGGTGTTTTACATGCATGTATGTCTGTTTGAGGGTGTTGGATCCTCTGGAATTGGAGTTACAGACAGTTGTGAGCTGTCTTATGGGTGTTGTGAATTGAATCAAGGTCCTCTGGAAGAGCAGCCCTTGTTCTTATCCTATGAACTGTCTGCTCCAACCCCTCTCATATCTCTTTGTTCTCAAACTTTATAGCTAACTCTAGTCGTATTTTCACTGAAACCCGGTCACTCCTCCCCCACCCCATGGGAGAAAGGCTTATGAAAGAGAAAAGCATAGCACTATCAGACAATTTTGAGGAAGCATACAAGGAAGGTGTTGAAGTGAGTTTGCAATCACATGACTAAGATGGTAAGATAATGTCCCCATTCTCTAAAAGTTACTTTAACTAGTGAAGCAAGAAGAGTGTGGTAGGATCCCTGCATATGCGTGCAGTTAGCAATTTAGCTTAAAAACTGCTAGGCTCACTTGGACTGATGGAGTCTTACCTAGTCAAGTTATCTCTTAGCTGATACTGTCTAAACTCAGGCATGGCTGCCCTACTATGAAAGAGTGTGCTTGGGGTGACTTACTCTTTGTTTTAACAGGAACACCCTGGGAGTACCTATGGGAACAAGAGTTAATTACCGAATCAAACTAGAAGAACTCTTAGAGCTACAACATCTCTGGATAGAAGGGGGGAACAAGCATAAGATGCCAATATTTCCCAGCAATCTATTTCTAGTGTAGAACAAGTGAATTACATTTTATCATAGCTCATTCATTCATTCATTTATTCATTCATTCATTCATTCATTCATTCATTCATTCATTTTGTATGTGTTCATGCATGTGCCAGGCACTCTTGTGGAGGTGAGAGGACAAGTTTGGGAGTTGCTTCTCTTCTTCCGTCATGTGGATCCAGGCATCAAACTCAGGTTCTCAGGTTTGGCAGCAGGTAACTTTACCCACTGAGCCATCTGGCCAGCCCCTAAGATGCACTGTACAGGGAGTAAGGAAGCATTTCACTTTCATTCTCTTCTCCTTAACTTTTGACTTTTGGAATTGATGAGGAAGCCTTCATCAGCCAGCTGAGTCCAGGCTCTTAATACTTCGGAATCTTAGTTACTTTGCGTAGGAAATTCAGTTTTTTTTTTTTTTTTCTCTGAGGGTTAAGGACACTTGTTTTCTGAGTTCTCTAAAGAGATCATCTTCCACAGGTGTAGGCTGGAGGTGGAAGTTAGGGAAGAGGCACCACTCTGAGGAGCAACATGTAAGTGAATCAGAGTGACTTATTTTCAAGACTGGTTCTGTGCCATTTAGAGATTGTCATTCTCTCTAACATCAGTTCTATTATCCTAGAAAATTTGATTAAAATATTAAAATAGCTTTCACTTTATTTCTTGTGTCTGGACATCACCTATCCAGGCAGTCATGTCAGAATGAACACTGTATTGATTCATTCTGGCAATAACCCACAGCAATCACTGACTCTTCTTTAAATTAGATAGAGCTCACCATGTAGCTGAAAAAATTAATAGGAGCAGAACAGCAAATGAAAAAAAAAAGGGAAGGCCAACTTGAAATTTTGATTTAAATGTCTAGTATATTGAAATTGAGGAGAAGATGTAAAATTAAGAAAGTTACAAGCAGGAAATGGCAAACACCAGCTGAGGCGACAGGGAATGCCATATGTTATATGCTCTTCATGCTTTTTTTCCCCTTCTGCTTTTTTCAAAAAAGACTATATATAAAATACACACATTATATATATACATGCATACATTACCCTGGCACATGTACCATTAAGGATCTCCTTGGAAAGACAAGTTGATATATTTATTTTTTGGAAACAAAAATTCAGAGTTATTTTCTGCAGCATCAGGTTTGCATTTATACCAGTAATCCCATGACTCTATTCATTGTTGAAGATTTAAAATTCCAGTCAGTTTTCTTTTAGATTTCCTGTTGGATTTCATCTATCCAAGTGCTGAGCTCTGCTGTCTCTCTGTGTTTCTGTTGATGAACATCCAAGGAATAGTTCTGAAGCCTGTTCCAATCTATTCTTCCCACAATATTTGTTTAACACCGGATAAACAATTGATCACAAAGAATAAATGACGATAGGCTGTTCTTAATGCCATAGTATTGGGGCCATACGGATCTGGGCAGGCTCTAGTATACAGAGGCAAGTGTGAATTTCGAGGCTTCTATAATGTGGAGTTGGTTTTGGATGTCAAAACTCACTATTATTCTTGTGTAGATTTATTTTTAAGAATTGACATTTCCCCCCACAATTCGATGTTCAAAACCCTTCTGCCCAGTTATATCCTGTCATCATATGCTGCCATAAATAATAATCAATAAAGCATTTGATGAGAAGCCTGAAGTTGCCGGTTGTTAAAAAGTCAACAGCTTTGGAAAAAGGAGCAGCAAGCCATCCTGTCAGCACATCTACATTTCTCTAGGCCTTAGATGTCTTTGACCTCCCTGGTTTGCTTTCCATATGGCAGAAGCAACTAAAATTTCTCTGCATGTTCTGCATTCACAACTTCTTTGAGCTCTTTTGGAAAAAAATAAATAAAAGCCTCTTGGTCTTAACAATCGGTCAAACAACTTAGAAATTCCACAACAAAGAATTATCCTTCTATCTGTTAGATAGCAAACAGCCTAAGGACAGCCTTTTTCCACATCTTAGTTCTCTACCATTTTTGCATAGTGCAACCTGCAGGGGCTTCCTCTGGCAGACGACAGAAGAGGACTCTAGTAAACCAAAGAATTATAGTTCTTTGCTGTCAAATACAGCAATCTGGGTGTGATGCTCTTCTGGAAGGACCCCCCCTCCTTTTTTTTTTTTTTTAAGAAGGAAAGGTTTTCTAGTTATTCAAAAATGAACAGTGCTCTCTTGCGTCAGTATAAGCTAAAAGTAGAATTCAACAAAAGCTCTAATTAAATAGTTTCTGGGTATCTGGTGATCATAAGGGATAAGAGGCATAAAAATCTATTTCTGCAAAGTCATTGATATTTCAATTATTTTACAAAGTCCAGAGTTAAAGAATGTCTTAAGAAAGTGTCACTTCCTTTATTTTGTTTCTTTGTTTTTTGCTTTGTATTGCAGAATGGGCTTGGATTTGTGAACCTTAGCCTGCCTGGTGCTGGGATTGTGTGTGTGTATCTACTACCATGCCTGACTTCTTTTTCTTAAATAAGTAAATTATGTTGCTTGTCTATTGTGCTTCATAAGTAATAAGGGTAGGTTAGGAAAATGAAAACATGAAGTAGGGCAATAATAGCTTTTAAAAAAACCATTAAGTGAAGTATTTATGAATGCAAAATCATGCAGTTTGACTAACAGGTATACCAGACCTAGCTAACTCTTTGTCTCAGGCTTCACAAAGAGATACAGAACAGCTGCCAGAGATTGATGTGTCAGTGAGTTTCTCAGAGGAGAAAAAGGGAAACCTAGAGGAACAAAGGACCATGCCAGGGCAAATGATAAAACAATTAGAACATTATGAAAACTGAAAGCCCTGTATTACCAGCACAATTAAGTGAGACAAAAAATTTGCTGAGCATAAAGCAAGGGATGGGTCCTATAAAGACTTATATGTGTCTAAGGAAGAAAACAGACATTCTGCAATCTTACCTAAGATAACAGGTGAAATGGACTTGAATTACTTTATGTCACTCTCCTCCATTCCTTCCCCCACCCATACATCATGCTAAAAGCTGGTAGGTAGAGTCCCTGATGTAAAATGTTTGTAAATACCAGTGTGTGTTAAGTGTTCCTGTTGCTCATTTTACCATGATGCTGGCATTTAAGGTGATGTTTAGGTACTGGGAGTTCTAAGGGAGACAGAGAGAGACAAGAGAAAGGGAAGACAAGCACTTTTACAATTTTGCTATGTTTCCAAGGTGTGGTACCTACATTTCATTTGCTTTACTTTTTCCTGTTACATATGCTTCTAAATGTAGTTATCCCAAGGAGTGAACTGCTGGTCTTAGCCCAACCATGGAAGGTTGAGCTGGGTCCAAGGAAGAGTCAGTGCACTGCTGGCTGTTCCCCAGCCTCCTAGAATCCCAGAGATAATCAGACACAGCAGGGAGTCTAGTCAAGCAGGAACTCATTTATTGTCCCACAACAAGCATCTTTTAAAGGAAAAAACCACAGAGCAGGAAAACAGCCAGCCAATGGTTTTAAAAGTCAGCCTATCATGCACCTAGGCACCCTAAGCTTTACCTAGTGAACCAGGGCTATTCATGCAGTGACCTCATCTGGTTCAATCTAGGCAACCAATCATCTTTTTTGTAAACAACTCAGGACTTGCCCATCTGACTGCCCATCTGACTTCCCCTCAATGCCATCTTTTACTGGCTCATGTGCCCTACAGTGAGCAGCAATTTTTATGTTATTGAGAATCCTATTTTTAATTTCGAACATTATTTATTTATTTATTTATTTTGTGTGTATGTATGTGTATATACATGTGTGCCACAGTATACATGTGGGGTCAGGGGACAACTTGTGGAAATTGGTTCTCTCCTTCTGTCCTGTGAATCCCAGGGGTCAGGTCACCAGGGCTACAGTAAGCCTTTTTATCTGCTGAGCCATCTTGTTAGCCTGAGTCTTAGAATTTTTTTGTTCATGATAGTTTAGTTTTTCTCTCTTTCAGTCTTTACTAATCAAGATCAATTTCTTCGGGTCCTTAAGAATGTCATTGAAATGTGAAGTATACAACACGACAGCACATTGTGCTTCCATCATTCCAGACCATGGTGGATGATTTAGTGAGCTTGAATGCCGTGAAGACTTCCGGTGAGTATGAGAGAAGGGATAGCTATGTCCCACAGGGAGAGATGAGTGAGGAGTTGAATGAAGAAGGGACAGCTATGTCCCACAGGGAGAAATGAGTAAGGAGTTGAAAAATTGTTCTATAACTGGAGGGTATTACAACTTGTATGAGGAGAACTAGTTACTAGGTGGGTAGAGCTTCCATTCTATAATTGAACAGATGATAGCCTTAAAATGGCTGCGTTAGGGGGGCAAGCTGCAGATTTTTGTGCCACTCATCATCTTACTGAGAGTCATATAAAAGCAGGTTTACTTTCTATTTTAAAACAAAGGAAACAGAGGGCTTTGACAGAAGTATACTGTAATTGTGACCATGTGTGGAGCCCAAATATAGTCCATAACAATATTTCTACCTGCCCCTGCAAGAACTAAGACATTTGGTGAACTACTTTCTAAAATTTCAAATAAATTTTTAAAATTCAGAAAACACATGAAAGAAAGAAAGCAAAGGGATCTTATCTTCCCAACATATCTGCTGGCATTGTTTTAAAGTATTCATATCTAGTCTTTTTTCTTTAATTTTAATAAAGTTTCAAACTATCTTACTTTGAAGAAAATAGTCATTGAAGAAAGCATAGGCAATTCAGAAAGCATGAAGAAAAAGTCTCCCCAAGTCTTGCTAACTTAAGAGGTGGTAACTATGTACATTTGGGTGTATTTCCCTTCTGTATTTGAACAACCACCACCAACAACAGGGAGAAGATTATGGAATGCTCCCACAAAGGTCATGAAAAATTCCTTATCAAGAAGTCATGATTGTTTACTCTCTAATGACTTTGGGAGAGAATAGAGAGGTACTACAAGATACCCACACAGTTTTGGCCTCAGGGTAGGTGAGGACAGAAATATTCTCCATGTAAAGTGACTTCTTACTTGCGATCTTACAGCAAATATTTTCCTTAAAAGAAGAATACCAAGCCAGAAGGGGAACAAGTTGACAAAACAAGCATTCTATCTTCAGTAGAGGCCCGAAATGTCAAAATACTGGAATATTACTTGGTATTGCAGGCATTAGGGATCAAGGCACAACAGAGGTGTTTGACCTCTACCTTTGCTGTCTCTGTAATGAGAAAACCTAAGGGAACTGGAGAGTGGGGAAGAAGCCTTACTTGGGAGCTTATAATATCAGGAGTACCTGAAGGGTCCAGTTTCACACCTGAAATCTGTGTCAATTGGCCATGTCAAATGGACTGAATGTATCTGTCTCATGGATGTGCCACTTGTTCCTACTTTGAATTTTTTGCTATTTTTATTGCAATTTGTAGAATGACTTTCAATATGGATCTCACAGTGAGTTCTTTCTAACCACACTTAACAAAGGAATCTTTATGTTGTTTTTATGGCATTACAAAATCTGGTTAGTAAAACTAACTTAGCCTAATTGCTGCACAAGCTAGCCATGGGAGAGAACTTCCTAATAGAATTGAGAGACCCATACATCAGAGCACCATAGACATGTTAGTAGATTCTCTACATCTTTCACTCCAACTCACTTTATACTATTCTGAATCTGTAGGAAACTCTTCTACTATCTATGTTGAGCCACGCTTTTGAAAACAAGAAAACAACCTAGGTTTATCGTATGGGAGGTAAAAATAGCAATGCAGTTTTTCTTAATCTTATACCTCTTGGGTGGCAAATGCCCTGGTACCTGTTTCTGCTCCTATCCTTGTGAGCTACCTATCAGCTTTACTGTGCCCAGAAGCAATAAACTTGGATTCCCCTGCTGCATATAAGTCAACGTAAGAGCTGATTTCAATACGATCTCATCATTTGTTAGGAGCTGGAGTAGCAATTGCATCATGGGCTTGAATAGACCAGCAAATAATCAGCCAGGTTCAATTTTGAGTCCCAGCTGTACTGTTTGTGTAGCAGAAACATAGAAGATAGTTTTGAATAATCCATTGTTAAAGTACAACAGTCAAGATCACTTTGTCAGTGGTCATCATTCCATATGTTGCTGAATGCCTGAGGTCAAATATTATGCAATATGATACTAAAATTCATTGTGGGACTGGGATGGGGAAAGAGCCAATTGTGAAACAGAAGAGCAATAAAAAGTGGTGGTCACAAATGGAGAACATCCAGATTTTAAAAAAAGTATAAACTTACATAACAATTAAAAATTTTGAAACTTTACAGATCAGTGAAACAGAGAGCATACAAATAAACCAAGCTTGTAAGAAACTTTGCATGTTGACATTTTAAGTTAGAGGAGCAAATAGCTATTGTTCAGCAAAGACAATGAGGGCTCTGGCTAGGCATTTGAAAAATACAAAGCTAGGATCTGGGTCTGGAAAAGGGGCCTCAGATATCATATTAGGCTGTAAAGGTGGCAAGAAGCAGATACAAAAGCAAGCCAAGGAGATGAATAGGAAGATAAGGTGTTCAAGCAGAAACCAAGAGGCCAGAAGAAACTCGAAGTTAGCAAGTAAAGACACAGGAAAGTGGCCCTGGGCACAGGTGGAATTAGAAATCTGGCACAAAATAACTGTTCCTGGCACCCAGGATGATGGTGAATCTTTCCATTCCTATTTGAACATCTGGGTCTCCTGTTGTAATATCTCTTGACCTATAGGTAGTATAAAGTGTTGCATTGGAGCCAATTGTTTATTATAATAATAGAGTTTTATTTAAATAAAAGAAAAAATGCTAATATATGTAATAAACTTTCTTCATAGCTTAAATAAACTGCAGACAAATCAAATATTGTTCCAGAAAAAAAAAACAAAAGCCATGGATAAAAATTGCAAAATTTTAGGATGTGGGAGGCTTTCCCATGAACAAAGTCTCAAAGCCATAAAGGAAATGACTTAGATGTTGGAGTAAGAAGAATGTACAATTTTCAATAGCAAAGAAGTTTAAAAAGTTAAAAGACAAATGCTGGAAAAGAATGACTTTAACAAATGTGACAAAGAACTTTTTTAATATGCAGAGTGCTTAAAAACATAGAAAATAGATTCATGGATAGAAAACTATGTAACAGACCTGAGGAACCAAGTCACCTGACCTTGCAGGAGTAGGAGAAAAGTGTGTGGAAGAGGACTTTGAATTAAGGAAGTAGAATTCAAGGTGAGGAGACTGGGTTGGTGGGAATTGTATGAGGAGTCCCCAGGAGCCAGCTAATGCAGTCTGTCACCATTCAGGGAACACTGCCCATAGCCTGCAGTGGGAGGCCTCATGGAATACTAGGCTTTTCCCTTCCTTACTTCTGGTATTCCTCTAGCCACGAAGGACTCTAGGCTATTTTTGTAAGGAGGTGGGCTCATGTGCCCTCTCTATGTTGAGTGTGTAGACATCTTGTTATGTCTCCCCAGGAAAGTCAGCTAATAACATGGCTGTAAGAAGGGTGCGGTAAATGCATAGGGAGGCTTACCAGCATTTACCACACCCTTCTTACAGCCAAGACATAAGAAAGGATCTAAGTCCAGCTTGGTGAACCAACGAGTTTATCAAATTACTTACAGGAGCATGGACAACTCCAAGGCAAACTACTGGGAAATCCTCCATGCAGTTTATAGGAATAACACCACTGAGGAGTCTTCTGTCCTCTTCCCCTGTCCCTACCCCCTACCCCCCACTCCTGCCCCCCACTCCCACCCTGGGCACTGATCAATTGTTTACACAGTAAATAAGCTCCAGGAGAGAAGGGGCCTTGTAGGGATGTCATGAAGGTTTGTAGTAGCATGAACTTCCCTTGCTCCTACAGAGGGAGTGTCAATAGCCTGGAAGGTCTCATGCTGATGATCATAGTTGCTCTGTTTCAGGACAGTAACAGTCATAACTAATAAGGAAATACCTGCACTGCAGCTTTCTGGAAGGATGTGTGGAAAGGGAACCAAAGCAGAGGAAATAAGCTTAGGAACTGGTATGGCAATGAAGGTTATCTGTCAGCAAATGAGAGTAACTGTTTATGTGTCTTGAAGTCTTAGAGATACTTCAAGTTGCAAACTACTATATGGGTTTCAGAAGACTGATGTCACAATTCCTCATATCAGTGAAATGGTTATATACCCTTTAATACCAGTTACTTTTTGGTAGAAAAAGCCATGCTTATTATCTTGCTAATAGGTCTTCCTCCTATTTGTTGCATGATTCTGTGTTCTAACCATACTTTTCAGCCTTGTTTTCTTCTCCTGCTAAGGGGAATAATAAGAATACTTGAGGTAGCTATGCGGCTTAATTTGATTTAATTTAGGAAAGCGTTCTGAAGCTGCAAATTGATAGTTAACCAATAATCATTAATAAAATAACAATAATGTTTTGGGGCCGCATATATGGAGTTCTTTATTATCCAGAGCTATTGTGAGGGAAGTTGTACTGTGGTTCATCACATGACCTAAATGAATTAGTCCAGGGAAGCCTCTCTGCTTAGACAATGCCCAGAGTGAGTCAAATCTAAGACAGGCAGACAGGGCAAATATCAGGGGTAATTATCAAATCTGGGGGTCTAGAGTTATGTAATCTATGATTTGGGGACCAAGGTGAGAAGAGATCAAGATGAAGGTAGACAAAGCAAAGCAACAGAGAAAGAATGGGTGGAGGTGGTTGCCTTCATCAGTAGGAAGTTTCCACTGCGTGTCAAGGGATTGGCTCAAGCAACCAGGGACTGGTATCTGAGGCACCTATGTGTTTATGTCTTTAGATGTATTGAGGTGCATTTGTCTCAAACAAGGCACTCATTCTGGAGGGGCAGTTTTGCTGAATTGAGAGTTTGTGGAAAGTACTTGAAATGCCATGAGCATGAGCACTAGACTGTGGACTTGACGATGACTTGGCTATGTAAGCCTTAGAGTCTTTGTAGTCTGAGGGCTTAAGTAGCCCAGTCATAGAGTGATCCAGTATGCACAAGGACCTATATTTGATCCCATCATCAACAACAACACTCTTGAGCATGCCTCCATGAGGAGCTAGTTTTCAGAAACTGTTGATCATTAAGGAGCCATTTGCTAAAAGCATAGCCCTTTTCTTATTTTAGTTTTGTTGGGAATATAGAGAAATCTACTTCCCTAGCTGTCTTCTCTAAGACACTGTTGAGGGCTGGACCCTGTATAGACTGCTGGTACAGACCCTGTGCTGCTGGCATACCATTATGGGTGATCAATTAGTCATACTGCTAGAGCTTTCTTATTGAGGAAATTCCATGTGATACCTGTATTGGAAGAGAGAACTTGGGGCAGTATTACCCAGAGTAGAAATGTCTTCTTGTTATCACTGTTCTTGAAGGTGTTACTTACAGTGTCAGCATTTCCTGCCAATGTGTTGTTGTGTACAAAGCTGCATTTCTCTTTATATTGTTTTTTCCTTGAAATCAAAGATTTGTCTATAATCAGAAATGAATGGGAGGAAGAAAAAACTAACCTGAAGAGTTCAGACACCAGCAGTACTTTTGAAGACAAATGTCTGATTGAACTTTCTATTTATTTATTTTTTTTACTTGATCGGTAGTAAATACTCAGTTTAGACTGTAACTGCACATAGCTTTAAAAATGTCTAATCTTGTTGCATAACTCTACATGTGAACAAGCATTTGAAGCAGTTTGGTCTTAAAATATGAATTATGTCACACTACACATTTAAGAAACAAATACTATATTTCTTTTTTTTAAAAAATTTATTTATTATGTATACAACATTCTACTTCCATGTATATCTGCACACCAAAAGAGGGCACCAGATCTCATAACGGATGGTTGTGAGCCACCATGGGTTGCTGGGAATTGAACTCAGGACCTCTGGAAGAGCAGCCAGTGCTCTTAACCTCTGAGCCATCTCTCCAGCCCCTATAAAGTATTTCTTAATCTTTAATTTTTAATCTTTCTTTTCTTAATCTTCATCCTTTTTCTGAGGAGATTCAGCTGGACATAAAAACACAGTGGGGGTAGGCTTATTGCATTTACTCCCATTGAACAGAAGGTGTCTTGCTTGTTGGCTTAGTAGGTCTGCAGCAATTCCATATTTTCATGTCTCATTTCTTCCCTGATAATTAGCATCTTTTTTCTTAGAGAAGCATATGGCATCCTTAATTGTAAACAAACCCTGTAAACCTCCCTCCACGTTGTGATCTGAACTGAGCTGTAATTTTATCGAGTCACAATCATGGGTGCACACACAGTCTCAGCAACAACAAGATTTAACACACAGGAGCAGCATATAAACTGTCAGAACTGGAATAATGTGGTCTTACTGCTTCAGATATTTCAGTGCAAGGACGCTGTGTACAATTAAGGAATGAAGGGGGTGATCCAACTGTGACAAGTCCAGCCTGAAAACATAGACAGACAGAGAGAGAGAGAGAGAGAGAGAGAGAGAGAGAGAGAGAGAGAGAGAGAGAGAGAGAGAATTGGTGAATTTGAACTACAAATCTGGGCTTGGTGGCTTGGGCTTAGTTTTTCTCTTAGAAAAATAAATTTAGAAATGTTAAAATTCCTATTGTTAGAGGTAGAGGAAGAACTAAAACGTGATGTTTAATTATCCATTTTCTTAAAACTCATTGTAAAATAGAGGTAGTTTTATATGGTCACATTTTTGTGTCTGTTGTCTGCAATAGCTCATGGAAAGTTTGATTGACAATCATTGCATTTCAATAGGTTCATCACGACTGAAGGACAAACATTTCTCTACTTCCTAAATATGTAGGCGTAGCTGTAGTCATTCTCAACTAAAAGAAAACCCAACATTCGTTTTGGCTTTGAATTTGGGGGTGGTAGTTGGGCAGAATTCATTCTAACTACTTATAAATTGTTCTTGAGAAAAATCCTAATGGAAAATAAAACATGGCATTCTTTTCAAAGTTCTTTCTTTGGCATACTTGCCATGCAAGCAAATCCTGAGGCTTACACTGGGTAAAATCTGACCACAGTGGGGGTAGACGTGTAACTAGGAGATCAATTACAGACAGTCTCTAATCTCTATTCCTCTTCATTTACAAACCACAGCACTGTATTCTTTACATCTTGAATATGAGCATCCTCAGAAGTTAACTAATAGCCGTGGCCTTCAGGAGGCCTGTCCTCAGTAGATATGGTGATACAGGCCCGCAAATTTCAGCACTCAGGAAAGTGAGGCAAATGCTGCCTGTGTTTCACAGTAAAACCTTATCAAAAAAAAAAAAAAAAAAAAAAGAGGCTTGTCCCCTGTTGGGAATATGAAGCATGAACTTACACAAACTAATCTCTACTGAAAAAACAAGCCTGCAATAATATCTTAGGTATCATCATACAGGACACATCACACATATGCAAGAGGATTTAATGACAGCCCAAATTTACTGGATTCTCTTTTGCCCTCCTTTTTCATGATGACCTACGGACAAGTTCAAGTGAATTTCAGCCACACTTCCTTCTCTATATTATGAAAGCCTTTAACTTATCTCGATTTAAACCATAGAAAGCAACATAATCTGTTGAGAAAAATGTCTCAGCTATTTTGAGTTGATGATTTATACAAAACACCTCTATCTTCCTTATACTGTGACACCTATGTATATCCAAGGGAAAAGTGTAGGTGGCTGGGTAGATTTCAGTGGATGCTTAAGGGAATCAGCCTAGAACTTTGAAGCTATGTTTTAATAGAACCATATATAATATGAACCAACACATGTAAAATGATAATTGTCCATATCAAAGAATAAGGGGGGGCGAGAGGAAATGATGATAGAAGAGAGTCTAGAAATTCTTCCTCATCCCAACCCGATGGATACCATGTCCTAGACACTCCTAAAGAGTTCCTGCAGCTAGAAGAACTGAGAAAAATCACCAATTTCGTCATCCACGTTAACTGATTTAGCTTCTCATGAGGGAGAGAGGACTCCAGCTCCTCTTAGGAGTTCTAAGCTAAATGGTTTAGCTGTAATCTGAAAAAGAAAGAGAAGATGTCAGGGGATGTTTCAGATCCTCTGGGATAGCTTTAGAAACTTCCTGGTCAGCGCCACAGATTAAAGAAGCTGATCGATAACTCTGAAAATATTTTTTAAAATATCGAATATTTATGAGAGGGAAAACATTAGCAATTTATTTTTAGATAGTTATAAACCACATAATGTGGGAATATGTATCCGTACAGACGTCCTGAAAACAGGCACCTGACAACAGTGCATGAAAAGCTTGAAAACATTCGGTATCTGACTCAGTAAATTAATTTCAGGGAGTTTTCCTGAGGAAGTTAGGAGATGCTGACAAACATTTTGCTCACGGTCACTCAACTGAGCATTTGTTTGTGTTACGAAGAACTGGGGGCTGGAGAGATGGCTCATGATTAAAAGCACTGACTGCTCTTCCATAGAACTTGTGTTCAATTCCTAAACCTCATGTGGCAGCTCACAGCTGACTGTAACTCAGGTTCCACAGGACACTGTGCCCTCTTCTGGCCCCCACAGGTACCAGGCATGCCTATGGCATACAGACATACATGCAGGCAAAATACCGGTAGACATAAAAGAAACTTTTTTTTCTCTTTTTTAAATTTATTTGAATTACAAACAAGATTGAATTACATGACAATTCCAGTTCCCTTCTCCCTCCCTTCCTTCCCTACCACTCCCCCAACTAAAACCCTACCTATCCCATATCCTTTCTTCTATTCTTCCCCTGACTCAAACTTTCTGCTCCCTCATGACCTCTGCATCCTTCCTCTTTTTCCTTTCTCATTCTTGTAGCTCCCTCCCCCCTCTTCTCAATTTGCTCAGGGGATCATGACCCTTTCCCCTTCTCCAGGGGACTATGTCTCTTTAGGGTCCTCCTTGTTTACTAGTTTCTCTGGCAGTGTGGATTGTAGGCTGGTAATCCCTATGTCTACTCTATGTCTAAAATCCACACATGAGTGAGTACATATCATGTTTGTCTTTTTGTGATTGGGTTACCTTGCCTCGCTCAGAATGGTTTCTGTGAGTTCCATCCATTTTCCTGCAAATTTCAAGATTCCATTGTTTTTTCTGCTGAGTAGTACTCCATTGTGTAAATGTACCGCATTTTCTCTATCCATTTTTTGGTTGAGGGGCATCTAGGCTTCTTCCCGTTTCTGGCTATTACAAATAGTGCTGCTATTAACATCGTTGAACAGATGTCTTTGTTGTATTAATGTGCTTCTTTTGAGTATATGCCTAGGAGTGGAATTGCTGGATCATGTGGCAGACTGATTCCCATTTTCTTGAGGAGTCGCCATACTGATTTCCAAAGTGGTCTTACAAGTTGGCACTCCCACCAGCAGTGGAGGAGTGTTCTCCTTTCTCCACATCCTCTCCAGCATAAACTGCCATATGTGTTTTTGATTTTAGCTATTCTGACAGGAATAAGATGGTATCTCAGAGTTGTTTTGATTTGCATTTCCCTGATGGCTAAGGCTGTTGAACACTTTCTTATGTATCTTTCAGCCATTTTAGATTCCTCTATTGTCTATTTAGTTCTGTACCCCACTTTTTAATTGGATTGTTTGGTGTTTTGGAGACTAGCTTCTTGAGTTCTTTGTATATTTTGGAGACCAGTCCTCTGTCAGATGTGGGGTTAGTGAATATCTTTTCCCAGTCTGTGGGCTGCCGTTTTGTCTTGCTGACTGTGTCCTTTGCTTTACAGAAGCTTCTCAGTTTCAGGAGGTCCCATTTATTAATTGTTGATCTCAGTGTCTGTGCTACTGGTGTTATGTTCATGAATTGGTCTCCTGTACCAATTAATTCAAGGGTATTTCCCAGTTTATTTTCTAATAGGTTCAGTGTGGCTGGATTTATGTTGAGGTCTTTGATCCATTTTGACTTAAGTTTTGTGCAGGGTGAAAGGCTTGGATCTATCTGTAGTCTTCTACATGTTTGAATCCAGTTATGCCAGCACCATTTGTTGAAGATCTTCTCTTTGTTCCAGCGTATATATTTGGATTGTTTGTCAAAATCAGGTGTTCGTAGGTGTGTGGTTTAATATCAGGGTTTTCAACTCTCTTCCTTGGTCTACCTGTCTATTTTTGTGCCAATACCAAGCTTTTTTCAGGACTATAGCTCTGTAATAGAGTTTGAAGTCAGGGATGGTGATGCCTCCAGAAGTTCCTCTATTGTACAGGGTTGTTTTGGCTATCCTGAGTCTTTTGTTTTTCCATATAAAGTTAAGAATTGTTCTTTCAAGGTCAGTGAAGAATTGTGTTGGGATTTTGATGGGGATTGCATTGAATCTGTAGATTGCTTTTGGCAAGATTGCCATTTTTACTATGTTGATCCTGCCTATCTAAGAGCATGGGAGATAAAAGAAACTTTTTAAAGATTGGAAGTTACCCAAACAGGAAATTAACTTGATATACCATTTCTACACAATCCAAAGGATTTATATCCACATTCTCAGTCAGAGCAATCTTTGGATCTCTGTCTCAAATTAACCCAAGAACTCATCTTTCTGTCCTGCTGTTGGAGATAGAGCAAAGAGATAAAGATGGACTTGCTAAGAACATCCCCAAGTGCAAAGTAGAAGAGTAGAGATTGATTTGTTTGTTTGCAACAGGGTCTCACTGTGTGGCCCTTGCTGGCCTGGAACTCACTCTGTAGACCAGGCTGGTCTGTCTCTGTCTCCCAAGAGCTGGAGTTAAAAGAGCATACCACCTCACCCAGACAGGAGTAAAGGTCTTAACTGCACATAAGGGGTGAGCTTGCCTGACCCTAAGACAGAAGGGGAAGCATTAGGTAGAGATGCTTAGCATTATTTGTAAATGTCTGGTCTTGCCGTCTAAGGCTGCACATTGCTGAAGTTACAGATAGCCTTTAAATGTCAGCATCATCTTTAGTTCACAGCCCTTTCCTTCCACAACATCTGAAGCCATTAGTTTAGTGTCAGCGCACATAAACCACTTGCTAGACCCTTTTTCCATATCACCCCTCTCATGTCAGAGCAAGAAAGAAAAAAAAGAAAAAACGCTTGGATAATCTGGCAGTCACTAATATTTCTTGAAGTTTTCACAAGAATATTTACTAGCAACTTAATAATGTTGCTAATATTTGTAAAATGCCTATAAAAGTTCTATTTAGTGTGTATTTTTCACTTAAATGTCTCATAATTCAAATTTCCAGTATTTTACAGTAGACTCCATGTAAGCAACCAGTAGACATTTAGTTGCCTAAATTACACATTTTAGTTGTCTTCTAATTTGTGACTATTGAGCCTGGATTACTGTAAAAGTATCCATGCATTTTCTACATTGAGGCTTCACCGATCTATTCCATTCTCCAATAGAGGGAATGTTCCAAAAAAGAAAAGCAAATTCTCTTACTTCTTTGTACCTTTTCACTGGAGTCCCTGTGACTCCAGGATGAAATGTAAGCGCTTTATCATAGCCTTCATGGCCCTGTAGGATCTCTACTCAACTTTGTCCTCCAGGTTCAAGATATGCCATCCTCTCCAGTGTCACAAGGACTGATGGATCCTCATTCTGGACCAACTGATATGCGGCGTCCTTTGGGAATCAAAGCTGGTTAAGTCACCCATCCAAAAAGTGTTGGTAGCCTCATAATTTTAACAGTGTTGTAATTGCCTGAGTCATCATGTACCTTGTCTCTTAAAACTTCAGATCCTGAAAGGGAAAGGATCAGTCCGCTCCACTTTATCAACAGTACCTACCACAGCATCTGCTATAGTCTTTAACCATCCTAAGAATGCTTCTCACTCACATCAGCAACAATGTGGAAGGCTGAAACAGGCATCACGGCCCACCTGTCATGTATGCCACATGCACTACTACTTCACACACTCCATTGCTCCTCCCACCCTTTTCCCCATGGCACGATCAGTATGTGTGCTCTTTATCTACCCTCTCTGTGTTTCAGAGGAACGGACCCCACTTGATCTGTCTCTGATTGCGGTCAAATTCCTTCCACTTGCTGTGGTTTAAAATGGCTGCATGACTGTGATATGAGCAAAGAGGGTAAAGCAGACTGACAGAGGCATCTGTGAGAGGCCTCCTGGCTTCTAAGGAGACAGAATAAGAAAGTCTATTTTATGTCTTTTGACTTTCATTTGTTTGTTTGTTTGCTTATTTATTTATTTGGCTTTTCAAGACAAGGTTTCTTATGTAACAGCCCTGGCCATCCTGGAACTCACTTTGTAGACCAGACTGGCCTCCAATTCACAGAGACCTGCCTGCTTCTGTCTCCTGAGTGCTGGGATTAAAGGCATGCACCACCAGCGCCCAGCATCTTTTGTCATTTTTATAACTGAAATTACATAGCTTTCCTGTTCCCAGAAAGAAAGCCAGCCTGGGAATCAAGCTGATGTTAGCAAAGCCTGAGTGAAGAGGTGTGGCCACCCAACCCATTGATTGAATTGCCTGGAGGCCAGCCAAACACCAGCATCAGGGTTCTTGTGTGGGAAAATAAGATTCCCTTTTGCTTAGATAAATTTGAATTAGGAATTATCTGTTAGTTTCAAGCCAAATGCCTTTGAAATGGTGCAAATACGTATCATCAATTGTCCTTCTTTAGATAATTAGCATCCTGGTACTGAATAGTGGCCTCTACTGAGATGTGTAACATAGACTCAGTATAATTGTATGGCAGCTGGAACTGGAATGGCAAATCATTATTGCCTCTTACATTAGCTGTGTCTTATTTTTATGTTTCTGGTGGGTTGTTTGGGAATTATGCAGTACCCAAAGGAAGACACAACATTTGACTTTCTGGAATTTAAAAGCCTGACTTTGCATTTTAAGTTGTTGAAGTCAGTATCAACAGATTGCATAGCCATAAAGCAACTATAAAGATGAAATAAAATAAACATACTTATTCATATTTTTATTTCATTGAAGGGAAGGTTGGCATAAAGTTCCTTAGGGTGTCAGAAATTATTGAAATTTGGGAAGTATAAACCACCATAAAAAGCAAAGTAAAAAGTAACACAGCTCTATCATACACAGTTGTTGTCAATACTTTCATGTATTTCCTAAAGATTTTTGTTGGAGAGATGGCTCAGCAGTTAGGAGTACTTGCTGCTCTTCCAGAGGTCCTGCATTTGGTTCCCAGCATCCATGGGGCTTCACAACCTCCTGCAGTTCCAGCATCCTCCAGTCTCAGAGGGCACCTGCACACACATGTCAGAGACACATGCACACATGCACACACACACACACACACACACACAGACACGCACGCATGTGCATGAGATCTTTAATTTAAAGTCAATAAAATATAAATATATAATAAATGTATATATATAAACAAGTATTTTTTAACTTCATGTTCATTTACTTTGATAATTTCTTTAAAAATTAGACCCCAAATCCCCAAAATCTAATTGAGCATTTTTGATGAAGTTATATTAACCATATATTGTCTTAATAGTAAAAATCTTACCATATTGAATATTTTATGTTGTTTCTTCATATATTTCTCCAATCTTCTATATCTTTGAGAAATTTATAGTTGTCTTCCATTTTTTTTAAGAAATGTTTCTTATATCATTTCCTTCCTCCCTTCCTTCCTAGTGTAAATGTGTAGAAAAATGACTCCCATCTTTGGTGGTACTAGGGATTGAGTCTAGGCCTTGTACATGCTAGGTAAGAATCCTACTACTGGGCTATAGCATCAGTCTTATTTTCACTTTTACTTTTTGAGATAGGATCTGACTATGCTGTTCAGAGTGGCCTTGAACCTGTGACCCTCCTACCTCAGGCACCCAAGTAGCTAGCATTACAGCCCTATGCCACCTGGTCTGTATCATACTGAAATCCATACCTTTTTAGTATCAGGCTATTTTCTCATAACAAAATATCACTCCCAGAGAGTATGAGGCAGGAGTAGCAGCAGCTCCAGCCCCAATTATGTCACTAATGATAACAATTCATACAAAGCAAATCTTTGTATCTCACTTTATAATTCTAGAGATGATGCAATATTTTAAGCCTGCCTTTTACAAATGTCAATCATTGCTTTTAAACTATCAAATCCTTGCTTTAATTTTTTTCTTAAAAAAAGAGCAAATTTTGGACACCTTTTTCCTCTTCTTATTTTATATGTAAAACAATCTAAGACCAGTTGCATTTGGTTTTAGAGCGTTGATGTGTCACATAATTATGCAGAACTAATTAATTCAAAATCTGTTTATCAACAGTAGTCTGTAGCTGCAGCATTTTCTCCCAGAGGCACTAACAAAGGCTTATCACCTGCTTTCTTGTTGCAGTTTGTCTCAAAGGCAAATCAATATGAAAACTATAAAAACGCTATTCCCAGAACTAACACTTGGAACAACTTACAAGAACTTTTAGTATCAGATACCAATTAGTTTTCTTAGCTTAAATTAAAAACAGTTTTATTTAGCAGTGAAATGTGTCAAAATACTAAGGATTTAAAAGGCAAATAAAATTTCCCATTTTTTGTTATTTTAGGTTATATATTTATTAATTTATATATGCATAAGTTTTATTATTTCTTTTTCAGGATAACTACCATAATATATGGTTGGGAGTTGTGTAGAAGAAAGCCTCTATATACTTTAGGGAGTAAATAATGCACGTTGTATGTACCCACACACTGTGTGTGCATAGGGAAATGAAGCTCTCTACACCCTGGGCATCTTCCTTTGTGAACATCTTCAATAGGTTTTCCTGGGCAGCTGGAGCCCTTCAAATGATACTCTGTTATTACATCTCTGGAAGTTCATTTGGAGGAACAATAGGTAAAATGAAAGTATTTGGGGTTACAGAATCATTTTTCTATCTTTACAAAGAATGACTTAGAAATTGCAAGAAAGTAAATGTAGAGTTGGAGCTTTTCCTGTTTCACGATGACTCTTTCGTACTTCAAGAATTTTATTATTAATCCCATGCTGAGAAGATTATGATAAAAAGATATTTTTGTTTGCTTGTTTTTAAGACAAGGTTTCTCTGTGGCTCTGGAGGCTGTCCTGGAACTAGCTCTTGTAGACCAGGCTGAAAAGATGGCTCAGTCATTAAAGACTAGGCTCACAACCAAAAACATATTTGTTTTATCTCATATATTTCTCTCTGTGTATGCCTCTCTGTCTCTGTCTCTCTCTTCTCTCTGTGCCATGGTGTGCATGTGGAGGTCATCGAATACCCTTTGGGAGTTGATTCTCTCTTTCTACTGTCTGGCGCACTGAACTCAGGTCATCAGGCTTTTACCTGCTGAGCCATCTTGCCAGCCCCAGTAAAGTAGTATCAAAACAAAAGGAGGGAAATCCTATGATTTAGTGGTGAGGAATTAACAGCCCCTCTTTTAGTGTCTTCCAAATTCCCACTACAGTCTCTGTAAAGCACTGCCAAAAACAAAACCCAAAACAAACCATAAAACCAAAACAAAAATCAAAAAAACAAACAAAAACAAAAAAACAAAACAAAACAAACCCCCCCAAAAACCCCAAAACCCAAACCTCACACTACCATACATTAAAAGTAAAACCCAAGTACCAGGATAGGCCCCAAAGCTACACGGAGAAACCCTAACTCAAAAAAAAGTAAAACCCAACAGATAATCTGATTCTAAAATTTATGAGGAAATTACCCATTTCCACAGCCAAATAGATGTGGATTGAGTAAAACAGCTTGTAGCCTAGCTAACTTCTGTTCCCATGAAGTAAGATAGGCCAGATGTTCTTGGAACTGAAAAGCAGAAAGCCTGGTCTTCCTCCACAGACTTCATGATGAAATGGGTCCTGGGTTTACAGTAACTGGAGATAGAAGTGAACGTCTCAAGGAGTGTTTGCTGAGACATACCATGCTCCTTCACTCCTACTTTCTCCATCAATTCACAAACACTCTGGAAGGAAGTGAGACTGTCAATAGAGCATTGCGTCTGGGGAGATTCTATCTCCCTAGGTGGGACACTGTGGTTAAGAAGAGTCATTTAGAGTTAGACCAACTATGGCACCTGGATCACTCTGATCAGATAATCCAATCTTTTCAATTTTCAGGGTTGCTACTAGTAGTACACAAAGTAATGAATGCAGGTTGCAAAGAGCAATTTCTGGTTCAATGTTTTATTTAATAACTGGCATGTTATTTTTTATTATGACAAAGAAGGGCAGAGAATGGGATAGTTGTAGCAGTGTGTGCTGTAGATTGTTTCAGACTTTCTGTGTGCAGTGTGTCAGAGAATTCAGCTGTAGGGTGAGCGTGTTTCTCCTTTCTCCCACCATTATGAAATGGATGGGTATCTCAGACACAGGGCATGGCTAGTAGCCCTTCACCTCACTGGCTGCTTCACTGTCAATGAGAAATTGCAACCAAAGGGACAGGGTGTTAAAGCTGAAACCCCTGTCTACTGGGAAAAAAAATTAACACTTTGCCCAAAAGCACTGCGGCTCTACAAAAGAAAACAAAACAAAACAAAGAAACAAACAAAAACCTTCCAAACATTGGGTGGTGAAAATGGTTTGGGATCTTATATGGAATGCAAGGAGACGACACAGCTTCAGGGAAACGGTAGGAAGTTGGTTCATTACTCTAGCTTCGGAAGAATGTGGGGCCTCATGCACGTTTGTCTCTGCCCTGCATTCTAGCACCATGCTGGTGACACTTACCCCTATGTGCAAGGCTGAACATACGGGATGAACTATGGGTTGAATCATATATGCTGAAGTCCCAACTTACGTTGAGCATATATCCCAACAACTCAGACTAGGGTTAGTTTTAGGTAGGCTTTTCTAAAGCTAATTAAAGTTAAGTGCGAGTTATTAAGGTTTGACATTTATTGAATATTGAATGTGACAAGAGAGCCATTGAAAGAACAGACTGCTTCACAGGAAAGACCACGAGAAGGCACAAGAAAATATGATCACCTATAAGCCAGGGACATTAGCCTCAAATCAAGCCTGTTGCCGTGGATGAGAGTATACATTTCTGTTGTTTAAACTAGTCACTGTGGGTTTCACCAGCCTGGTCTGTACCCCTTTGCTCATCACTCGTCCTTCTCTGCAACTGGATTCTAGTTCAGTTCAGTGATAAGTTGTGGGTGTCTGCTTCTACTTCCACCAGCTGCTGGATGAGGGCTACTGGGTGGCATATAAGTCAGTCATCAATCTCATTATCAGGGGAGGGCATTTAGGGTAACCAGATTGTTAGCTGGTATCATCTTTGTAGATCTCCAGACATCTCCCTAGTGTCTGATTTCTCTGTAAGCCTAAAATGTCTCCCACTATTGGGACTGATCCAGACCCCAGGAACATGGGTTTCAGTGAGGAAACCTTGAAAATCTCCGGGACCTCCTATAGTAGTTCAGTACTTATCCCTAGCATACGTGTGGACTTTGGGAGCCCATTCCACATAGAGGAATACTCCCTGAGCCAAGACACACTGGGGTGGGCCTAGGCCCTATCCCAAAGGATACTATAGACTCTGATGACACCCTATGGAAGGCCTCACCATCCACGGGGGAGCAAAAAGGATATGTGATAGGTAGGGTTTTAGTTGGGGAGGTGGTAGGGGAGGACGGGAGGGAGAGGGAATTGGGATTGTCATGTAAAACAATCTCGTTTCTAATTCAAATAAAAAAATTGAAAAAAAAAAAAAAACTAGTCACTGTATGACATCTTGCCATGGAAGCCTACTAAGGTACAATCCATGTGCTTGATTCCTTGGTTTATTTTCTCCTTTCTGGAGATGACTCTTTTCCCCAGCATGATACCCTAAAGTTGTCATCATCTGGTCCTAACTGCTGCCTTCTGAAGGTCACATTCAAATCTTCACTGTTTCATTATCTCCTATCACAGTCAAACTGTTCTGCAGCACTGTGCAATTCTCGTCGTATCTTAACCCATATCCCCAGATACCCTCCACTTCCTCACTTTGAAATTCCCTATCGTCTTTCTTCCTGATAGAATCTAGACCTTATAAGTTAACACTTCACACTGCCTTATTTCCAACTTCTATTTCCTCCCACATATAACAGCCTCGCAGAGCCCCACCCAGTTGTCGGTCTTCCCTGCCCACACAGCATTTCTGAGTGCTACTGGAGGAAACCACACAGCCACATCACGAACCGTAGCTCACTGAGGCCCTCAATGCTGTTCTGTAATCTCTCTCTTTCTATGCAATGAGCACCTCAAACTTCCTCTATTTGCATCTTCAAAATTTAGACTTCACAGCACTCACCCTTGCAAATGACTGGCAAATGATTTCATTTCCTAGTCAGTAAGGAAAAGCAGGGTTACTGGGAAGCAGACATTTCCCAAAATTCTGTTAGCAAGCATGTAAATTTATCTGCATTCTTTTTCCCACAGCCAAACTCAACATTTGTTGCCTCCTAATGCCTCAATTCATTGGAATTCAGTTTCTCACGTTCCTCCAAAAACACCCACACTTCTTCTCTTCAGTTTTCTTTCAATTTCAACAGCGCTCTCCTTTTTCTCCATTGTTTATTTCTCCCCCCCCCGCCACCATTTAAAGTCTCCTAATGTCCAAGGAGTACTCCTTACAGCTTAAACACATTGTTCTACAGCAACTTTACATGAATTTAAAAAAAGTCTTTAAGCTATCTTACTCATTCATAAAATATTAAAAAAGTTGATCTCATTGAAACTGTGGTAGAATGGTGGCCATCAGTGGTTGGGGACAGCAAGAAGTACGGAGGAAAGTGGAAAAGTTAACCACTGGGATATAAGGTAGGTAGAAAAACATTCTGGTATGTTATTGCAAACTAGGATAAATATGGGTAAAATTATGAATAAAAATATTCCAAAAACTAGAAAAAAGACTTTTGAATAATTTGACAATAAAGGAATAATAAGTATGTAAAGAAATATATATATTTACCCCATTTCTGAACATCATATTTTCTAGTGCATGTAAGTCACTTGGAACACACTAAGCACACAATTTTTAAGTTTTCTACATTTAATTAAATTTTATCCACCTAAATTAAAAAATTAAAAATAAACCCAAATAAGAGACTAAGGGAGATATTGTGAAATAAGAAGAGCATTGCTGAAATTATCCTTCATGGGATGGCACTGGGTCACTATAGACACCACTCCCTAGTTTTGTGACCTGAGCCAAGTTACTTAGCTTGGTGAAGCTCAAATTTTTCATTTATGAAATGAGAAATTGAAATGTTATTGAGTGATTATTCTGTCACATTTTGTGTGTGTGTGTGTGTGTGTGTGTGTGTGTGTGTGTGTGTGTGTGTGTGCGCGCTCGTGCGCGAATGAGCGTACTTGCTCATTCGTAAGTACATACCATTGTGCACATGTAGGATTCGGTTCTCCCTTTCCACTATGTCTGTTCTGAGGGCTGAGCTCACATTGTCAGGCTTGGTGGCAGAGCCCTTGTCCTCTGAGCCATCCTGCCAGCCTTTGTTCATTACTTTAGGATAGAATATCTTAATATACATAAAATGCTTATATCAATGCCTGAGAATATAATATGTATTACACGGAACTCTTAATTTTCACATTTCTTTTTTAAGGGTTTTATTTTTAAATATGTGTATTTTGTCTGCATGTGGGTATGTGCACACAACTGCAGGTGTCTGTGGAGGCTAGAGGAATCGAATCTCCTGGAACTGGAGTTATAGGCAGATGGCTGTCAACTGCCAGATATGGGTACTGGGAACCCAGCTGGTGTCCTCTGCAAAAGCAGTAAGTACTCTTAACCCCTGAGCATCTCTAGTAGTCCCTTTCTCATATTTGTTCAGTCATGAGTAATTGATGGTGAACTAATGTGTGGGAAAGCCTGGGAAACCTAACCTGCAGAATTCACATTAGACACTAAGTCCTTTTTGCAGCGAATCTCAGCATTGTTTCAGTGGGTACAGCTCAGTCTAGACAAGAGTGATCCCTGGCCAGGACCTATGCTGTAAAGGGCCTCTTACATTACACAGAAAACAAATTTGAGAATGCCAGTGTCTCTGTCATTTAGTAACTTTAAACACTTTCTTAATTAATGTCATTCAGCTTCAGAAACATATTCGCCAAGTACGTTTGGTGTCCTCAAAACAAAAGTCAAAACACTAAAAAGAAAAAAGAATATAATATAAAATAAAGGTCACAAATATTTAAAGTCAGAGAGAAAAAGAATGTTAAGTGTCCAAATGACGCAAAAGTGTGTGAGCTGAGTCACTCTGGATACTAACAATACATACTACTCAGAATCCAGGTGATAATTTAAACAGTGGAAACACCTAGATGAATGAAAATACAAATTTATTAGCTTGCCAAATCCTTTATCTTAGTTAGCATGTATAAGAAGATTCTTGTTATAGTAAAGTACTCTAGAAGTACTGTCATTTTTTTTTTTTTTGCTTCCCTTCTTGCTCATTGGTGGTTCTAGAGGTATACTCATAAAGTGGTACAATGTTTAAAATAGTTGCAGAGGGGTGTAGCGACTCTGGATTTTAAATAGTTGATTTTACTCAAATTTGAGCAGGCTGAACACCCCTGATATAAAACTTCAAAATTAAAAATGCTCTAAAATCTGAAATTTTAGCACTGACATGGCATAACAATTGTGAAACCCCTCATTTTGTCTCACGAGAGAGATAGATAAAAATGCAGGCACATCTGGACATGAGGGGTGTGTCTAGGTCTTACTGTAACTTATTATGCCCTGTTGGGTTGATATGGTAGGCCTGCTCTTTTCTGAAGGGAAATGGAGGAGGAGTGGATCTGGGGGGAAGGGGAGGGGTGTGTGTGTGTGTGTGTGTGTGTGTGTGTGTGTGTGTGTGTGTGTGTGTGTGGTGACTGGAAGGAGTAGAGGGAGAGGAAACCATGGTCAGGGCATAATATATGAGAGAAGGATACATTTTACAAATTCCAGGCACAGTAAAAATATCATAATGGGCTGGTATGTTGGCTCAGTGGGTTAAAAGGCTTGCTGTCAAATCTGTTGGCCTGAGTGCAACACCCTGGAGCTGACATGGAAGAAGGAAAGAAGTCACTCCAACAGGCTGTCCTCTGACTGCTACACCCGCACTGGACACGAGTACACATGAACATACAAACACATTCATTTAATTTGAAAGTACATAGCCTGAACTCTTTTCAGGCTATGTGCATAAAATATACATGAAATGTAAGTGAATTTTGTGTTTTAACCTGTGTCCCAGGCCCAGAATATCTTGTTAGAAGTATGTTAATATTTCAAAATCTGAAAAAAACTCTTCGGGTTCTGAGCATTTTGGACAAGGGATACTCAGCCTGTATGAATGCAGATCTAAGCTTCAGATCGGTCAGTGTTTTACATGGTTAAGGGAACTTACATATGGCTTTAAAAGATAATAGAAGCTGTGGCACAGATGATACAGTGAAGTAAAGTGTCAATGTCAATATCTTATATCTGATAAACTATAGAAATGTATTCATGTCACTATGATATTTGAACATGGAATGTATATGTTATGCATTTCTAAATCTGATTATGACACTTGTTATCTGACAAATTATATTCTATTACCTCATCAGAAAAAAAAACATCTTCAAATTGAGATTAAAATCCACTGAAAAGCAAAGATAAATCAAGGCTTGTCTACTTGGCATTTTTGTCAGTAAAGCTCAGTAATATGAAAATCTTGGTTATATAATTATTAGTGGTTATATTGAAATTGAAGCAATAGGGCAAGTTTTATAGAGCAAACATATAATAGTTTATAAACTATATAGCTTTATTTCTTATCCAAATGTTACTGGGTTGTGTATAAACACGGATGATAATGGTAGTCACTTATTTTTATTTAATGATACTTCAATTGTCACATATTACTTTTCACACACCTTAACAATATTAAGATTAATATGAAAGTCTATTTTGGAAAGCAGAAAATAGAATATATTCTACCTTGCTTTCTACTTTTAAAATAATTGAACATCGGGTATGGGTATCTGGGCTCCAATTTGTGTTACTGATCTGGATCCTAAAACCCTGGGATAAACCTGAGGTTAAAGTCTGGAATTGTGAACCCAAGACATAAATGTAAAATTTTATCAAGTAAATAACAAATTATGCATCTCAAGTTACTAGAAAAACAAGAACCATGTATATGAAAAGATCATAGATGATGAATAATAAAGATCAGAGCAGGAATTAATGAAATAGCGTCTGAAAGAATGATACAAATGATCAATCAAACTGAGTTGGTTCTTTAAAAATATAAATAAGACAGGGGAACTCTTAGCCTCCTAATCAAAAGAAAGAGAGGGAATCCAAATTAATTAGATTTGAAGTGAAAAATGAGACATTACTAAAAATGTCAATGGGATATAGAGAACAATAGGGGAATCTTTTTTTGCAGAAATTTTTTATTTGAATTAGAAACAAGATTGTTTTACGTGACAATCCCAGTTCCCTCTCCCTCCTGTCCTCCCCTATCATCCCCCCTAACTAAAACCCTACCTATCACATATCCTTTCTGCTCCCCCTGGATGGTGAGGCCTTCCATAGGGTGTCATCAGAGTCTATAGTATCCTTTGGGATAGGGCCTAGGCCCACCCCAGTATGTCTTGGCTCAGGGAGTATTCCTTTATGTGGAATGGGCTCCCAAAGTCCACACCTTTGCTAGGGATAAGAACTACTGCAGGAGGTCCTGTAGATTTCCGATATTTCCTCACTGAAAACCATGTTCCTGAGGTCTGGTTCAGTCCCATGCTGGTATCCCAGCTATCAGTCTGGGGAGCAAGAGTTCCCCGATGTTCAGGTCAGCTGTTTCTGTGGGTTTCACGAGCCTGGTCTGGACCCCTTTGCTCTTCACTCGTCCTTCTCTGTCTGCATCTGGATTCCAGTTCAGTTCAGTGATTAGTTGTGGGGTCTGCTTCTACTTCAACCAGCTGCTGGATGAGGGCTATTGGGTGGCATATAAGTCAGTTATCAATCTCATTATTAGGGGAGGGCATTTAAGGTAGCCTCTCCTCTGTTGCTTAGATTGTTAGCTGGTGTCATCTTTGTAGATCTCCAAACATCTCCCTAGTGTCTGATTTCTCTGTAAACCTAAAATGTCTCTAGGGGAATCTTTTAAAAATTTAAATTACAAAGAAACCATGAAGCCTAGAAGAAATTTATAAATTCCTCGATTCATATATTCCTACCAAAATTGATCACAAAGAAACTTTAAAATCTTAATAGGTCTGTAATAATTGATGATACTGAAGCAGTAATACCAATAAATCTTTCAACAACTAAAAAGCCCAGGACTAGATTGACTCACTGCCAAATTCTACCAAATACCAATGATCACCCCCCCCCCAAAACACACACACACACACACACACACACACACACACACACGGAACACTACCAGATTTATCCTACAAAGCCAGCATTACCAAGATACCAAAACCATGTAAGGACACAACAAACAAACAAACAAAAAACTATATGCCAAGGTTTTTTGATGGACATAATACAGCATTTAAGTAGATTTCAGAATGGAAATCACATGATCAGATGACCAATCTGAATCTTGTCTCAATTGATGCAGAAAAATTCTTTGATAACCTTAAATATTGCTCCACGATAAAAGTCCTGAAGAAATTAGGAACATATCACAACATAATAAAGGCTATATATGACAAACATATACCCAACATTATGTTAAATGAGGAAATTTAAGATAATTGCCTCTAAAATCTGGAATGTAACTAGTATCCACTCTCCTTTGATATTCTTGATTTAGTGCTTAACTTCATAGCAAGAGCAAGAAGGCAAGATTAAATAAATAAGTAGCAGGTACAGACACAAAAGGAAGAAGTCGATTATCCCTATGTGTAGGTTAAACAATGCTGCACTCAAAAGATCTTAAAGACTCCACAAGAAAAGTGTTCATCCGGATGTCAGGATACAAAAATCAACACACAAAACTCTGCAGCTTTTTCACATGCTAAGAAAGAAATCTGGAGTGGAGGTGGGGAAGAGGACCCATTCACAATTGCTTTAAGAAAAAAAAAAGAATACCCAGGAATATACCTAACTAAAGAGGTGAAGGGCTTAGACAATGGAAACTTAAAGATGTAGGAACAAGAAATTGAAGAAGGTTCTACAAGATTTTCCCTGTTCATGGACTGAAAGAATAAATATTGCGAAAATGAAAATGGCTATTGTAAAGTGATCTGTAGATTCCCTGGTGCAATCCCAACAAAATCCTCCTCAAGGATTCTTTACAGAACTAGTAGAAAACAATGCTAAAATTGACACAGAAGCATTAAATACTCCAGATCTCTAAGGAGTTCGCAACAGAAAGAGCAATGCTGGAGACACTGCAAATCATATTTCAGAGTTGAGTAACAAAACAGAATGGTGTCAGCCCACAACAGACATATAAACCACTGAACTAGAATAGGAGATCCAAGAATAAACCCACACAGTTACAGACACCTACTAAAAATGTTTATTTTTATTCCTTATGTGTACCATGTGCATGCAGTGCCCACAGTGGCTGAAAGAAGACATTGTTTGATTCCCTGGAACTGGCATTACAGACAGTTGTTAGCCACCATGTGAGTGCTGGGGATTAAACCCAGGTCCTCTAGAGGGGCAGCCAGTGCCCTTGACAACTGAGCCATGTCTCCAGCTCCAACAGCTACCTAATTTTTTATAAAGGTTTCAAAAACTTGTATTAGAAAAGACAGCCCTTTTAACACGTGGTGCTGGAAAAACTAGTTTTCCATATATAGAAGAATGAAACTAGATCCATATCTCTCACCCTACACAAAAATCATTTCTTTTTTTATGGAGTTATCCCCTTTTCTGATTAGTTTTGCAGTGACTTATTTATCCTCTGTGTCATTATTAGGATCATTTCCTGTGCTATTTGAATCTTTTCAGACATCCTTTTGTATGCCTGTATCATAAATCATGTTCCTTATGTTTTTATCCAGCAGGTCCCTGTGCTTCATGTCTTACATTCAGGTCTTTGATCCACTGTGACTTGTTTTTTTGTGTAGCTGCAGTGTGGGAGGGGTAGTGGGGGGGAGAACTAATGTGGTCAATGTGACATATGTATGAAGAAGGAGTTATGAAACCCATTACTTTGCATGCTAACATAACATCAGTGATAATAAAAAGACATTGCAGGTGTGTGTGTATAAGAGAGAGAAAAGTGTGTGTATGTGTAAGAGAGAGAGTGTGTGTGAGTGTAAGAGAGAAAGTGTGTGTGTGTGTGTGTGTGTGTGTGTGTGTGTGTGTGTGTGTGTGTGTGTTCTCTTGGGAATGAAAGTTCAATATGTATCTAAAAGTAACATCTTTACTCATTAATGCATTGCCCACTCATTCAACAAATAAAAACTGGACTGAAGGTATGTGATGCTCACTGACTAAAAGGAAAACAGAAGCTGACAATACAGTGAGAAGCATGCGCTCAGACACTGAATCTTCCAGGAAGGGCTCCCTGACTAGGAACTGTGATAGCTCTGGGCTTTTCTTCAATTTTCATGGAACAGAATGCAAAAGTGAGTGAACTTAATGGACTTACTCAAAAAGTCTGGTTCTGAATCTTGATTCTGTAACTTTTTTACTTTTACCCAAGGACTTGGATGAATTATTCACTTAGACTCCCTGAGTTTATTTTCATTCAAATAATATACAGTTCAGAGAACTTGCCCTAGAAAAAGTACAATGTTATTTTGTGGACTTATACATATAACAGGGCACTGTCTGGCTAGAAGTGTTATCTATTACTTCTTCTCACACACATTGACTGAGATGGTCACAAGGTCCTTGTTCACAATGGATCCAGCAAGTAGGATACTGTTGCTGTCCATAGAGGGGAAACTAGAAATACTAGGTAAGCATTTCCAAAGACTGGCATGCTCTTTCTACTTCCATTAACCAGTCTGGTGAGTCCTTACTGTCAACCCAATATTGACAAAGAAGGCTGAGGTTGATTGGTGTGGCAGACTGGTCTCTATTCCAATCTCAATCTCAATCTTTCCCAATGTGTTCTACTAAAGATGACTGACTACTCCTTATGTCATTGACGGTCATCATTTTATGTGATCTTTTAAAAAATATATAAATAGTAAGTATACTCTAAGTTTTGTATGTTCGTTGGATGGGTTTGGGTGGGATGGCTGAACCAGAGTTCTTGAAATGGAAAGACTACAATAGTAGTCCATATGTGGCTGAGGATTGTTATGAACATGGCCCAGTACAAGATCATAAAGTTCATTAAGGCTGTAATAAAGTCATTGTAAAGTTTTTATTACAATTTCTTTTTGTAACTTGATCTCAGTTTTCAAGCATGAACTTTGAAGATTCCTGACACAACATCCTCTTCACATGAAGGGGAGACAGTAGGTCTGGGGTAAATCATCTGCTTTATTACATTTCTAAGGGTAGGTTTTAACTGGCAGTATAAGGATCTGTGGGATTGTGCACTGTGCATGGTTCCGTAATTGCAAACCCTCAACGATCACATGAGCTATTCTCTCCAGTTTTAGGAATGATGTCTCAGCAGTGCTAGGCTTGCGATGCTTCCAACACAAAATGACAAAGTACATGCTGAGTTACAGTTTCTCTCTGTCCTTATATAAATAGAATTTCTCTTCTGGGCAATGTACAAGAATCAAAACATCACTTCTCTCGAACATTTAGAAATGCTTCCCATTATTTTTTTTTAAAAAAAACATGCTAGAGAAATGTATTTTAGGTTGTTTGTTCTAATTATGCAATAAAATCACTCCTAGCATTGGTATGTTGGTTAAAAGTCAAAACAGCTTGTATTTGAATTCAGCTATACACATTCAACATGCAAAAGCTGTTTGCATCATGATAATTAGACATTAAATTGTGATTTATATTGTTAAATACTGATTTTGAACTAACTCAGTAACAGTCTGGAAATGCAGAACTACTTTAGGATAGCATGCATTACGATGCCACATAATATCACATCCTCCCTTTCCTCTCACATTTAGTGCACCATTTTAATTTGTATTTTCATGTATTTTGAATAGGTAATATATGCATGTATAAATGTAAAATAAATCTCTACAGTTACAGAATTATTTTTAACTGAAATATGAGCATTCTTCCTATTTCTGTTTCCACATAGCTAGATTCCCTCCTCAGAGATAATCATTGTTATCAATTTGTTGTGCTTTTTTCCCCCAAAGATTACCTATAGTGCTGTGAGTTTTTAAATATGTTTCTTACATATGAGGGGTGGTATTTTGCTCTTGCATGTTGTGTCTTCCACTTGACATCATATATTAGAAATTGTTCCATTTTACCATATATAGAGCCATTTTGCTTACACAGCAACTTCTTAGTGTTCTACCATATTGATACATCTTGATTTATCTGATTACCAAAGAACATTTATATTCTTTCATGTTTTTTATTTTTACAAAGAGGCAATCCTGGAAATTGTATTTTTGTGTCTGAATCTTTCTATAGATGCATGCAGTTTTTCTTGTTCTAGGAGTAGGACTGCTAGACCAAGGACAGGCCTTGATTTTTGTCATGGGTAATGATGTAATTTTATACACTACGAGCATATAACATTAAAGTTTGCTTTTTTACTCAGGTTTTAATTTTTTTGTTCAATTATCCAACTGTAGCTAATATGGTCAAATAAGACATGGTTTCAGACTTCAAAGAATTACATATATGTTGACCTATAGTCTGAAAATTCCACAACTAAAAAATGTAATATCTTCATTTCAAAATTAGATTTTTCAGGTAAAGTTCTGGTAAAAACATCTGCAGGCACCATCACAGCAACCTGTGTTGGAGTTGAGCAGTTAACAGAACCAAAACAGAGATGCTTTGTGAAAAGGCTCAGGGAAAGCTAACTTGAAAATTGGCCATTACATAAGCAATTACAACCAAGTAAGCTTAAACATGTCTTTAAACTGGAACATTCCTGCCTCAGACTTCCAAGAAGATAACCTGGATCACATAGAGAACCCTACACCATTAGGGATAATTGAAGAAACTGCACACAGTTTCATGTTATGAGAAATGCATCTGCTTCTGGTGAGGAGAGGGTGTGGCTTCCAGATCAGGAGAGGAAGGGTTAAGCTATCAGTCCTCTCTGGCAAGTTCTTATCACTTGTGAAAGATTGCTAAGTGTCAAAAAGTGTTTATTTTATTTATTTATTTTTTTTGCTAACAGTATAAAACTGAACATACTGTGGGACATAAGGTAGCAGGTGTCTTGGCTCTGAACTATCAAGTCTGTGGGCATTCTGTTGTAACAGGTGCTCCAAAAAATCTGAACAGATTTTAACCAGCGCTGTACAGGCTTTTTAATTAGCCTGGTTATTCAGTATGTGTAAAAAGCATTAGGTATACGGTTAAAACATCATTGGATCTAAAAACAAATGCTGCTTACACTCACTCTTTCTCTGGCTCCGTTTTGCTTTCTGGTATTACGTTTGACTTTGTATTTCTTTTGTTAGAGAACTTCCCCAGCTGAGGCAGGAGCATGACAAAGAACCACCATCGTTATTAGTAACCATCTAGAAGAACCAGAAAGCTGCCCTGTGGTAGATCATATAGACACTGTGAACTTCTGATTCAACTCAAGCTAGATATGTATTAGGATATAGGCTAATCCTCCTCATAGAATAGTGTCATTATAAAAAGCATATGCCTCATAAATTAATTATTACCAGAAGGATTTTGTTCCCAATTTTTGCAACATGAGATAGGTTTTAATTTGGGATTCATGTTTAGGATAAGGGAGGAGCATAAATAATGCGATTCTGTCTGTCATTCATCAAACCTTTTCCTTTTACATGCTAATGTTATATTTGATCCTTGTAATCTAACTTCACAACATTAATTCATCGATCTATAAATATTTACTGAGATCTATTACACAGACAGACAGAGTAGAGGGAGGGGCTTACCTAGAGGAATAAAAGAACATTTCTGGGTGGCATATGCCTGTAACCCCACTATGTGGGAGGTGGAGGTAGGAGGATCAGGTTCAAGCATAACTCAACTGCATAGCAAATTTGAGGTCAACCTAAGTTGCATGAGAATGTCTCAAAAAACTGAAGCCAACCAAACTAACTAAACAAAACCCAGTGTGATTATCCCTAAAATATGTGAAAATTTTATACATTACAGAGTAGATATTTTTGATGCCTTTTTGGCATTGTAAACACAGCACACTGTGGGAGTTGAAATCATGGGGGAAATGACATTTGAGAAATCAAACCAAGTTCCTCAGAAACATGTGACATTTAATTTTGGTCTGAAAATAATAGAGTCTTGAGGCCATTTAGCTTTGCTCATATGCACATACCCCATATTGTATGTATGCATGCATACAATAATAATTAGAGATCATGAAATTTGGAAAGGCACAGAAGATTTGGAGGGGGGAGAGAAAGGACAGGAGTCCAGTTCTCACATATGAAATTATAAAAAAAATCTAGCATAAACAAAGGATGGTAGAAGAGGGGGGGAAAAGAACAGGAGGCGTTTAATCTTCTGAAACTGGAATTACTGGTGGTTGTGAGCTTTCGTGTGGGCTCTGGGAACCAAATTCAGGTCCCTGCAAAGCAGCAAGTGCTCTTAACCCCTGAGTCATCTCTGTAGCCTCATACATTTGTTTTGAATTGAGCAAAAGGAAGGGTGCCCGTTGCTAATGTTCTACATACATCCCACCACGTTTGATTCCAGGGGCTTTGCCCACTTCACCTCCGTTGACGTTTACGAGAACCCCGCAGGAAGTTTCCTCATACTTGTTTTCTACATGAAGACATTTCAGACCAGAGTACATTCCTAGCTTGCTCAAACAAACCCTTATGATGAGCAAAGAGTAGATAAGGATTTGAGCTCAAAGTAAGTCAGTACATAAGTGTGACAGTTCCCACAAGATGCACCATGCCTTTGCTTCTAAAGTCAATTGAATCTTGTGGATCCTTCCTCTGAATATAATTCACCCATTCTCACGGGGTGTGGGGAGGGCAAAAATAGATTATGGTCCAAACCATTCTATTTGTTTTTGTTGCACAAGCAAGCAGTGCAGTATATACATAGATATGGTGCATATGTATGCATGAATATACATTTTCTATTTGAGAGTAATTAGGGAGCTCATTTTGTTTTAGAGGACTATTCGAGAAAATAGTCCTCTTGGGGAGGGGTGAAAATGGAAGAGACTGGGAAACACTGGTCTAACTCAAATCCCCTTATTCCTCTCCCCCCCCCCTTCTCTGGTTTTGTAGGTAAGATTCTTTATGCAGGCATTAAATCCTCAGCTCCAAGTAAATCACAACTATGTTGAGATTCACAATCCTGCTGGCATTGAGCTCTGTCCCCAGTGAGTCCTTCAGTCTGCTGCACCCCACCCACCACCGTAAGCTGTCTATCCAGAGCTGTCCATGCAGATGTCTCCCACCCCAAGATGTACAGGCAGATGTCCCCCACCCCGAGCTGTCCACGCAAATGTTCTTGGAACAGCTCCTAGCATGTCTTAAGCATGCACAATTATGGATTTATGTGTTAATATCAGTAGTCTCAGGAAGAAGAGGGTTCAAATGGTTCAACTATTACATTAGCTGGTTTCACACAGAAACATGTGATGCTGAACTGTTTGTCAGCTGCCAGCCATCTCCTCTCATGCTAAAAGTAGCTGGGAGTCTGGAAGAAAAGTCAGACACTCAACATATGGTTTTGAAAAGTGACCAACAGAAATGACCTCTGCATGTGTGGTGTTGGGAATGGAACCCAGAGCCATGCACTCTGTCAGTGAACTTCTTCCTAGCCTCTTAATTTCTCTCTACACGATGCAATGTAATATTTTCCCAGGGCCTGGAGACCTGGCACAGTGAACAGGAGCACTCATTTCTCTTGTGGAGGACCCCAGTTCAGTTCCTAGCACTCACATGGCACACACTCGCTTTTAACTCCAGTTCCAGGGAGCTGATGCTCTCTTTTGGCCTTTGAGCACCAACCAGGATTACCTGTGATGTACATAAATTAAAAAAAAAATCTTTGTGGAGCTGAAGAGATGGCTGACTGGTCAAGAGCCAGGGTCTTTCTGAGGTCTTGGTTCAATTCCTAGCATCCACATGGCAGCTCACATGATCTGATCTGTAACTTCAGTTCCAGAGTATCTGATGCCCTCTTCTGACCTCCTTTAGTAGCAGACATACATGTGGTACACAGAACTCATGCAAAACAACAGTACACATAAAAATAAAAATATTTTTGCCTTGCCCGATCCTGTTCATTACACTGGTGGATATATTCACTTTGGGCAGGGTGGTGGTGGTGGTGGCATCCTTTACAAAGTTTATGATTATAAAGCACACATGAAGATTTACTTGTCTTTCTCCTACTGTATCTATAAAGCTGCACAATACACATAGTCATCCATTCTTTTCCCGCAGACGGCTTGTCTTGGAGATGCTCACATGGTACATGGGATGAGAGGGGCTTCCTGTGTGCTTCACTCTTAACGCCTGGGTAGTATTCCATCACACAAACATACTTTGTTGAGCTAGTCTTATTAATTGGATTAGGTTGTTTGAATTTTGTGTTGTAACGTGTGTGTGTGTGTGTGTGTGTGTGTGTGTGTGTGTGTGTTATTAACAGGCAGGTATATTCCATGATAGGAAATGTGTGGGAACCTAGAGAATGCATACTTGGGATGGGGACCGTTCTGTTGGCCCCCATTTTCTGCTATGATTTTTAGTAAGTTTTTTTATTTTAGATTCTCTAACAGGAAGTTACAGATGTTTATTCCCATTTGGCATTAATGGTTTTAGAGAGTGAAATATTAAACATAAAATTTTATTTTTAATACTGCTAGAAGGCTGAACAAAATTTTCTGAAAAAATTGCTTAATATCATTCATCACATTAGTCACACACTATTTAATATCTCATATTATGAGCAATTAAGCAGAGCACTTACAGAAGTAATTATATATATGAGAATAATTGAAGCACCTCATTTTGTGTTATTCAGTTGCTTGTGCTAGAACAGAGGTAGTTTTACTATTTAGCTGCCTAAAATGTCTTAACAAGTAGGCGTGTTCAGAGACTAGCAAGGTACGTCGCCATTTAGGACTTAAACATGTTTATTTACATGCTAACTAATTTGATATGTTTAGAACGTTTTAGAATCACTCAGAAAGCAAGGTTTCCATTCGTGTCTGGCCTGCAGTACCAAGAAGGTGCCACTAGAGGGAGCATGTTTCCTGGAAATGTGACGATTTCGACTGGTTTTCAGACTAAACTGCAGCCGGCATTTTGGAGGTGTGCCCCTAGGTCATCAGTGAACAGGGTGTATGCATAAGGAGAGGGCAATGATTACGTGCCAGCCCACTATTTACCTCGGAGAAAAACCCAGCAATTTTCTGTCTGGCACCTCGCAGCTGTTAGGTTTGAGAACAGGCCAGGCGAAATGGAGAGACCACAGCAGTACTCAGTCCATCTTTGCTGGCCCGATTGCAGATGTGGTAGCCAGAGAAAAACAAAACATCAAAATGCTTAAGAGAAGGGCTAAAGGTGCATCTCTTCTAAGTTTGGAAAGGTCTGCTGCTTGGAAAATATCAGAATGAAGCTTCATTTGCATGCTGAATAATACTCCATCCTGTTTGAAAGCTGTCTTCCTTGCTGAAGATGACTCGGGAGGAGCCCCTCTGCCAGAGTCTTGCAAAGGTCCCAACATTAGGCAGGAAACAAACCACTTTGCCTGCGTGTTGGCATAGCTGGTGGTACCTTCACCTCAACATCTGGCAGCTCTTGGACAACAGGGAGGCTTGTCCTTTGTTGGAACAGACAAAGCGACTGTTTGAGTGACATCACCTGGCAGACCTTCACAGGAGAAAGGGAATCTGGGGCTGGCCTTTACCATCTCCAGATGATAAAAAAACATCACAACTGCACAGTTGCTAACCGAGAACAGAAAGTGTCCCTGAAGAGTTGTCTCCTTTAAGAGCTGCGTGAGGTGTCACCGGCTGCAGTCCCAGAGCTTAGTAGAGGCAGGAGGATCAGGAATTCAAGGTCATCTTCAGCTATGTAGTGGTTTCAAGAGCAGCCTAGGCTAGACCCTGTCTCAAAATAAAGTAAAATAAAAAAATTCTCAACTAGAGACAATCTTATTAGAAAGTGATAATTTTTAAAGTGGGAAAAAAAATGGAAGCAACAAGAAAACACATCAATCAGGTCAGGGCTCCTCAGAGTCAGTCAGTGGGTTGTTATAACTCAACAGAAACAATAAAACTGTAATTCTTTCTCCTGTCCTGCCCTTTCCTCAAGTCCCCACAATCCACACTAATTGGGGTGCTTTCCTGTGGTGATTTATTGGGGTTCATTCCCTTCTACCTCCAAAATGGATGGCCAGATTTTCACTTATTCTAAGAAAGAAACGCGTTGTTCTGTTTTGAGAGTGAGTTTTAGCTTATTCTTGTGAATAGACGTGACACGGCTGCTTCGTCCGGGCCACCAGAGCAAGCTGCCAGAGCAAGCTGCTCTGTCTCATGCTGAGAGATGCAATTTGTCAACAACGCTGGTGCCTGCACCGGATGGATACCCTGGCTGCAGCGGCGGTGAATCACCATGTTCGATTTTCAAGAAGAAAATGGCAAACACAAAATGGAAAAAACCCTCCTCCACGTCAAAAGAACAAAACTAAGAAATTCAAGAAGGGCTTGAGCAGGGCTTTGCGAAGAGACACACAGTTCGTGTCAGCGGGACTATATTATCCCGTTTCGGTCATAAGATGAACATTTTTTCAGGTGAATTGACAAGGTGATATCATTTATGCTAGTTTGAGTCCTTTTTGTTTTTTCAAAACTACATTTATTTATTTATTTATTTATTTATTTAATGTGCACACAGCTATGGCCTGCCTGTGGAGGTCAGAAAACAGATTTCAACCGATTTTCTCCCTTACCTTGTGAGTCCTGGGGATCAGACTCAGGTCATCAAGTTGGGTGGCGTTGCCTTTGCCTGCGGATCCATCTTACAAGCCCCATTTTGAAACCTTATAGCACAGACATGAGTAATCCTCAGGAAGCGAGTTGCATATCATGTAGATGCTATAAAACCACAGGTGGAGAAAACATTTTAATAACAGTTTGTCACAGTGAGTGCTCAATAAATGTGCCCTGTCTTCCCCCTACACACACACTTTTAAATTTTATTATTATGTTTTTGAGACAGAGACAGAGGTTTGTCCTTGAGTTTGAAATTCTCCTGCCTCAAACTCCCCAGTGCTGAGATTATAGCCATTATATAACTGGCTATTTAATAGCACATTTAATCATGTGCTATTAAATTGATGAATTTAAAGGGCTTCATTCCTAGAGAATTGTATTTACAAATACGTGAGGTGCATGACCTAGACTAAAACACAGTGAGCAGGTACCTAGAACTAGTGGGAGGAGCCAAGAGGTAAGTCGGAGGAGCCAAGAGGTAGGTGAGAGAGCCTTAAGGAAGGTGTGTGTGGGGGGGTACTCTTTGCTGGGGAAGGTAGACAGGAAGCAGCTGTGGTCTTTTCAGCTCCAGGTCTTTGAACAACTAGCTAGGGTTCCCCTATCCCCCACACCAATTCACTCCAGTCCGCAAACCAAAGGAAAAAGAAAGAGATGAACGACTCTGTGTTTTAAGTGCTCTGACAACTTAAGGCACAGAAATGCTGCAAAGGCAGAGACACCCTTGGGACAGTCCAGAGGCTTTATTTTAATCTTGTCTTGGATTATTCTGACCACATCTGTCCTTGCTTCTATTCTGTTAGCAAAGAGGTTGAGCCAGTGCCTCTGTGATGAAGGGCCACCTGGGGTCAGAGACAGGAGGACAGCAGGGTCCAGGGTCCACAGGTGTTTTCTGTTATTGTCGTTCACCCTTTATCTGCCAAAGCACTAAGGAGCGTTATCTGGCACATTCATTATGGAAAGGGGAGAGAACAACTGGTTACCATGTTTCCTTTTCTTATCTTGCTCCAACTTTTCTAAGTGGCTTTATTCCACTCCCCTAGACATGGAAGCAAGTCTTGTTTGGGGCCTTTCTGTACAGGCAGGCTGTGTTTTATAGGAATGTGGGCTGCCGGATCATGAACCCCAGAAGTTCTTTTTTTAATGTTATTTATTTATTTATTTATTTATTTATTTTCTTAATGTGCACATGTGTGTAGCTAAATGTATGTGTGCCCACCGAGGACAGAAGAGGGCACTGGACCTCCTAGAGCTGAAGTTAGAGACCATTGTAAGCCTCCACATGCGTGCTGGGAATCAAACCCAGGTCTGTCTGGAAGACCTGCCAGTGCTCTGAACAGCTGAGCCATCTCTCCAGCATGGCACTGCAGAGAGTTAGGAAGTCTTGGTCCTGGTGATGAGGCTGGTAAGCTATCTGTATTTCCCACAAGGACTTCAGGCGAAGAGGAGAAGCATGTGCTCTCCCCCATAGAACTCACTGTGCACGGTTATAGGATGTAAATGCTGCTGTCTAGAAGCTAGATATAAGGTGGGGAGAGGAAGCAGGCTGCGTGGCTTCATGCTTTGTCTGTTTATTTTGTGTTGATTCTTCAGGATGCTGATGAAGAATACTGAAGCTCTAGATAGAAATGCAATACAGACTTGGATGATGTAGCTACCTTTTTATCTCTAAGTGAATTATGAAGCCTGAAAACGAGTTATGCCCTGCACTGGAGCTCTCTGTAATGAAACTTTTATGGGAACACTGGGTTTCATCCTCAAGGCTCAGGCCCGGTTCCATCCCACTGATACTGTGCTCATCACTCCAGGCCAGATCCTAAAATCAGAACATGCTGTGTTAGGTCTCCATAGCCACAAACATGAGGATGGCTGAGTTAGAGAGAGGCCTCTCATATGTTAGATGTCTGGGTCTCCTGCACCTTCTTCAAACATTTCCCATGTTTGACCGGCACCATTTTCTAATTGGATTCCTAACCTGATGCCTGCCTTCGAAAAGGCCAGCCTGAGAGCATGTGAATGCTCACACACTTTCTAGGGCAGGCAGCCCTAGAGGTATAATTTCTTTGGCGGCTTCAATAAGGCTAGCAGGTTGCTGTTTCTGAGTGAAGCCAGAGACTCCTGGGGTATGAATATGCTTTGTAACTTAGACCTGGACCTGGAAGACCGCGGTTCCTCTGAGATGTAGAGAGTTTCAAGAAGGGCCTGGTGCAGGGGCATTGACTCTCTAAAGCTAGAACTGGAATGTTACAAGCTTCTAGTAGCATTTGGGGCAGGAGCAGGAATGGGTCTGCCTGGAGCTCCCCCTGCAGGTCAGCGGAGATTAGTGCGTGATCGCTGGCCCCTGAATCCTCCGGCATCAGCCTCTCTGACCCATGTCCTACTTAGTTTCTGGCTTCAGCACAACTCATGTTCCATGCTGTATCCAGCTTTCTTGATGTTTGACTTGTGCCATACTCAGGGCCACCAACTGCCTGTTTATCTCCACTGCCTAACCTCAGACAGAGCTAGTCCATCTTTACTGCCTACCTCAGACAGAGCTAGTTCATTTCCACTGTCTACCTCAGACGAGCTAGTAGTTTGTTCCCTTAAAATATACTCATGAGCTGGGCGGTGGTGGTGGTGAACACCTTTAATCCCAGCACTCAGGAGGCAGAGACAGGCCGATCTCTGTGAGTTCGAGGTCAGCCTGGTCTACAGAGCAAGTTCCAGGACGGCTCCAAACCCTGTCTAGAAAAACCAAACCAAACCAACCAACCAACCAACCAAACAAACAAAAACCGAACAACAACAAAAAAGGGGGAAAAAGGCACCCACTAATGATTCTTTTGCCACAAACATACATTGTTCAGTGTGAAAATGGGAAGATAAACATATCGAATTCTCTGGTACAGTGACAGCACTCAGTGAATTTCAAACATGAACAGTGGAAACCTCACACTGTGGTTGGTGCCTAACTGAAGAGAGTTTTATTGGGTAACGTAAACTACGGCTTTACAAGTTTTTACACATCTGTCCTTTCGGCAATGCCTAAGAATGCTTTTTTCCCCTTTATTGAATTACTTTCATCTTGTTTTATTTGAGTTTCTTTATCCTTTATTTCGCCTACTATTACCTTAACTAAGTTCTTCACTGGTCGTGATACCTTTTCGTAAGTTCTCAGCAGTATGTTTCCACCATTAAGCCCTTTGGTTCTAGAAACTGATGGACAGTACAACCAATTCAGAATTCAAGAGGGGTCTTTGAAATCCTGAAATTAATGGACAGCACCTTTGAACTAACCACCACTCACTTCTGCCCTCTACTTCACAGCAGCTGCTAGAGGCCTTGCAGGAAGGAACTGGTATTGACATCCCATCCACCACACGCCCTGATGTATTAAGCCCATTTACGATGCTTTTGTTTCTTCTCATGCTTCCACACAAGGAAATGCATTATTCATGGGCAACCTTTCTCCCATCGCCTATTGTGTCTTCTCAATACTAGGGGCTATCTAAATTTCATGCCGTTGCCTCTGATGTAAATTGCTGCATTGCCATCCTTTATCAGGAGAGCTCAGGAAGTCCTGTGGTAGCAGCTCTGGGCTTCACTTAGAGCTCCAGCTGTCCTTCTTAATGGCTCTCTACTGACCCACTGCAGGGGAAAGCTGGCCAAGTCTCTGCACTGTTTTCTTGGGGGAAGCCAGCCACTTGCCTTGCATTTAGCAAATAAATATCCAGCTGGATCCTGAGGCCCCTCTAGAGGTGTAGGGGTGATGTGCGTGTCTTTTCTCCACGCTGTTTTTGATCATCAGGAGCAGCAATAAAAATCTGTGTTCTAAGATCTACAAAGCTATTCTTAGGTGGTTTAACCTATTCTAAGGTACTTTAGAATAACAAAGGTCTTTGGTGGAAATCATACCTGTTTATTTGGCGTTTTTTTTTAAACCAATAATATACTGTTAAAATACTTGCTCTATATTATGTAGAGTGATATGTGGCTTTTTAGATTTAAGGAAATCAAAGCTAAAATTTGTATTGTAGTAGCTATAGTTGCAAGACTTTAGGGCAGTATTAGGCAGCACCCTCTGCACTGGTCAACAGAATGGAAATCTTAGAAAATTCCAGAGTGTGGCACTTGTCTAGTCTTAATACAAGCTGTGTTAGTCAGGGTTAGAGGAACAGAATTCATGGGATGACTATATGTTAGAAGGGGATTTATGCGATTGTTTTATATGGGACAGTCTGGCTGTCTCATACTGGAGAGGCTGAGAATCTGGTAGTTGTTTTTAGTCCATGAGGCAGAATATCTCAGCACACCAGCCCGGTGCTGGAGGTCTGGAGGACTCCTGGAGAGCTATTGGTCTTCGGTCGGCATTGGGAGACTGAAGACTCTGGGTTCTGATATCAGGGAAGGAATGCATGAGCAAGAGTAGATGAACTTGAAAGTGAATGGTGGGGGGGCAGGCAATGAGCAAAGCATCCTCCTTCCACCTCTGTTTATTTGGATTGTTACCAGAAGTCACCAGCATTAAAAGTGGGTCATCTCTCAGCAAATTATCTGATCAAGCAAGACTGGAAGGCCCTGCAGCTTGCCTTCTAGTTGATTCTAGATCTAGTCAAGCTGCCAAAAGAGGTTAAGCACCATATGAGCACACCTTTTTTGGGTACCTGTTAGATGGTAGGTCCTGTACTGAGTACTTCCTGTGTAGAATTTCTCTTGTTTCTTGTAATAAACCTATGTGTTACATCTATTTAATTAAACTAATTTAGGCCTGAGGATGGGGCCTTATGTAAGGAAGAGCAACCCAACAGTATATAACTAACTTAGGAATGCATTTTTTGTAATAAATAGCAGAATTTGATATACTCTGAGCATCCAGGCCTTTGCCTATTTCACGGTGTCAAACAATCAGACTGTGTTTAAATGAGCAAAGGGTGACTGGTGTCTGATCAAATGGCCTCCCAATCTTCCATCCTGCGTGTGCTTCCTGTCCTGATTGTGGAGTGAGTCTTTAACCCCCTCTGGATCCAAGGCTGCCTGACTGGCAAACGGTTCTTTGATTGACTAGACTCCGCTAAAATTACATTGTCTAAAGGTTTTTATTTTAACACAAACATTACTTGAGTTCAGATGAGCCAAGTGGCTACAAAGAACATCTTTAGTTCAAAGCACCTACATCACATCCTTAGTGTGTCCCATGTGATGGGACACCACATTCTGTCTCCAGAGCTCAAACCCTGCATCCTTTGAGGAAGAGATAGAACCCTGAGCCTCCTCTGGTTTAAAGAAATATTTCCACTCAGGAAGGAGGAAGGCCTCTTAGTCTAGTAGCACCACTTCCCTGTCCTTCCCAAACCTGACTTTGCTTGGTCAATAGGCTCTGTATCATTTCCTCAAGAGGAAGGAGGGAGGACACGGGCTTTGGCATCTTCTCTGCTCCCTGAGTTCCTTCCGTCTTCACTGATTCCCCTCTCTTTTCCTCTTTCCTATGGAAGAGTAATTCCTTTACCAGCCAGCCCAGTTGTGTCCTTCCCCTCACACAGAAGGAAGCCGCTTTCATTTATTCTTTTGCTCATTATCTCCCTTCTTGTAAGGTTCTACCTTAGGAAACTTTGTGTATGACTGCCACATGTGTGTGCACATGTACAAGGGCAGGCATGCATGTGGAGGTCAGATGACAGTCTCAGGGTTTGGTCCTCAACTTCCACCTTAAGACAGGGTCTCTTTGGCTTCTGTGTATTCCAGGCTGGGTCTTAAACTTCCTGGGCTTCTCCTGCCTCCACTGTTCACAGTGCAGTAGGAGCAGTGGGCTTATGTCCTTGATGTTGTGTCTGGCTTTCTGTGGGTTCCGGGATCTGAACTCAGGTCCCCATGCTTGTGCTATGAGCCACCTTCTCAGCCCAAGACTCTGTTTTTTTTTTTTAAGACATAAACAAAAACAAAAACCAGCGCAGTACCCCCTCCCCAATTCTGTATTTAAACCTGCAGTCTAACCTTGAATTCACCTTTTAGACCAAAGGCCTCCTCTAGCCAGTTAGCTCAGCTGATCAGAGAGCATGGTGCCAAAGAGAACGAACAAGTCCTTCAGCATCGTCACCTTCCCTGCCCCAGACCAGGATGCCATGCTCCACTGCCCTCTGTTCACTTCACAGTACTTAGCAGTCTCTGTTGACAAAAATGTCAACAATTTTCTCCACTAAATGTTTACTACTTGAGAGTAAGGACCGAGTTGCAGTTACCTCTGGGTCTCATGAGCTATCATGTTGACACATGCAGGCACTTAATAAATGCTGATTGAAAAAGAACAATTTGTTCTAAAAAAAAAAAAAACACCAAAAACCAACCAACCAACCAAACAAACAAACAAAAATCAAACCAACAAACACCCGAATGTCCCACTTTTCTGTTGACTAGTCTTTTCTCCGATACTTGTTCCTGATGTTTTCAAAATTCTTAAACCACTGGCCTGTCACCCTTGTTCTCATAGACTATCTATCAACTAGCCTTTATCTCTTTGTAATTCAGCCTTTGTGTCCTTTGAAAAAAATGACCTCTAAAATCACATGTAATGCCTGTGCCTCAGTAACACATTTTGAAATGTGAATTATTAAACTGTTTTGAGCCTTCTAGAAATTCTCTTCTCCATCCTAAATTCTGTTAATATTTGCATTGCTTGTCCCATCAATTGGCTTTTTCATCTTCATTGTCTTGGCCACCTTTTGTCTTTTGCCACTCACGAACTATGGCCATTCCTAAGTGTTAGGACAGTCCTCCTGCCTCTGTGATGTTATAAATTTCTGTGACTCCAATTATATTCTCCATGGGAATAGTTTTTCTACTTATATTCCAATCATGTTCTTTTTTCTTAGCATCTCTATGTCCTGCTGGTTCTTAAGACCTAACACTCGTAAACTAATTTCATCTTTTTTTTTTTTTTTCTGTTAAACTTTTTCCTCCTGACTTTGCAAATTCTCCCAATGGTATTGCCATTTACGTCACCACATTTTAACTGCATTCATCTCTGATGTGCCCCTGTCTCCATTTCATATGCTTAGATGGTCATTATATCCGGTTGGATTTTTCCCTTTGAAATTTGTTTCCACTTTTCCTTTCCCATGTTGCCTCCTAAAACACGACTCTTCTTTAGCTCTTGTCTAGACTACTGCAGTAATTTTTGAGCAGTGTCCTCCCTGCCTTCTAATGCAGAGAAATCTCCTTAAATTATTCTTGTTATATCTCATTGTCCTTCCTTATCCAAAATATCTTTAATGATAAGTCCAAGTGTGTTTATTAAAGTCCTTAGTATCTCTATACAGTGGACAATCACATACAACATTTTCTCTTTTTCCTTGTTGTGTTTCATTGTTCTCTTGCATATACCTTGAGAGGATTCCCAATACATGTTATTAACACACACACACACACACACACACACACACACGTACACACACACTCCTTCTACTCCTCCTATATTCTTCACCTTTCATGTTTCTTTTTCACCTCCCACTCTACTCAAGAAATGCTTCCTTTTCAATGCCTTGTTCAAATGCCATCTGTTGCATACAGACTTTCCTGATGACTTAACCTGGGAATGCTTGTCTTTCTACACCCACAAAGTTCTACCTGCCCTTATGAGACTGACCACCTTAGGGTTGACCTCTGAGCCTGTGCCTCCTATGGGATGGTAGTTCTCTATGAATGCAGATCTAAGTCACTATCATACTATTTTGTAATGGGCAGATTCTGGGTCAAGATTTGCTCTCTGAGGTTATACATTCCTTGGTGTTATACATTCTTTGTCCAGTACGATGCATGAGCATTTCCATTCTGAGAGCTTTAACAGGAGTTTTAGGGTATAAGTACCCACTCCAAGCAGCCCCAACAGACTAGTCTTTCCCACTTGTTCCAGCACTCCAACCAAAAAGAAACATAACAGATAAAGGGATCCAGTGACCTCAAAGTTCATTTTGGGCATACTGTTTCAAGCTGTTGGTTTAAATAAAGAGCTGGACCAAGGGAGCTGGAGAGAAGATTGAATACTTAAGGGCACTAGTTGCTTTTACAGAAGACCTGGGTTCAGTTTCCAGCACATACACGGTAGCTCACAATCATTTGAAACTTCAGTTCCAGGGAATTGGTTGTCTTCTTCTGACCTCTATGGACACTAGAAATGCATGTGGTGTACATAAAACACTCATATATAAATAGATCTAAAAATTAAAAAAGAAGAAATTAAAAAATTAACAGGGCAAGAGATATGTATAGCCAAGTAGTCTTGTCAAAGTATAGGATAATTAGCCATTAGTTCAGTTCTGATGCAATAAAATGCTCTGGAGACATTGTCACAGCTGTCATGGCTTGAAGGGAGCAGTTTGGTCCCCCTATGATGGTTACTCCTGCTTGAAGGTGAACTCTTGACATTATAAATAATTGCCTTCATTTGGAGGGGTTGTCTGTCCTATGAGGTTCACTATGCTGTGGAGAGAGGTTCAGACCCTTAATCCTTATAGATTAGTTGGATTCCAGGAAGCTAAGGTGACCAAAAGAGAGAGTTGGGGAAAGGTTAAAGATGTGAGCACAGAAAGGCACAAGATGGAGTTAGTTAGGCCAGTGACCTGTGGCTCCCTTCTTACCTGGCAACAGATATGATTAGTTTTAGGATCTCCAGAAGAGGCAATTACCCTACTTGATCTGAGCAGGTTTTAAGTTAGGTATCTTCTTTAACATTTTTTGTTTTATATTTTATTGATTCTGTATAAGATAAATAAAACTTTGAGGTACTTGTTTTAAAAGTACATTATAAAGAATATTTCACAACTTGTCTTTCAGATTACTTTTTTTTCAAGGTCCATAAGCAAATTTGTTTAGAGCCTCTCGGAGAGCCAAGAAACTGTGGAGGAGCACTTGACTGAGGGGGCCTTCTCCAAACATGTCTCACCTCCTTATGGAAACTCCTAGATGAGAGGATGGGGAAGGCTTACCACAGACTGTGGCAGTCATGGGGGATCTCAGGTATGAGCCTGTCAGAAAATTAGAAAATGAGATGGATCTGAGGAAACAATGGGAGGTGTAAAGCTAAAAAATAACCTACAAAACAGAAACTACTATACTAAGCCAGTGTAGTTTCCCAATTCAGAAGAAACAGGAAGTGATGTGGAGAAGAAAGGCAGGCAGGAAGACTACAACCATATCCTCATCTAGCCCCTGAGACTGACAGGAGCTTGTTGGTACTTCATTTGCCATTTTAGCTCATCAACAACATTTCTTTGAAGTCAATAAAAGGGAATAATGAATAGGATTGAAATTTATATATGATGTGTCAGACCAGTTTGGAGGGTAGAGATTGACTGACAGCTATGGAAATTACTTCTGACAGAACCCTGGCATTTCCCACCCCTATAGTTGAACACATTAAGCCAGAGTTCACAGGCATGGATGCAGGAGGAGTTCTTATTTGCTCACCTTATAGGGAACTTGCCATGTGGGTTTTGTGTTCTTGAGGAGTCAATGTTCTGCCATGTTCACATATGGGCTAATGCTGGGTGGCAGGGGCAGTTCTCTAAACCACAGGGATTTGCTAATAGGATTGAGATCACTGTGTCCACACGACGGTATCTCAACATATCCTGGGGTTTATGTGTAAAGAGCTTCAGCATCGGGTTGTTGATTTATCATCTTGGGTTCTGGGTTTGAAGAACATTTGAAAGAAATTATTAAACTTCTGCTAATGCTGAGTGACTCTTCTCTTTTTTTTTGCCACACAAACTTGAAACAGACTTGGAAACAGTTTCTTCAGAAGATGGAACCACTGTGTTTTGATGTCCATGTTCATAAAAACAGTACGTTCTGCTTTTTATGTTACCTGAGAAGAACCAAAAGAAGAAATGGATGGTATCTTCACCTATGAGTTCATGTAATAATACCATGAGTTGCTGACCCAATCATGAAATGCAAAATATACACATAACCACTTTGTACCAGTTCCTCAATGCAGATTCAAGAGTCTTGTTGTGTACAGACCCAACAGGAGAGAGCTGAAAATTCCTGAAGGAGATAGGATGATTCTGTGTGACTCTACACTTGACAGTTGACCCCCACAGAACATATTCATCACATGAGAACCACACAGAGACCCTGCCCTGTATACTTCTCCAGAAGAATTTGTTTTACCTCTTTATTTAAAGCAACTTAAAAGTCTGCTTGACATGCCTGACTTCTTGGTGTAAAATTTCTAATGTTGAGTCTTGTCTTTAGAGATAGATTGAAACAGTTATTTCTCTATAAATGAACACCAGAATCAGGACTTTAATGTTGAATTTGTGTCAAGTTACTCTTCCATTTGAGTTCAAGGTACCTCATTTTCTGAGCTGAACAGGACCAGCAGTGGAGGCAGGCACTAAGAGAAAGAAAACAACAGAGGGTTTGGCTACCAGAAAGGCAAGAGTGAAGTCTAAAAGTTCTAGTAACTTCAGCAAGAAACCTCCCAAATATCTGGCCACTCTCTTGCCCAAGGCACAACTTTCTGTCACCTTGAATAAAGTTTCTCTGGAACAGATTTTTCCCCTTTGTTCTACCAAAGGCATGCTTGGAGATTTTCAATTTGGACTGGTTTTTAACTCAATTATATCTTGACTTGGATTGCAAACACTGAGCACTGTCATTTCTCATTTTTGAGATATCAAACAGAGTTCAGTTTTTCTTGGTTGCACAAAGCAAAGAATCCTTTTGGTCAGTATTATAATTTTAAATACTCTCCACCAATTCATGTCATCTGTTGTTGCTCTCATTTCTTTTCTTTCTTTTTTTGGGGGACTGGGGGGTGGGGGTACAGTTCTTACTATATAGCATAAGTTGTCCTCAAAGTAGTCATCCTTCTGGCTCAGTTCCTGCATGCTGGCATTGGGGGTGGGCATCATATCACTGGGCTATGTCGAGGTTTAATATATGTCATTTTTTATTTTAAAAAATTAATCCAAGCATCTCAGTACCAAGATTTAAACTTTAAGTTAGCTTTATTGTGGAAAGCGAGACTTTGTTTATAGATAGGCAGACACTTTATACCTATTTATTAGTAATTATTAACAAGTAAGGATCCAAATAAAGAGGGATTAAAGTCATTTAATGAAGTCATATCTGATAAGTTCACTTAGATTTAAGTACTGTAAGTTGAAAATGTATATAATACACCTAACCTATCAGGCCTTCAGTCTCAGTCTAACTTACTTCAAACATTCTCACAATGCCCCCATTAATTAGCTACAATTAGGAAAATCTCACACAAGCTTATTTTATAATAAAATCTTGACTATCTCATGCGCATAAAGCTAGGTGTTCTGTAGATCTGATGGGTCCCCAAAACAACCGTCAGTTTCTGGCAATGTGGTATACTGTTGAGTTATGGGTGGTTTACCCTTGTGATTATGTGTCCAGCTGGGAACTGTAGCTCCCTGCTGCCCCCCCCCCCAGCTTTGCAAGAAAATGTCGTTCTACATTCCACTGGCATGGGAAGAGAGCAAAGCTCAGAACTGGAAGTACAGTTTCTACTAGCTGTGAATTACTTTCACACGATTGCCTGCAACCAAACCACTTTAAATCAAATCATTACAAGTCAAACTTGTAAGTCAAAATGTGCTGTCAGGCACCATCAATACTTTCAATTCCATTAAGTAACACATGATAACATTCTTTATAGTCCAAGAATATGGTGATGGACAAGATAAGTATCAAGCCTCTGAGACACAGGCTAAAGATGTGTGAGAATTCTAAGAGACCCTCTGATATTAAATTAACTAATGACAGCTTCGTTACTTTCAGTTGAAGCCGTGTGTGTGTGTGTGTGTGTGTGTGTGTGTGTGTGTGTGTGTGTGTAGTTGGAGTGTGAGCTTATTTTTGAGAAGAGAGCTGGCATCTTGTTATCTATCTGGTTTATCTACTGCATCAGAGGGTTAGGGTATTAGGCAATGAGATACAATATTGCTGCCATTCAGTTTATTAGTCAGCAGTTTCATCACTGTGGCCAAACACCTGAGAGAAGCAACTCAAAAGAGGCTAGGTATATGTTGGCTCATGGTTTCTGGGGTCTGAAATTCATAGTCTTTGGCTGTATTGATTCAGGGTCAGAACATCACAGCAGTGAGAACATGTGGCAAAGAATAGTTCCTTCAGAGTAGAGAGGAAGGAGAGAGAGAGAGAGAGAGAGAGAGAGAGAGAGAGAGATAGAGAGATAGAGAGAGACAGAGAGAGAGAGAGAGACAGAGAGAGAGAGAGAGAGACAGAGAGAGAGAGAGAGAGAAAGAGAAGAGAAGAGAGAGAGAGAAGCAGAAACAGAAACAGAAACAGAAACAGAAACAGAAACAGAAACAGAAACAGAAACAGAAACAGAAACAGAAACAGGTAGAGACAGACAGACAGGGAGAGCTAGAAGAGTCAAGGGACCAGACATAGTCTTCAAAGGGATACCCTCAGTGATTTATTTCCTCCAGCTAGGTTCTACCGCCTACAATTCCCACTATTCGCAAAAAAACACCACTAGCTGGGGACCAATGGGGTTAGCCCAGGAGTACAGGGGTGGGCTCACCTGAACAGAGGAACTAAAGTGGGAGTTTGCTGGTAGGCATTTGCTGCACTTGCACTTCCTGAACATCTCCCTCAACACCTGGCATCATACAATCCCTGAAGGGCAATGAGACTGCAAGGGGTATTTCATATTCAAATAATAACATTCTGCCCATGGCCCTCTCATAAAGTAAAATACATTTAATCCAACATCAAGGATTCCCATAGTCTTAACAGTTTCAACAGTTTTAAGATCCAAATCTGAAGTCTCTTCTGAGATTCAAGTAAATATTTAGCTATGTATGAGTCCATATAAACTCAAAAACAGCTTACATGCTTTTAAGATACAAGGGCACAAAATTAATATTCCCACCCCAAAAGGAGGAATGGGGACAAAGAAGAGAATGAGATGGAAACAAACTGAAACCTAGCTAGAGAAACATTGAATTCGTAGCCCCATGTCCATCCTGGGACGTGGTCCTGGGACGTTGGTGGACAGGGGCATTCAGCAGCCTTGTTCCTAGAGCTTTTTCATTTTTCAGTACTATCTTGGACTGGCTCCAGTCATTTCCTGTGGATTTCCCCTGAAGACTTTCTACATTTCTGGAGTGTCGGTGGCAGCTTTGTTTCTGTCCCCACAACTTCATGTATTGCCATTTCAGAGTCTCCCAGCATGGATTCCGATCCTACCAGAGTTTCCTGGCCTCCTAGGCCTTCGGTTGATATCTGGAGGAAGTTTCCATGACTCTTTAACTCTTGAGTTCTGCATGTCTTCAAAACTATAGACATCCAAATCTTCAGCCAGATCAACTGATTACCTATTTGACACAGACTGATGCTGCGATGGCGCCTCTTAGTGCCTGGATGGCTGAACATGGTGAAATCAATAACACCAGGGAAGCAAGTAGTTAGGCATCTCATGTAATCTTTCTCAAGGGAGATCTTTCCAATGACATTTTCATATCCTGAGACTTTAACAATTTTCAAGGAATTTTTCCTATTCCATTTTGTTTTTTAAATTTTATTTCAGGTGTATGAGTGTTTGTCTACACATGTCTGTACAGTACTTGTGTGCTCAGTTGCTGTGGAGGCCAGAAGAGGGCAGTGGATCGCCTAGAACTCGAGTTACAGATTGTTGTGAATTGTCAAGTTGTTACTGGAAATTGAACCCAAGTCCTCTGGAAGATCAGCCAGTGCTCTTAACCACTGAGCCAGCTCTCTCACCCATACAAAGCTTTAACTGTGCTAATCTCTTCAGAAACCGTGTGTGCTGGCTAGTTTTATGTTAACTTGACATAAGTTAGAGCGATTGGAAGGGAGGGAGCCTCAACAGAGAAAATGCCTCCATAAGATCCAGTTGTAGGCAAGCCTTAGGACATTTTCTTAAACAGTGATTGATGTGGAAGGGTCCAGTTAATTGTGGGTGAGGCCACTTCTAGACTGATAGTCTTGGTCTCTATAGGAAAGCAGGATGAGGCAGGACTCCAGGACCTGGTGGGCAACTGCTCCAGGCTTCCCTAATTTCTAGATTCTTGCACTAGAACTTCCCTAAGTTCTAGACTCTAGAATCTAGAGGATCAGGAGGTCCTTCAACATGAGTTCTGGCACCTGGTGAGGAAGGTTAAGGGGACAGTGGTGGGCCCTTCCTTCCTGTCCCTTAGGCTCCAGAGGACCTTCAGGGAGCTTGAAAGTTGTATTTCAATGATCCAAAGACAGTTCCACACCTATGTAATGAAACAAGAAGGATCAGGAAACAGAAGCAAATAGAATTATGGAGTCTGGTAGGATGAGCATCTGGGTGGCGGTAGTGGAAGCCTTAATTCTCCAGATGGATCTCAAGACTTCAAGGAACTTTGGACAAAACTTAAAGGGCATCATGATAAGCGAAGTACAAGAAAAAAGAAACATTTGAGAATCTAAAATTAATGAACTTCAGAGAACATTCACGTGGAATTTTGTTTTCTTCCGTAATATACTAACAATCTAACAAGAAAAACAAAAGAAAACACAGCCCTTTAAAACAGTGCTGTCCAGTTGACTGCGGTTATGTGGTTCAAAGTTTCCATGTTCTACCGAGGTATGGCTTGCACATTTTGGTTACAAAAGGAAAAAAAAAAAAACTGGGGAAAACAAAACACTGTCTTCTTCAGTACACACTGTAACTACAAAGGAAATTCGTTAGTGAAACCATTCATCCCACTAAAAACAAAACAGAAACCTTTGTTAATTCTCTGTTACCGAGTAAAGAAAATTAGAACCGACCACTGCACTCCAAACCCCGACAGCCAGGCTTCCACAGGCCGTATCCTCGACACTAGAGAGCCATGGACCCTGAGCCTAGAGGAGAAGCCAGGAACGGAAGGCACCTGGACAGCTTCTGCTGCTTTGGTTCTGGCCTGCTGATGTAGTGTCAGCAGGTCCCAGAGGCAGCTGAGGGGATGGCGAGGCCAGGGCTCTGTCCAGTTCTCCTGGAATGGGCTTTGGGATCTCTGCCCGAACCACTCATGGACCAAAGCACCCAGCCAGCTGTCAGGAAGATGTGCCTGGCCTTTTCAAAGACAGTCGCAAGGTTGCAAGAAGATTGTTCTCAAGTGTTCTAGGTTGGGGGTGGGAACTCCTGACAACCTGACATTGAGGTCTGGTATGGGGCTGAACAGCTTCTAAATCCATTTTTAAAAAGAAAGAAAAAGAAAAGGCTTTTTGTTTGTTTGTTTTTTGAAGCTAAATTGCAGGCGCTGTATTTAAAAGGAAGAAAAGAAAAACTGAAAAACAGACATCCACTTGTGAGGCAAATGCACCCCCCATGACCTGAATTCCCTGCTTGTGGTCTATTTCTGTTACTTTTACTTCAGTCCTTAAAGTCATCTATTGTTTTCTATGACATCTGTGTGAACTATTTTCAGAAATTCTACATCTGCCATTGATGCTGTCCTCCATGTGATATTGGCATTTTATGAAGACAGATTTCTAATGGCTCCCATACTATTGGATGCTCTTGATATTTATTCCAAGTATCAATAGGTGACCAACATCATAATTATTGCTGTTGCCTCATGCAAGTATGTTTTACATAAATTGTGAAAAATGATCCATGTTTATCCATTCTTATATACCTTATTTTCTTTAGGTGGCACCAAATTTCTTGTCTAAGCATATGTTGTCAAAAATTAATTTCAAGGAAGATTTACTGGCAAAGAATTTCCTAGAACTTTTCTTTTATGTTTGTTCTTTCACTTGTTAACATCCTTACTGAGGTGTAATTCTTGTCAGATTTGGTCCTTTAAACTGAATAATTTCCAGGACATTTTTGGTACAGAATTCTACAATTACCAATGTTAAAATACAGCATATTTTCATTAGAGCTATCATCTGTCTACATACCTACCTATTTAACATGTGTCATCTATCTATTTACATATGCCTCTAAGTCTCTGTTGAGTATATTTTTATAGCCATAGATTGGTAATGGGAGATTTTTATACAAGTATCTTAGCTCTATTTTCTTTTTGGTTGGATGACTTCCCTTTAAAAGAGAAGAATGAGCAAAAGATGAATTTTAAAAGCTTAAAATAAAAAGAAAAAAGAGAGGGGGCTGAAAAAGCTGTGTGGAGCAAGCCAGCAAGCACACCTCTCCATGGCCTCTGCATCAGCTCCTGCCTCCAGGTTCTAGGCCTGCTTGATTCCCTGTCCTGACTTCCTTGAGTGATGGATGGCAATTTGGAAGTTTAAGCCAAATAAATTCCATCCTCTAAAATAAAAATAAAACTTGCTTTTGGTCATGGTGTTTCATCACATGAATAGCAACCCTATCAAGGACACCATGCTTTCCTTAGTCCCAGCTTCACACAAGCTCTGCTGACCAATCTCTTCAAATTTCATGTCTTTCCAGTGTACTTTTTGTTCCCAACTCCCTCTATAATCTTGGCTAATCCAGAAACAGCCATGCCACCTCCTAAATGCTGGAATGTCTTGAAATGTCTTCTGCCTTTACTTTTACATCTCACACTACTAGGCCAGGAACAAAATGTAGACAGGTTCTTTGCCAGAATGTAACATGCCTGGCATCTAGTCTAGTTGGAAGTAGACTCCACCTTCCCATGTAGAACCTCATGAGCCTGACCTTCACTGTCTGCATTCCTGTACTCATTCCGTCCTCCTGACTCTCCACCCTACCTTCCCATGAAACTCTGCTAAAATCTAGGGCTTCCCCAGTTCACATCTCCAAACTTTTCAGATTTCTCCTCCAAAGACTTCTGAACCATGTTGTCAACAGTAATATTCCCACTTCTCCGACATAATGTATTTTTTCTCTTTACATCACTGTGACCAAATACTGAAAAGTGGTAATAAAATGGAGGAAGTGTTTATTTTGTTCATCTTTTCAGAGGTTTCAGTCCACAGTTGTTGGTGGTATTGATTCCTAGTTCATGGAGCGGCAGAGTAACGTGGTAGTGGGAACATGGGATGATGTATGAGCCTGTGGGGAATATTGTGTATTCAGCCCTAATGCTAAGGTGATTGACTGTCCTCATGTCATGTGATTGTCACTCTCATGTTGTTCAGATGCAGGTGAAACACGGCATTTGTTAAGAGCTTTCAATGTTCTCCATGAAATTAACAGATATAAACTAAATTAAGTACTTCTGGCCCCTGGGTCACATCTGTTAGCGTTTTGTACATTTACTCTATGATACAAATGGGTATCAAAAATGTTGCAAAAACAAATTTAAGTGCTGTCCTTTTAGAGATTTAGGAAATGTCTATAAGAAAATCTTCATTTGGGCATTTTAGAGTGAAGTGAGTAAATTCCTAGGAAAGTTACAGTGTATCCATTGTTTCATGTTTTAACAGACACAAAGGAGGCATGATTTTAGTTCATGAAAAGCCTAAAGTTTTGATAGGAGAGAAAATGACAATGGCACTTGACAGCACCCTGTAATTATATGAAGGATGGTGTGACCATTGGATGTCCCCAAGTGAAACATCCTCTTGAGCAAAGCTACATGGTGAAAGAGTTGGGAGCTGGTTTTGACTCAGCCTTGGTGTAGCAGTAACAGTAGCTTGAGCAGGTAGACAATGTGGGGCTAATAACAAAACAGGCAGGTTTATAGATTGCAAGAAGACTTGGTGATTGGAACCCTGAACTCATGCTTCTGAATTCATGTTGAATATTTTGGATACATGAATTGGATCTAGATTCTTGGATAGCTTTCTTGTTGGTGGCAAGACAAACTACGAATTGCAAATGTTGTGGCTAAACAACACGAATTTATGGCTTTATGGTTCTCTGTGTCAGAAGTCCCAATAGGGCTCAATAGGTTTCTCTGCCTTGGGCTCATAGACTAAAGCCAAGGCTTTGACAGCCAGAGTTTGAGAACTGGCTTCCAGGTTCATTTATGGTTTTGGTAGAACTGACCCCCATGCATTTTAAAGGCTATTCTCCCCCCTTTTTTCTTGCTGACTGTTGAAACATTGCATTTCTAGAGGCTACTTTTCTTCTTGAATTATAATTCTCCTTCATCTTCAAAACTCACAATGATGGTTTGAGTTTTTCTAATATTGTCCATGGCTCCAATGCCTTTTGACTCTGATAATTCTGCCCCTTTTTCCATATCTAAGACCTCACATTATGACTTGGTCCTAACCAGATCATCAGAATTAATCTCCTAATATCCGACATTGAAAGTCACTAACTGTATTTTTCTTTCTTTCTTTCTTTCTTTCTTTCTTTCTTTCTTTCTTTCTTTCTTTCTTTCTTCTTCTTCTTCTTCTTCTTCTTCTTCTTCTTCTTCTTCTTCTTCTTCTTCTTCTTCTTCTTCTTCTTCTTCTTCTTTTTTTTTTTTTTTTTTTTTGGTTTTCAAGACAGGGTTTCTCTGTGGCTTTGGAGTCTGTCCTGGAACTAGCTCTTGTAGACCAGGCTGGTCTCGAACTCACAGAGATCCACCTGCCTCTGCCTCCCAAGTACTGGGACTAAAGGTGTGCGCCACCAATGCCCGGCCACTAACTGTATTTCTATTGGCAATATATCTATTGACTTCTAAGGTAACATGCCCCACAGAATCAGTGATTCCCTCTACTGTCTCATGACCCAGCAGATGGCCTTCAAAAGATGCTATCCATGTTCTTGGACCTTCACAATTGTGAGTCAAATCTCTTCTCTGCAAATTCCCATACAGTTTGTAGCATTTAGTTACAGTCACAGAAAATGGACTGAAAGTGACTAGAACTCAGTGAGGGAAGAGAAGCAATGTTTGCAAATGTGGTCAGAGAAGGTGCAGACACAGTCATCTGTCATTAGCTTGCATTAAGCACATCCCGAGAGCCCACATGCTCCTTCACACTGTGCTCTCCAACACTGTAGTCTAACTACTGTACAGAAGGGATTATTTATCTTAAGAAATTTGGACCAAAGAACCAAATAGCATATTTCAAGTTCTGGCTATAGATTGCTGTGAAAAATTAACTTGTTATATGCGTTTATTGACTATTGTTTATAACTAAACAAAGCTGCTCTCCTTCCTATAATAAGAAGAGCTGGTAATATTGTACCTTTCTCATTTTCCACGCTCAATATTATTACACAATAAAGAGCTGAATATATAATACACCACTGAGAGGGTAATGAGCAGGATTCAATCACACATTTAAATGAATTAAAAAAATCTGAACCATGTCCAAGTTGTTCCATCTAAGCATCACTTAAGAATCTGTTTGTTCAGTTGAGTTTTGTCTCTGCAGCTGCCAAGACGCTTCAGTTCTGCCAGCTCCATGCTCTGATTGCAAAATAAATGGTGGTCACTTAACAGTGGATGTGAAAACTCAGGGTGTTCTGTGAGAAGACCATCATGACCATCCTGATAAAAGCAAACCAGACATTCCCCTCCTAGGCTTACTGCTTAGCCTGAGGGCCACTCATTTTGAGGGGGTGTTCTCACCTGCCCCAAATCTAGCAGTCTTTGGCGGGATGTGTGTGCTTTTGGAAGATGGCTGCAACTTTGCTGGAGCTACATTCATAAATATTTTTGTAGTATAATAGGTTGTCAAAACAAATCTGTGTTTTCCATTTGTGTGTGCATGAGTGTGTCAGTACGCCTCTTCATCTCTCTGTCCATCTAGTGGTAGAGCACAAATAACTTACTTTCTTCATTGAAGATTTTTTCCTCATGATGTAGCCATGTGCAGAAGTGACTCATGAAGAGTGGGCACAGGGATGGCCACGTGACCTGTGGGAACAGTTCCTTTATCTTTATTTTAGGGAATTTCAGCGATTCTCTGATGTGGCTGGAACTGTGGTTCCTTCCAACATTTTCTGAAGCTTGGTACTCACTGTGACCATGAACAGAGGAGGGAATACTGAGGTGGGCTTGTTGACCACACAGTTGGGCCTGTAGGATTGTGTCAGCACATAAATTCCACTCCACTGAGCCTCAACAGTTACCAGCTGTGTGACCTTAGGAGAGACTCCTATCTTCCCTGAGTCTCCTTTTTTTTTTTTTTTTGTTGAATAATGAAAACAATGTAGTGGTTGTGAGAATTAACCAATGACAAGACAAATAAAGCACTTATTGTAGTGTCTTTCCCAGCCAAGAGTGCTCTAAGTGGCAGCCATTTTTATTATCAGTTTTCATTGGCTTATTTCAATATAGATGGCACAGCATGAATACTTGGCAAAGCAGCTACCTCTCTGGTGCTTGAAAACTCAGTCCCCTAGAGGATAACACATCAAACTCTATCATTCAATACATACCTGCCTTTGAATTTTTCACAATATTTTTCTCTTTTCAAGTGAACCTGGAGAAAACATTTTGCTCCTTCCTACCTGAATTTGCCAGCAATTTCTAGTTTCCAAGGAGATTATAAATGGATGTTTTTGTGTCTGCTGATTTGCCTCAATTTTAGGAAGGTTCCTTGGGGAATTCTTCAAAAGAAACCGATTATAATGGAAATGCTTTTCCTTGTTACATGAGCCATAGAAATTGTGTGTGTGTGTGTGTGTGTGTGTGTGTGTGTGTGTGTGTGTGTGTGTGTGTGTATCCTTGGTGATCTAAAAGTTATGTATAAGTGGTCAGGCAAAATGGAATAATTTGCTAATGAAAGATTTATCTCCCCATGACTTCAATTTTATATGTCCTTTTAAATGAATTTACATGTTTTTTTTTTCTATTTAGGAAAGCATCTAGTGCAATTTGGAATTGTAATTAGGATATTCTGAACCATCTGCAGTGATTGCTGCAATTCTCCAGCTCCACTCAGATTGCATCATGAAGAAAGCTGGAACTGGAATCTGATTTTCATTCTGGAAAACCCAATAGCACCCATGCCATGTTTATCCTCAGGAAGTGTTTGATATTGGTTAATCAACAATAAAGTTTGCTTCTGGCTTCCACTGGTACTTGGAGTAAAGAATTGGACTGTTGACCAGACATGCAGTTTTCAAAGGTTCTTGGTTCAAATTCTAAATGGACAGCAGTAGTCTGTTTGAAGTTGACCTGGGACTCTCTTTGTCTCTGTTTAATCAAATGTGGCTTTTGGTCTCATGAGGAGTTGACACTGTTGACTTTCTTTCTATTTAAATAGATCTTATTGTTGGAAATTTAAATTTGGAGTTCAATGTTGTTCTTTTTACTGAACATTCTGATTCTCCACTTCCACTGTTAAGTGACTATTGTTTATTTTGCAAGCCTTGGTTCAAGTTTAACTGGTCATTCTTTGCTCATCATGTGGTCTCTTGGCATTAAGAAGCACAGAGTATTGTAAAAATACAAGCTTCAGAGTCAAGAAGACTGTGGTTGCATGTTGGTTGTCTTACTAGCTTTGTGAGCTCCTTAGAAGTAATTCAACTTTGGGAGTTTCTCCTTTGACATCGGTGGACAAAGGCTGCTGTGATGACCATGTGGGAATTTGTATATGAAATGCTAGCAATATACTTTGCTTATAGGTAGGAGGCACTCTATTAATATACTACTCCCTTCTTACCATGTGCTCTTGCATCCAACAAAACAGGTTAGTATAGTCCATATTCTCAAAAAAGTGGACAGTCTACATGGGGATATGAAAAATAGATAGCGATGACACCAATATTAAGCAATAGTTGTCCTTGCCTTATTTCAAAACTGTCTGTGACTAGTTTAGGTGAAAAGAATGAGTGGTTAACAGCCCAAGAAAAGAGTCTAAGTGAAACATGGTTGGCAGCCAACCTCAGTTTCATGTATTGGAGCTACCCCCTTGCCAGTGCCTTCTGCTCTGATGGCTGAATTGTAGTGAGCCACAAAAGCTAATGCTGTTTATTAATTGAGTGGATTATGTTCCACTTTGTTAGTTGTGTTAGACTAAGCATTAATAGAGTTTGTGTTTTTTCCAACTGTTCTTAAATGTATCAAATAGATAACCTGCTTTTAATTTCATTATCTTTAATATTTTAATTCAAAATGTATGCAATGGGTTGGGAGTGCTAGGGGAGGTACCCAGCCCCCATGAGCAGATTTGTTACCACCCCATCTGCCATTCCAAATGCTAAATCTCAGGAACACCACTGCTTTGCAGTATGTTATATTTTACAAGACTTTGGGAAAGAGAAACACAGAAAGATAGTGACAATCACTGCAGGCCTAGAGAGACAGGGAGCATAAGGTTAGAGCTAAAACTTCTAAAAAGCAACTGGAGTGTTGGAAAAAGGAACAGAGGGAAAAGTTGAATATATTTACCAGGGAATTAATGAACAGGCTAAAGGTATTTATGTAGGCAGAGAGCATATGGAAAAGGGGGAAATGAATCACAGAAGAAAGCAGCAAGTCTAACTATACGAATCATTTCATCTTGAGAAGTGTGTGTGTGTGTGTGTGTGTGTGTGTGTGTGTGTGGTGTGTATGAGAACATTTTTCATATATATACATATATGGAAGAAGTTCCTAAATCCAGTCCACAGTATACAAGAAGGCAAACATATCTACCATGTGAGTGTCATGATGGTTAACATGTTCTGCAGTGCTATGTCTATACTATATCCTTAAGGTATTAGGGAGAAATTCTAAGAAGAAAGCCATGGAGCCAGAGGAGAGTGATAGAGAGCTGAGATCTGTGTGAATATGGTAATCTCTTTTGCTTCCTGGCACATGGATTGCCCCTTCCCCTTTCTGGATTTAAGACTTGCTATCATGCCAAGAGATTGGTGTTGCCAAAGACTAGATATCTTCTGATATTATGTCTCTTGCAAGCACGATCATGGAGGAAATGGGTGGCTTGGGGAGACAGTGTGATATAGGCTGTCCTTCTGCATGCTGCCAATATGCGTTGCTTTTACTGGTTGATGAATAAAGCTGTTTTGGCCAATGACCAGACAAAATATATCTGGGTGGAGAAATCCAAATGAAGATGCAGAGAGAAGGAAGGTGGAGTCAAGGAGACACCATGTAGCCACTAAAGGAGTAATATGCTAGAGTATAACTGGTAAGCCACAGCCTCAAGGTGATACATAGTTTAAAAGAAGCAGATTAATTTATAAGTGAGAGATAGCCAGTAATGTGTCTGAGCTGATAGCTAAACAATTATATTTGATATTAGGCCTCAGAGTGTGATTTTTATAAGTGACCGTGGGAACTAACTGGAGGGACAGAAAACTTCTGACTACAACAGTGGGCTTTGGAAAGACCTTGACAGGATAAGGTTGAAAGCTTCTGTAATGTGCAACTGAACAGGTAGGGAAGTGTCTTAGTTAGAGTGACTATTGCTGTGATGAAACACCACTACCAAAAACAACTTGGGGAGGAAAAGGTTTATTTTACTTACATTTGCACATCACAGTCTATCATCAAAGGGAGTCAGGGCAGAAAGCACTAGTTGTCTGTGGCAACTAGTCTTTAATGCCAGCACTTGGGAGGCAGAGGCAAGCAGATCTACAGACGGAATTCCAGGACAGACAGAGTTACACAAAGAAATCCTGTCTCAAAAAAACAAAACAAAACAAAAACAAAAACAAAAAAACAAAAAAACCCAAAGAGGAACTGGTACAGAGACAGCTTCCTGAACATTACACCTGTAGCACAGACACTGAAATCAACAATTAATAAATGGGATTTCCTGAAACTGAGAAGCTTCTGCAAGGCAAAGGACACAGTCAGCAAGACAAAATGGCAGCACACGGATTGGGAAAAGATATTCACCAATCCCATATCTGACAGAGGGCTGATCTCCAAAATTTACTAGGAACTCAAGAAGCTAGTTTCCAAAACACCAAATAATCCAATTAAAAAGTGGGGTACAGAACTAAATAGAGAATTCTCAACAGAGGAATCTAAAATGGCTGAAAGACACTTAAGAAAGTGTTCAATGTCCTTAGCCATCAGGGAAACGAAAATCAAAACAACTCTGAGACACCATCTTACTCCAGTCAGAATGGCTAAAATAAAAAATACCAATGATAACTTATGCTGGAGAGTATGTGGAGAAAGGGGAACACTCCTCCACTGCTGGTGGGAGTGCAAACTTTTACAGCCACTTTGGAAATCAGTATGGCGATTCCTCAGGAAAATGGGAATCAGCCTACCACAAGATCCAGCAATCCCACTCTTAGGCATATACCCAAAAGAAGCACACTCATACAACAAAGACATCTGTTCAACTATGTTCATAGCAGTATTATTTGTAATAGCCAGAACCTGGAAGCAACCTAGATGCCCCTCATTTGAGGAATGGATGGAGAAAATATGGTACATTTACACAATGGAGTACTACTCAGCAGGGAAAACAAACACAAACAATGGAATCTTGAAATTCACAGGCAAATGGATGGAACTAGAAGAAACCATTCTGAGCGAGGTAACCCCAAAAGACAAACATGGTATGCACTCACTCAAATATGGATTTTACATACAGAGCAAAGGATTACCAGCCTATAATCCACACTACCAGGCAACAAGGAGGACTCTAAAAGAGACATACATGGTCTCCCAGAGAAGGGGAAAGGGACAAGACCTCCTGAGCAAATTGGGAGCATGGGGGGATGGGAGAGGGAGCTAGGAGAATGAAAAGGGGAGAAGAGCAATGAGGAGGACATAAAGGAACAGGCAGGTAGTGTATGGGAAAGAACAGAGGAGAGTAAAATAAGAGATACCATCAGAAAAGTACCCAATATAAGTTTAAAGAGAAATCAGGCACTAGGGATATGTCCAGAGATCTACAAGGATGATACCAACTAACCATCTAAGCAACAGTGGAGAGGCTACCTTAAATGCCCTCCACTGATAATGAGATTGATGACTGACTTATATGCCACCCGTCATCCAGCAGTTGATGGAAGTAGAAGCAGACACCCACAGCTAAACACTGAACTGAATTGGAATCCAGTTGCAGAGAAGGAGGAGTGATGAGAAAAGTGGACAAGACCAAGCTGGTGAAACCCTCAGAATCAGCTGACCTGAGCAAGGGGGAACTCTTGGCCCCCAGAGTGATCACTGGGAAACATGGAGCTGATCCAGACCCCATGAATGTGGGTGTCAGTGAGGAGGCCTTGGAAATCTATGGGGCCTTTTGTAGTAGATCAGGACTTATCCCTAGCATAGGAATGGACTTTGGGAGCCCATTTCACATAGAGGGATACTCCCTCAGCCTAGACACATGGGGGACGGCCTAGGTCCTATCCCAAAGGATATGACAGACTCTGAAGACCCCCTACAGAAGGCCTCACCCTCCCTGGGGAGCAGAAATGGTATAGGATAGGTAGGGTGTTAGTGGGGGTAGGGGGGAAGGGGAGGGAGAGGAAACTGGGATTGACATGTAAAATAATCTTGTTTCTAATTTAAATAAAAATGGAGGAAAGAAAAAAACAAAGAGAAAAAAGTATTTATGCTTCAATGTTTATTACAGCACTATTCACAGAACTTCAGTGATGAGGATCTAGATACCCAATAATGGAGAAATGGATAAGGAAAAGATTTATGTATGCAAGAATCTTTTCTTCAGCCTTAAAAAACAAGGTTATGGCATTTGCAGGAAAATGGATACAACTGGAGATACCATTAAGCCCTTCTCAGAGAGACGAATTTCATGTGTTTCTCCCATACGCAATTCCTAGATTTTATATAGACACATAAAATCCTGTATTTATATGACATAAAACAGAACTGAAGCTGTCTAGGGGAACAACAGGAAGAAGGAGGGGGAGCAAGAGGAGGGAGAAGAGCACGGGGAAGAGTATGTGCAATGTACAATATACAGTCATATGAAAATGACTTCCTGAAAAACTATTACGTACAATGGGCAAAGGACCCAGAGCTTTGCCCCTCTGTCTCTCTCATCTGTAGTGATGAACAATGCTTTCATTTGGTGTTTGGATGCTTAACTGAATAGAAAATTGCATTCCGGTAGAATGGGCACACAAACACCAAGAAGGAAAGCTCACATTTGGCAGACTCTAGGGTAAACGGATCAATAGCAGCTGACCTCAGAAGGGAAAATACTTTGTTAGTTTCAGTTTTTTAGAGTTTTGATTCTTTTAAAATGTACAAATTGAAAATGTCATTTGTGTATGTAGTGTTTGTGGGGAGTATATGTGTGTGTGTGTATGGCGGGGGGCAGGCATGTGTGTATGTGAGTGTGGGTGTATGTGTGTATGTGGGGGCGTATGTGTGTGGGGGGTGTATGTGTGTATGTGGTGTGTGTGTGTGGTGTGGTGTGTGTGTGTGTGTGTGTGTGTGTGTGTGTGTGTGTGTGTGTGTTGGGGTATACCTTCCCTTTGGATGCCATTGTTAACCTCAATCTCTGTCCACCTTATTTTTTGAGTCACAATCTCTCATTGAACTTGAGCCTCACAAATTTTGCTAAACTGACTGGTTAAGCAGATCACCAACATCTTCCTGTCTCCACACCCCAGCCCTGGGATTACAGGCATACTGCTTACCACCCCTGGATGTTTAAGTGGTTACTGGGGGATCTGAACTCAGCTTTTCATGGAGGTACAGCAATCACTTGACCTACCAAGTTCACTCCCTAGCCCCATAATTGTCTGTTCACTTGTTAAATGGGAACAGAACATGTCTGTCACAGTTCCATGCTTATAATATAATTACATCCATGTGCAAAAGAGGAGAAACTTCCTTCTACAACCTGTTTTTTTTTTTTTTATACTCAAAACACTATCAACCTTAGTTTCAAAGTTCAAAGGAACATTGTGCCGATATTTAGTTCTCAAGCCATTAGGACTGTTCCTTTACAGTAGCTTCTAACTAACTCCAAATCTGTCATGCTTTAAGTTTTTCAGTAAGACAGGTAAGGTGGTTCTTGGTAAAATGGTCTTTTTCTTAGGCATGGGCTGTCGCTGTCCTTAAAGGTATCAGTGGGGGAACTTATGACAGAGAGTGGGGTAAGGTTGGGATACTTCCTTTCGCCTGCAAGGTAATCTTCACTTGCCTGCAGTCTTGTAGGAAGGAGATAGAGGACCCTGAGCGTTTACACCTTGGTTTTGAATCCAGCTTATACCTTCTGAGAGAGGTCAGCACAGGTGTTTGTGGCCTTGTGCTGAAGGAGAATGTTCTGCAGAGATGGCTGTGTGTGTTTGTTGGTTTGGTTTGGTTTTTCAAGACAGGGTTTCTCTGTGCAGTCCTGGAAGTCTTGGAACTTGCTCTATAGACCAGGCTGCCTCAAATTCGGAGATCTACCTGCCTTTGCCTCTAGCATGCTGACATTAAAGGTGAGTGCCACCATGCCCGGCAGAGATGGTTCTTGAGCTTAGAGATGCTCTGGGTTTCAGGGTTAGATCTCTTTAGCTTACTAGCACTGTGAGAGACTGAGAAGAAACTGGAGCTGATGCAGAGCTAAAGGTTAAAGCCTCCCGATTCCAAATCATGCCAACTGTTTGCTTCCATACTGCAACCAAGGTGCAAATACAGAAGGTTGGTCATCCCTGATGAGGTGCTTCCATCATTCAGCACACACTCGTATCTAGAAAGTTCTACAATGTCCAACTGCTGTCTCAAAAAGCAGTTTCTCTTACGTTAGCTGCTGGATTCAGGAAGAGCCTGCTTTCCCTTCTCCCTTGAGCCTGACGGGGTCAGATGCCAGTTTACAGAAATGTTTCATAGATAGACCAGCTGAGTAGACACTTCACATGGCAGCGTTGAGTGCAGCCGTGTTCACAAAGTCTGTGAAGTAAAGGATGGAGATCAAGTTAGCCAGATCAAACTAAGCATAGCTAACTTCCTTTGACCCATTACTGACAGGAAACAAGTTCTCTCTCTCTCTCTCTCTCTCTCTCTCTCTCTCTCTCTCTCTCTCTCTCTCTCTCACACACACACACACACACACACACACACACACACACACACACACACGAACTCTCTTTGCCATTGTGGGTCATCTCCTGTCTAACCTGTAGCTTAGAGATGCCATGGGGACTGAAACTCTGTCCTTAAGGCAAAAACAATTCATGACAGCCTGTTCTTAGTCTTGACACTAGAAGAAAGAATCTGAAAATTAAGAGACAGATCCACTAAGATACTTAACTAGGCTAATGAATACCCTTTGGAACCAATGAAAAACAAAGCCAGACAAAGCAGAGTAAGGTTGCCTTGCCCAGAAAGCTGAGAAAAAGGAAAACCAGCATGATTGTGTCAGGTTTTGAGAAGACTTCAGAGCCTCCTAGTCCACATGATATGGACTATTACCAACCAATTATAAGATGAAGTTTGCTGCCAGGGTAGGAGTCCAGAAGAGAGAAGAATCCATCTTCCCCCACGAAGTGTTAATTTCAAAGTCTGATTAGGCATCCATGCTTTGATTCCCCAGTTTGTTGACAACAGTGTGATCCCATGGGTTTCCATGCTGCTGCTACTACGCTTGTCCAGCGCCATGTCCTTGGATGTCAACTGATGGCAGTCTGCAGTGGAGAATCCTAAGCTAGCTGGCCAAATCAACTCAATATTAGGCCGAATTTTCAGTCCTATGGCTTTCTCTTGGGTCAGATATCAGTATCAGCCACTTTTCTCTTCCCGGTCTTCCCGTGCTGAGAGCCTTTCTTAGAGAGTGTGAGCCTGGCAGCATGCCAACTCCACTGGCTGTCTCCTCTAAAGGATACAAGGATAGTCCACCAGAGTTGATGTGTCCCTTTGAACACCCTCCTTCCCAATACACAGACTTCACTACCTCACTTCCAATAGGAAAGACTAGGGTGTGAAGACATGCTGTGTTTAGGGCATAAGAAATGATAGAAAAAAAAGTCTTTTTCTTGAGTCTCAAGACTGTAGCGAATTTTGCAGGTTTTGGAACCAGGAAATTTAGGTTCTAACTCAAGCTCTGCCATGTTGTTACCACAGAGTCTTCCTTTCTTTAAGTGAAAAAATAAAACAGTTGTATTTGGTGATATACAGAGCCTGTCCTGGCCCTGACCTTGTAACAGTCTGGAAGCCGCTTGTACTAGGAAGGAGGTCTTAAGTATCATGGTCTCTTCTTCCTGACTTTTGCTTGTCTTGATTTCCCTCTTTTCTTCCAATGGTTCCATCACCACCTTGCACAGTGCTTAGGACATTTATCATGAACTGCCTTTTGCCCATTTGGATTCTCTACCTATCTATCACTTCCTTTAAATTTCTCATCTTGGGGACATTGGATTGGCATTTTATTGACTCTGTTTTGGTATAAAAGTACCAAGCAAGGTGTCTACCTTATAAGTGCTTGGGAACCTGAATCTCAAGTGTCCAACACAGACATTTTGTAAGCCAGACTCCTCCATCTCATGGCAAATACCTGGTGTCTGGAACCATTCTGTCTCGTAGGAAAGTTCTCATGCTCCTGACAGCATGAGCTGCAGCTGGTTTGGTGTGGAGGACTCAATAGCATTAATTTCAGTTTGTTCAATGTCAATAGTTATGTTTTATATGCTCTTCTGGCTTTTCTTTTGTATGGCTCTTGGAGTTTTTGTTTGTGGTTATCATTTGGGGGATGGGATTTGTTGTTGCTGTTCAGCATTGTGGTAGCAAAGACAGCATCCAACTTTAGTCATTTGAATGCACAGTAGGATTTAGTAGAAGGGATGTAATGAACAATGATTATTAATGTGCCAAGCATCCTACTGGGAAGCAGTCATCAGATTATTGGGCATTGCGACACCATTGTCCCTCTTTTAGTGACCTTGTTTTCTACTTTGCCTTAAAATTGGGAGGATAAAGCAATAATAGTCATCTCCTTCTGGTCTCAGTTTAATCAGTGAAATTGTACGTGACTTTGAACATTTTCTCCACAAGACGTGAAAGGAAGGAGCTCTCCAAAGCTAATAGCTGCCTTCTTATTTTCTGCGCTTGTCAATTCAGATGAAGGTCAAGCCAGTAAACGTAGTTGATCTTATATTTTGTACTAAGAAGTAATCTCATCCTAACCTATTTCTACCCTCGGGCTGACTGCTGGTGGAACTTGCTCTGGGGCTCTTTGGACGAACCACATGCACTGTTTCCCAGGGAAAGCTTGCTCTATTCTAGTCAGTTTAACATTTTTTAACTAGTAATTTTGTTAACAGTTACATCAAATTAAGACATGGTATGTCTGTCATTGCTTTGTCTACCGTGGGACAGAATCATCAGGGACAAGCCACCTCTTTTCCTTAAATTCTTCCAGATACCACACAGGTAGCACAGTTTTTTATGGTGTTATTTATGATGCTCCGAGTTAACATGAAGTGTTTCAGGCAGAAACAAGGAAGGAACATAATATAACCTTACCTACCCCCTTTCCTGTTGATTGAATGACATCAGAAAAGTTTCCCATGCTAATAACCCTGCTGATATCTTGGATCAGCCAGATGCCAAGATCTGCAAGATACAACTTGCAAAGACATTGAGCTAATTACAACTAAGAAAGTGATTAAACTATACAAACATGCCCCTAAGTGATTAGTCTGCTTATAGTTCTTATTTCAATGCTAAGAAAATAAAGAAGTTAAAAAAAATCTTAGTCTTTAATGTGGACTAACATATATGTATAAAATAGTTTTTGAGAAGGATCATTTCATTGGCCCACCAAGAAATTTTAAAAATTGTATGTGTGCTCCTGTTACCACTGAGGGCTCTGTGGATACCCAGACTCTTGTCTGTTATCTGGGACCAAGATGGTGTCCAAGGGCCAGGCTGCCACCAGGGCCACACTGATCTGGGTGGTGTGTGCTGTCACTGCAGCCATGGTGACGTCTAGGCCTGCTTGGGCAGTGTCTGAGTCCATGGTCTTGTGATGATGGGGAGTGTGATGATGTCCATAGCTGGTGTTATGACATGGGGTTATAGGAACCACATGTATGGAAATATGAAGGGTTGCACTGGCGCTGGGGTAGATGGTCCTACCTGTTGATGGATACTGTGGCATGAGAGCTGGCCCCCCACACACTCAGGGGAGAGCCCCCTACCTGTACTTGGGAAAGATGGTCCACCCCTCACCACCTGAATGCAACTCACTAGGGCACCACAGTAGAGCTAATCCTATTGTCCAGGATGCAGATGATCCTCCTCTGAGGAGGAGAGCTGACCCTGTCCCCATCATCACCATGTGGTGCTATGGGTGAGAGAAAGATGTGCTCCCCCTGCTCACTCATTGCCTGTAGCAAGGTTGAGAGCTGGTCCTAGGGTCATGGAAGTGAGAGACCTAGCCCTGCCCCTCACTGGCTGTTGTGTAATGGAGAGTAGGCTCAGCATCCCATCTGGGCAGCTGACTAGAGCTGACCCTATTGTGTGGGGGGCATAGGTGAGCCAGTCCTGAAGGTGTGAGAACAGGAGAGCTGACCCCTCCCCCACCTCATAAATCCCCTGCAGCAAAGCAGAGAGGGCCCAGCACCTTACCTGGGCAAAACTGTAGAACTGGCCCTAGTGGTGTGACTATAAATGGATGGGATCTGAGGACCTGAGAACAGGAGAACTGGTCTTGCCCTTGCTGCAGCCATATTGGGAGAGCTAGCCAAGGCAGTGCTGGAGAGTTGGCCAGGGTAGAGACAACGAGGGAAAGCCAGCAGGCAGGCTGACCGACCCATGTACCATCCAGGCCCAGAACCAGGGCTGAGACTTTAAACTTGGGAATCTGACCCTAGAGTCTTTGCTCAGAACTCTTACTCAAAAGTCTCAAAAGTAGACTTCAAACATTTCCAATAAACCAGACCAGCAATTCTAAGAGCCTCCACATACATCCAGCCTTCTAAACATTCTTGGGTCTCCATTGAGAGATGAATGGTTCTGCTGGCCAGGGAAGTCAACTATTTAGAAAGTGGTCAGGATATGTTGCTCTTAACTTAAGGATTTCTTCTAACTGAAATCTCAGTGTTTTCAGTATGAAAAATGCAAGATCACCTGTGTAGAAAAGCACTGTTAAAGTAGAACCCCTGGGAAGCAAAAAAATGTTGACCACATTTTTTTTTTTGACATTTTCTTGGAAATCTAGAAGAACTTCCTCTTTCCTCTCCCTGGACAATACCACTTAAGATTATGCTAAACCACGAAATACTAAATTTTAAAATCAAATATGTAAATTAATAAATAAACAGTAGGCTTTGTGGAAGAAGTAAGATTTCAAACGCCCCCAAACCTTACCACCTTCACTGAGCTACTCACTGTGTGTAAGTGTTCATAAGAATTTTCTTCTTCTAAGCTTTTAATTCTTTACCAGTAAAATGGGGGCAATTAGCTCATAGAGAAGCTGGAAGAATTCAATGGCTTTATGCAATAGTATGGCATGTGTCCCCCTTCCTCTACTAGGGACTGCACACACTTGGGTTACTGACGATACCAGAAGACATGTACTCTACCACCAGGATACATCCCCAGCCCAAGGCAGTACTTTCATAAGTCAAAAATGTTGGACACATTTAAGAGCATTGCATGTAAATGGTTTTCCTAAACCTCAAAGCATCACTGAGTGGGATGGTGCCCTAAACCAAAAATTAGGGGTCATTCTGGGGGTAGAAAATGGGACTTTAGTTGTTCCCATTTCTATTCCCAACTGAACAAATTAGAAGATAACACATTGGGTGTGTGAAGGGGCACTGCCTTCCATGTCAAGAATCCTCAGGTTGGTAAACTGGAGCATATGCATGTGTGGCTGAGCTGTCCCGGGTGCACAGTTACATGGTCAAGGTTAAACAAGCCACTTGTATAATTTTTCAATGATGTGAGGGGAAAATGTGCCCAGTACACTGGTGTGCCTTGTTTTTCATGCTCTTGAACTCATCTTGTACTTCCAACACACTGTGTCAAGTTCCCCAGTGTGCCATGCTGCCCTGTGCCCAAGAGCCCTGAACAAGTATTGCTTTCTACTCCCTTTCACTATCCTCCCAACTACTTAAAGTGCACCCAAGGATACCTTCCCAGAAGGCCCCCAAAAGCTGCAGTCTAATTTAGGTAGCCAATACCTGTGTTTGCTGTTGGAGGTTCACATTCTACACTGTAACTACCAGTTTCTGTCTCCTTCTTCCTCTCTGGGTGATCAATGCTCAAGGAAAGGGCCAAGGTCTTTTAAAATGTGCATCCGTACCTCTTAAGAGATAATTCTCTGAGGTTCAGTAAATGCTCTGTTGTGTAAATAGAGGTGACTCACAATTGACCAAAGTTTTCTCTAGTCTAGGTATGCTGTGAAATATTATTTTAAGATGTGTTACGTTCCTTTACGCTGTGGAATATTTGTTTAATGGTGCAAAGATGTGCTGCATTCTTTTATGCTGTATTTGTTTAACTCTGTGAAGCTGTGTTACTTTGCCTGTCTAAAACACCTGATTGGTCTAATAAAGAGCTGAACAGCCAATAACGAGGCAGGAGAGAGAGATAGGTGGGGCTGGCATGCAGAGAGAATAAATAGAGCAAAGGACTAGGATTGAGAAAAGGAGGAGAGGAGGACGCCAGGAGCCAGCCACATAGCCACACAGCAACAAAGTAAGAGGGAAAGAAAGGCATATAGACTAGAGAAAGGTAAAATCCCAGAGGCAAAAGGTAGATGGGTTAATTAAAAACCAAAGCCAAACAATTACATAGGTAACTCTTACTCTCTTTCTAGACAGCTTCTACTTAGATGAAATAATGGGTCATATACACTTCATATTTTGATAAAATAAAATTACTTGTTTCCCTGGACAGGGCATGGACAGTTTTCTATTCTAGCAGATGAGTCTGGGCTGGACTCACCGTGAGTTACTGGCAGGAAATCGAAGAACAATCCCTGACCAGTTGGACTGGTATGCTCTGGAAGATGCTGCTTTGGTTCTTGCAATCCTCAGAGATTTACCTTCCACTTATTTCTCAACCTGCTCTAATCTGGCTGTTTCTGGGAATGGGTGGGTTGTCTGGACCTAAGTCACAATTCCATGGACAGTTTGTCTATTGTTTGACTTGGATGCTCGTTGGCATTTGCACTGCTGAGCACCGCCCCCTGCCTAACACCTTCTTCTTCTGTCTTTTGTGAACCCACCCAGTTCCACTTGCCTTTCCAGTACTCTTTCTCAGGGTCATGCTTCTCTGTTTTCCCACTGTATATTTCTTCTCTGAAGGTTCAGCTTTGGCCTTCTCTGTCAATTTTCACAAGTCTTTTCCCATCAGGCCCCCATCCAAATCCTGGGCTTCAATTATCCCCATCATGGACATAACTCACAAATCTGTATCTCTTGCCTAAATTTTTGTCCAACCATCAGATTTTTAGGTATAATTTCTACCTAACTTCCAACTCAGCAGGTCTAAACCAAAATCGACTCCTGTCTCAAACCTACCCATCAGTCTATGTTCTCAGTCTAAGTGAAAAATCCCACCTTGTATTTGTTTACTCCAGGTGTGTATGTGTGTGTGTGTTTGTGTGTGTGTGTGTGTTTGTGTTTGTGTGTGTGTGTGTGTGTGATCTTTTGAACTTTCTTCTGTCTTTTCATCAGATGAAAAATTCTCAATACTATTACCTATCAAGGAGAAAGAAAAACACCGTGAAGTACCACTTCACACCCACCAAGACAGCTATTAAAAACCAAAACTAAAACAAGAATTTATGAGCTCATGGGAATGTGGTAGGGCCCAGTGCACTGTGGGTAGTTCTGCTCCTGGACAGGTGGTCCTTTGAGGTCTAAGAAAGTAGGCTGAGGAAACCATAAGGTATAAGCCTGTAAACAGCATCCCTCCATGATTTCTGCTTCATTTCCCACCTCCAGGTTCCTGTCCTGTGATTCTGGTACCAATCTCTGTCTTAGTTACTTCCTACTACTGGGATAAACAGTATGACCAAAAGCAACTTGGGGAAGAAAGGCTTTATTTAGCTTATATATCCCAATCATAGTTTATCACTAAAGGGAGGTAGGGCAGGAACCTAGAGGCAGGAACTGAAGCAGAGGCCATGAAGGAATGATGCCTAATGACTTGCTCTCTGTAGCTCTCTCAGCTTCCTTACAAACCACAGGACCACGTGTCCAGGATTGGAACCACCCACAATGGGCTGGGCCCTCCTACATTAACCATTCATCAAGAAAATGCCCCACAGACTTGTTCACAGTCTAGTCAGACGGAGGCGTTTTCCCAGTTGAAGTTCCCTCTTCCCACATGATCTTAGCTTGTGTTAAATTGGAAGAAAACAACAAAAAACAACCACCAGCCACCTCAGACACCATTCTTAGAAGTTTTCCTCCTATATATTAAATCATAGTTCATACCTTTGAGAAATCAAGAATTAATTTAAAGTCAAATTTTAAAATATGTGATATTTATTATTTATCTTTTTAGATATATGTAGTGCTTCTTGTGTACTCAATTGCCATGAGCAATGTTATATTACTAATACATATTCTTTTTTATGGGAGCGCTATGGATGTGGTACATAAAGTCAATGTATTAAATATGACATATATATATGTATATATATATATAAATATACATACATATGTATATATGAGACTGAAGTTGCTAACACCAATTATAGGTCAGTGAACAAAAGGAAACTTTGTGATTTATTTCCTGTGTCTAAGACCCAAACATAAAACTTATGCAATCAATCATCTATAGCACTGTAGCTTTGCTATTAATAACACTTGGGAAAACAGGGTAGCAGCCTTCAGTGTGACAAGCAGCAATGTTGTCAGCACACAGAGCAGCTGGTCACCTCTGGTAAGTACAGGGAGATGGACTTGAGAATCTGTAACTCATCCTAGGCAAAGAAGGCAGCCAGGGTCACAAAGCCTGAGGTCCTACAAAGCTGGCTCACTGCAGGAGCAATTTGGTCTAACAGTTATTTCCTTGTACAAAATACATCACCCTCTTGTTCTTGTGAGAATATAAAGAAAAATAACTATATGCACCAGTTACTCTGGATCCAAGGTCCTGGTGGGCTAGGAATAAAGGGGTGCAGTGAAGTTCTGTGGAGGACTCCTCAAGGGCACAGAATAGAAAAATCCGTGTTCTGCTAATTCTGCTAAAACTGGTGTGAGGCTTAGAACCAACCGAGAGGCCAGCCACTGCGAGCCAGCTACTGCGAAGATGGTCGCTGGGCAGTGAGCCTGTGCTTCAAATTGGCTCAGAACTGAGGGCTGGAAGCCAGGATTAGAGAGCGCTTCAGTGGAACCAGTACAGTCAGAATGAATTCTTCTTTGCCCAGAGTTCCTACACAAGTGATTCCACTTCCTTTCTGAAGACTTATTTATATCTTAAAAATTGTGTGTGTGTGTGTGTGTGTGTGTGTGTGTGTGTGTGAATGTGGGTGCCTCAGGGGCCTAGGAGACGGTGTCGTAACTCCTGATGTGGGAGTTACAGGAAACTGTGAGCTGCCAGATGTGGGTACTGGGAACTGAACTCAGGTCTTCTGCAAGAACGGTACACATTCTTAACCACTGAGCCATCCATCTAGCTCATTACTCTACTTTTAGCAGCAGACTCTTCGTTGGACCTGAGCTGGGACTCCCCACGCGTCCTTGTAATTTCCTCTCTGTTCTTCATAGGCATGGAGAGAACATTTGTTCAGCTGAAGTGTGAGGAATGAAGTTATTTCAGACTGCAGTCCCTAGCTGATCACACATTTCCTGTTTAATTAGTGAGGACTTTGGTGGATCTTCTGCCACAGCTATTCCCTCTGCTGCCCTACTGCCTTCTGTGCCCCACTTTTCCTCTCTTTCCTTTTCTGTCTCTCTCCGGGAATAATCATACTGTATTACCAACTTCAAATGGGTTTTGAGAACACATAGAATCCTGAGGACTTGGGAAAGGGTTTCACATACTTAGAGCCCGAAGTTGCCCCAGGCTGGAAGCCATATCATACCTTTATGCCGCTATTAATCAGCTGCTGCTTGAGTGTTTGCTGGTGATTCCAGTGTCCGTGGTGTGTTAGACCTAGAAAGTAAAGTCTATAGATAATCTATAGAAATGTCTCTCTTAAATTCCCACTCTGTCAACTGAAAATTTAATAATAATAATAATAATGATGATGATAATAATAATAATAAATCAAGTAAAGTTTAGGTAGTCATTCCAGTCATTTCATTGTTATTATTGCTTGCTTGCTTACTTGATTGATTGACTGGATTTTTTTTTCTTTCTTTTTTTTTTTATTAGTTCAAATTAGGCACAAGCTTGTTTCACATGTTAATCCCTTCTCCTCCTTCCCCTCCCCCTCCCCCTCCAACCTACTCCCCAGCCCATCCACCCTCCACTCCCCAGGCAGGGTAGGGCCCTCAACAGGGGCTCCGCAAAGTCCACCACATCATCCTGGGCTGGGCCTAGGCCCTTCCAGATGTGTCCAGGGCAAGAGTGCATCCCTTCACGTGGGATGGGCTCTTAAAGTCCCTTCTTACACCAGGGAAAAATACTAATCCACTACCAGGGGCCCCCTAGAGTGCGGAGGCCTCCTAATTGACATCCATATTCAGGGGTCTGAATCAGTCCTGTACTGGCCTCCCAGACAGCATCTGGGGTTGATGTGTTCCCCCTTGTTCAGGCCAGCTGTTTCTTTGGGTTTCACCAGCCTGGCACTGACCCCTTCTATCATCATTCCTCCCTCTCTGCAACTAAGTTGCAGAGTTCAGTTCAGTGTGTATCTGTGGGTGTCTGCCTCTGCTTCCATCAGCCACTGGATGAGGGCTCTAGGATGGCATAAAAAGTAGTCATCAATCTCATTTTAGGGGAAGGGCGTTTAGGTTATCCTCTCCACTATTGCCTGGATTGTCAGATCGTGTCATCCTTGTAGTTCTCTGGAAATCTCCCTAGTGCCAGATCTCTCCTTGGACCTAAAATGGCTTCCTCTAATATGGTATCTCTCATCCTGCTCTCCTCTATTCTTTCCCCAACTCAATATTTCTGCTCCTCCATTTCCTCCTCTCCTCTCCTCTTCTCCTGCTCTCATTCTGGCAGCTCCCTCTCCCCTACCCTCATGCTCCCAATTAGCTCAGAGCTCAGGAGTTCCTGACCCTTCCCATTCCTGGGGTCCATGCATTTATCCCCTAGACTCCTTTATGTTTCATAATTTCTTTGGTGAAGAGGATTGTAGGCTGGTAATCCTTTGCTCTATGTCTAAAATTTGTATATGAGTGAGTACATACCATGTTTGTCTTTTTGTGACTGGGCTACCTCACCCAGGATGGTTTCTTCTAGTTCCATCCATTTGCCTGCAAATTTCAAGATTCCATTGCTTTTTTCTGCTGAGTAGTACTCCATTGTATAAATGTACCACAATTTCTCTAACCATTCTGCAGTTGAGGGGCATCTAGGTTGCTTCCAGGTTCTGGCTATTACAAACAATGCTGCTATGAACATGGTTGAACAGATGTCCTTGTTGTATGAACATGCACTATTTGGGTATATACCCAAGAGAGGAATTGCTGGATCTTGAGGTAGACTGATTCTCATTTTTCTGAGCAACTGCCATACTGATTTCCAGAGTGGTCTTACAAGTTCACACTCACACCAGCAATGGAGGAGTGTTCCTTTTTCTCCACATCCTCTCCAGCATAGATTGTCATTGGTGTTTTTGATTTTAGCCATTCTGACAGGTGTGAGGTGGTATCTTAGAGTTGTTTTGAGTTGCATTCCTCTGATGGCCAAGGATTTTGAGCACTTTCTTAAGTGTCCTTCAGCCATTTCAGATTCCTCTGTTGAGAATTCTCTATTTAGTTCTGCACCCCACTTTTTAATTGGATTGTTTGGTATTTTGGTGGCTAGCTTCTTGAGTTCATTGTATATTTTGGAAATCAGCCCTCTGTCAGATTTGGGGTTGGTGAAGATCTTTTCCCATTCTGTGGGCTGTCGTTTTGTCTTACTGACTGTGTCCTTTGCCTTACAGAAGCTTCTCAATTTCAGGAGGTCCCACTCATTAATTGAAGATCTCAATGTCTGTGCTACTGGTGTTATGTTCAGGAAGTGGGCTCCTGTGCCAGTTCCTTCAAGGGTATCTCCCACTTTCTCTTCTAGAAGATTCAGTGTGGCTGGATTTATGGTGAGATCTTTGATCCATTTGCACTTAAGTTTTGTGAAGGTGACAGATATGGATCTATCTGCAATCTTCTGCATGTCCGAATCCAATTGTGCCAGCACCATTTGTTGAAGATGCTATCTTTCTTCCATTGTATAGATTTAGCATCTTTGTCAAAAATAAGGTGTTGATAGGTGTGTGGGTTAATATCAGGGTTTTCAATTCTATTCCATTGTTCTGTCTGTCTGTTTTTGTGCCAATACCAAGCTGTTTTCAGAACTATGGCTCTATAATAAAGCTTGAAGTCAGGGATGGTGATGCCACCAGAAGACCCTTTATTGTACAGCGTTGTTTTGGATATCCTGGGTTTTTTGTTTTTCCATATAAAGTTGAGAATTGTTCTTTCAAGGTCAGTGAGGAAATTTGTTGGGATTTTGATGGGGATTGCATTGAATCCGTAGATTGCTTTTGGCAAGATTGCCATTTTTACTATGTTGATCCTGCCTATCCAAGAGCATGGGAGATCTTTCCATTTTCTGGTATCTTCTTTAATTTCTTTCTTTAAAGACTCAAAGTTCTTACTGTACAGGTCTTTCACTTTTTTGGTTAGCATTACCCCAAGTTATTTTATGTTGTTTATGGATATTGTTAAGGGTGATGTTTCTCTGATTTCTTTCTCATTGCATTTATCATCTGTGTAAAGCAGAGTTACTGATTTTTTTGAGTTAATTTTGTATCCTGCTAGTTTGTTGACAGTGTTTATCAGCTGTAGGAGTTCCCTGGTAGAGTTTTTCGGGTCACTTATGTAGATTATCATATCATCTGCAAATAATGAGAGTTTAACTTCTGCCTTTGACTGGATTTTTTTGAGACAGGATTTCACTATGTAGCACTGGTTTTCCTAGAATTTGCTCTATAGACCAGGATGGCCTCAAACTCAAAGACCCGACTGTGTCTGCCTTCTGAGTGCTGGGATTAAAGGCATGTATTGCCTTATCCCTTTTATCAAAATCTATCTTTCTGGTGGCACTCTTGACAACTATGCATGCTCATATAATCTTAGGTATTAGGAAGACACTTGGTCGTACAGAAATGTGCTGTGTTAGTGCCCACCATGATATGTGGTCATGACAGGCTCTAGGACATAGCCCTCTTCACCTTGGTATCCGATGTAATACCAGTTTATCTCAGGTTATCAGGTTAGACCAGCAAGTCTCAACTTTTATTTTTTGTCTTAGAAGCTTTTTATATGTTAAAATCCCTGATTACTTTGTGTGTGGTATCTATCAATATTAGTTATGTTGGGAGTTAGAAGAGAATGTTGAAACACTACTTCACATAAAACCTGTTGAGTTTTATATTAGTAATGTGTTGATTTTGAAAATAATTACTTTGGAAAATAAAAAAAAACTAATGGTAAAAGTAGTTTTCATTAAAAAAGGAATTCTGCAAATCTCTAAATAGCCAGCTTTGGAACAGTGGCTGGATTTTCACATCTGTTTCTATATTTGATCTATTGCTATATGCTACTCTGATTGAAGCATACAAAAACAATCTGGCCTGACATTGACTTGCAGTTAGAAAAAAATCAGAGTACCATTTAATAGCCATTTTAGACAACCATCTTTTTCTTTTGTAAATTTTAGCAAAACTCAACAAGTGTTAGTTTCTTAGAGGTCAGTAGCAAAGTGGTATCATTAATCAAGCAAAAGCTTCGATGTGCATCCATACTAAAATGCACCATTTAATACTGCACTTTGGTTGGATTGTTTATTCAAGTTTCTGGATGATTTATTCATGAGTGATTTCAACCATTGGTCATTTGGAAAATTAGTTTGTTGAGTTATGTAGTTGTACATACTAGGTTGCTGTCGGGTTCACAGTGGTCAGTGCAAGGTTTCTAAAATTCTACTTTTGTCAAGAAAGCTCATACTGAATCATAGGCAGGAGTTCTGTCAATTGTTTTCTTTGACATGCTAGGCTCAATTGGTTCATTTCTGAGAAAATAGTTGAAGATGGCATTAAGGTGCATATCTGAATAACTATGATCTGTCTTTCATTCTACCATGGAAATAAAAATGATATCTAGAGAAAAAAGCAGCTAATGTAGTTTGCAACTCAGTTATGTTCTTGCTTCTCCTTAACACAACTTTGACACTTGGAGACACTGCAGAAGTGCACAGCACCATGTTATCCCATGAAATGCTAAAAATGCTTGTACCCAAAAGATTAGTATTAATACAACTATCGATTTGAACTATATCATCAAATGTGTCAAATGCAACAGATTTTTTTGTGAGGATTTAGGCACTAAAGATGCAATGGAGGCAACTTGCACAGTTTGGTGCCCCAGACTTGATTTGTGTTAGGGCACCAGCTTTGGCATTATCAGGGCAAACATCATTAACAGCAGGAAAAATAAAATCTTAGTATTGCTACAAAATGATTTCAACCATGTGGATGTTCTGCAAAGTTCTTGGTGATTCTCCCCAGGTGACCTGGGAATCAATCACACTGATGATTGCCCTCTAGATACAGGGTTCTCTTCCATCCAACTGTGAGGGTCCCATGAGCTTTTCAGTTCCCCTTCTTCTATGTTCAAAGTTTGGTCCTGGTATAAACATTGGCTGATTCCTTATAATTTTTTTTTTAATTTCCAGACAGGCTTTCTCTGTGTGTCCTGGCTGTCCTGGAATTCACTCTGTAGACCAGGCTGACCTCAAACTCAGAGATCTGACCACCTCTGCCTCCCAAGTGTTGATATTAAAGGTGTGCACCACTACTGCCTGGCTTGGTTCTTATAGTTTGATTAGGTACCATTTGCTTTCCCTTTGTTGGGAGGGAGGTTCAAGATGTTGAGAAGTTGGTGATCATAAGGCAGTCATTTCAACTCTCAGATCTGCAACTGGGTATCAGTTACATGATACTCTCCCACAGGGGGATTCCATCACTTGTCAACATTCTAGTTCTTGAAACAAACCTATCCACCTCTGTCATAGTCACATTGTAAGATAAAATTTACTTTTTAGATTCACAAAGAATAATTCTAATCCTTTTAAAACTATATTTTTTAAAAAATTGTTCGTGTAAGCACCACCTGCTGATTGTGTGACTCCATCTCCTTTCTTACTTTTTCCAAACAAGCCAGCAAGCCCCTGTGACATCTCTATTTGCAAAACAATGAAACCAAAAAGATAAGACAAATTTGGGTTAAGTTTTTTGTAGTCACTTACAAAATTTACCTTTAACCAAATTACTTCATTTCCTCCACTTCAGCTTGCCATCTATAAAATGGGAGTAGTTACTCTTTCCTCCTAAGGTGCCTCAGAGGCTGGGGACTTAAATAATTGTTGTAAGGAATAGATTTAACGCAGGCTCATAGCAGACACATGTCAAATGTTATTTCTTTCCCTTTGTGGAAAAGGTCATAATTGCTCATCATTTCTCTTAAACTCAAGTGCGTTTTGGGAATGCAGTAATGACAAGTGTTGCTGTTGGTAGGTATGACACTATCACAGTGATTGTATCAAGAGTAATGCTATACTTTCACCTTCTTCAAAATCTGTAAATTTGATACTTGGGTCTACCAGCTATAACTGCAGTGACTGAACTGTTGTGATATCTATAATGGGCAGTTTCTGGTTTTCTTTTGGGAAGAGACAATAAAGGGTTGTCAAAATAAATGTTCTGGGATCTGAGATGAGAAATGTAATAACTACTCGTATACTGGTGCTTTCCATCAGCAAAAACAAGCCAGAGTGAATCTAAGTTGGGGCCAGGAGTCCCTGATATTATCACTAGAAAGGAGAAAACAGATCCAATGAAACAGTGATGTGAAAACTAGCACTATAAAAGCCTAAGTGAATAAACTAATTATCAAGTACTCAGAAATGCAAGTTCATAGAGACAACATTGGGAGATGTGGCAGTGTCCCACAGAATGATAATAGGCCCATGGAAGATATGAACTGGAGTTACCAACTTGTGGGTTCTGGGGATCAAACCCTAGTCCTCTAGAAGAGCACTGAGTGCTCTTAACAGTTGAGCCATCTCCTGAGTCAGATTTTGAATTCTTGTTGCCTTAGGGTTTCTATTGCAGTGAAGAGACACAATGATCACAGTAACACAAAGGAAAGAGTTGGGTGGCTTACAGTCTTAGAAGTCTAGTCTATTGTCATCATGGTGGGACATGACAGCATGCAGACAAACATGGTGCTGGAGGAGGAACAGAGTATGGAGAAAGAACTACATCTTGATTCCACAGGCAACAGGAAGGGAACTGAACAACTTGTAGTTTGACCATAGGAGACCTCAAAGTCTGCCCCTATATGACTCACTTCCTCTAACAAGGTCATACCTACTTCAACAAGGCCACACCTCCTAATAGTTCCACTCCCTACCAGCTTATGGAGGCCAGTTACATTCAAACTACCACACTTGTGTTGCCATTTTGGGGCTTCCCCCTTTTCTTCTTTAGTAATAATCTTTTTTTCTTGTTATCAGCAAGCTTCCCTCTTGTAGTCTGTCCCTGCTGAATGTAAAAGAGTTGTATAATTAGATAAAACTGGTTTGAATATTAGTAAATAGACTAAGCAAGAGTCCATTCCCTGAATGGAGTGTGCAGTGCAGACATTGATGGGCAGACTGGAACGTTGTCTTCACTAACTAACCCTTCCTTGCTCCCTTCCTTCCTCTTCCTCCTCCTTTTTCTTCTTTGTATTCCTCTTCTTTGCACTCCCTTCCCAAGGTTTCATTATGCATCTGAGCCAACCAGGTGTTTAATTAACCCAGGCTGGCCTCCACTGTAGGTTGTCTTGCCTCAGTCTCCTGAGTGCTGGAATTATAGCTAAGCATCACCATGTCTGGCTGGAACACCTCAGAGAACAACTTTATTTCTTCCCATTTATTTGTGGCCTTGATGACACAGATGAGCAGCAATATGGTTCGCTGACACAGGGGGAGATATACTCTGATAAAATGAAGACTCTAGGCTCTGTGACAGTGAACTACTTACTGCCACAGTGGCACTCTCTAACACATCTCTTCCAAATGATGTGCAGCAGGAAATAGTATTTCTCCTTGTTTATTCCACAGCTTTGGTATTCTGTGTGCTTATTTGGATGTGATTCACAACCATGGATTGGAGTCAGGACTCCCTAGCTTGTGTTCCTGGTCCAGTCATTAGTCATGGAGGCAAAGCCAAGAGAGGACAAGAGGTGATCAGAGACACATAATGTCTTCTCCTAAGGCCCAGGTGAGGAATGGGCAAGTACTTACTTCCATTGGTCCCAGCAAAGCACATGAGCAAGCCCAATGACAGGGCAGGGAAGGGTATGATTTCCCCAAACTTCGAGTCAGTATTGCTAATTCTTTATTTAACTCTCCTCACACTACTACTGCTTATGAGTGAATCCAGGCTTTCTAAAAATAGAAAAGTATTTATATCACCTTTCGGTGAATTATAGAACAGAAGGCAGATTATACATTCTGGTAAGATCTTTACACTTCCAGCAGCAAAGATTCTTAGTGCTCACTCATCCTGAGTGTAGGCAATGAGGCAATGGACCAAAACCCAAGCCAAATCCAATCTAAATAAAAACAAGTTTCCCAGTTTAATGACTGAATATAAAAGTATCAAGAATATTTCCTCAGCCATGAAGTTGCCAGCCCATTCCTGAGTGGCAGTTTGTGAGTATTTTCATCGAGTAGGTTTTCTAACCTCCCCAGCACAGCCAGTGATGGGGTATGGGGTGTGTGTGTGTGTGTGTTGTATGTGTGTGTGTGTGGGGGGGGGGGCTTGCTGGCTTGTTGCTTCTAATGGTGCCACCTGCTCTGAGCAGTGTTTCCCTGAAATCCCCTCCTCCTTCTGATCCATCAATGTCTCTGTGCAAGTAAAGAAATTTCACCTTCATAACTTATTCATGGTTGGGAAGAAGGAACAACCTTGGGGAGACTCTCTCGGGAGAGGCCTGGTCTGTCTTGTCCTCCCAAGGGACAGCCCTCACTCATTCTTGCCAGGGATCAATGCTAGCAGTTTCTCTTACTTAGAACACTCGAACAGAGGCAGCATGCTGACCTTTCTGTATGTGTACTTCTTAGCTTTTTATTCTTCTTTGTTGCACTATCCTCTCTTAAAGTGGGAGCAACACGGTGTCCTCAATAATTGCAAGGGCAAGACATGGGACAACTTTGAGGAGCCACAGAGAGCTGAGGGCTTGGCCTCGACTGGCCAAGTTTTGAAGCCTTATGGTTAATAAGAAGCTGTGAGTTCTAGGGATGGTGATGAAAGTTCTCTAAGACAAGTCTCATTATCTCTAAAATAAGTGTCCTAATGTCTAACAGCAAGTGTTGTTTCATGACAAAAGCCCCCAGCTATCTCTCAATGGATGATACCTAATTATAATAATCATATATATAAGTAGTTGAAACTAAGAGGATTTTGCTTCTGGAGAGCTTTAGAAACCATGATACAGTCATGAAATAAATGGAGAATACCCTTTGATTCTAGTCTTGAATGGCATCTATACAAATTAAATACCAGAAGACAGAGGAGAACGAGTGTCCCAACACCCAGATGATGAAGCAAATGTTGGGCACTGATATTTCACCTTCTCATCGTCCAGGCTGAGCATGCTTTGTGCTGAAGTGTGTGGAGGAAAGTGGTGTCATGGACACGCATTAAGATGGACACATCTACCACTGCTATAAAGTTGCTAAATATTAACTTATAACAAGGAGACTGTATTTAATTATTGGCAATTTCATGCCTGTAACAATATAGGCACAACCTGTAAGCAACATTTTGCTTAACATTTTAAAGTCTTATCTAAAAGGAATAATTTTCTTTGTCTGTTTTTGTTTTTCAAGACAGGGTTTCTCTGCGTGGTCTTGGCAGTCCTGGAACTTGCTTTGTACACCAGCCTGGTCTTGAACTTACAGAGATCCACCTGCCTCTGCTTCCCAAGTGCTGGGATTAAAGGTGTGTGCCTACCACAGCCCGGCTTTTATATTAATAAAACAAATTTTATATTATAAAAACAAATACTTTTATATTAATAGCAACAATGACTAATTTTAAGACTTACCATGTAAGGAACATGCAAAAATGCCTTCTACAAATTTTAGCTGTCGGTAAAGAAAAATATTCATCTTCTATAGAAAGTAGAGGCTTGGGACCCTCAAGCTCTTAGCGCGCTGGTTTGCGCAGATACATTGGAGAGGAAACCCATCAGGCAGTGGGCAGGTGAAATAAACGGAAACAGATGTGGCTCCCTAGCGCAGGTCACACACAGCAGGTTTCACTCCCAGAGGCATTTTTATTGGCACAGGAAAGAACACACATTTTGGGTATGTTTTTAAGACAGAGCAATCTCGAGTTACCAAGAAAAATTTTACATAGTCCCCAAACGCGCAGAAAACAGGCCGAAGATCGGATTACCCAGGTTCCACCATCCTCTTCTAAAGGACATTTCCCCTTTGTCAAGAAACTTGCCATGGGGAATTTGTAGGTTGACTGCGGAGCCGAAAAGTTTCACTAGGGGGCAGCCGATCACCGAACTCAGAGGTAATGCTGCATCATCTGATTTCAATAAGAAACTGGCCCAGGGACTTGCACATTCTCGGCACAGCTTCTAAAGGAAAATTGATGCGTCTATAAAATGTCGACTCAGCACAGTCACAGGAGGTGAGCAAAGGAAGGAAAAAGTCTTGCATAATATTAAGAGGCCCGCAGAAATCAATGGTGAGGCATACAAATACCGCGTGCTGTTAGCACAAATCCTCATGGTGTGGGTGTGCCGGCATGCTGGCCGGAGGGGCATTAACAAGAGTCATGCTTTAGCTTTTTTACACACGTGCACACGATTAAAGGCCACGGTGCAATTAAACACTCTGTAATTGGGAAAGAACCAAAAAGGAGGAGGAACTGATTAATTCCTCAGACCCCAGGTTTAAGCTGAGCCGAAGGAACGCAATGGCCAGACAGTTCTCCACTGCTGGGTGACTTCTGTTTGACCCTTATACATACATCCGTCGATTGTTTTTCCTGCCCGCCACTCTTTCTCATGCATTTTATATTCCTCAAGTGATCTCGCCTAACAAAACCAACAGTCCCAACCCTGATGAGAATCAGGACTATTTTTATAACTGGGCTCGCTGGTCTCAGAACACTGCACAGAGGCAATGTTGGTAATGTGATACTGCGCAGCCTTGGGAGCAGCCCGGCTGCCCGCTCCCATTGTGTCTGTGATCATAAAAGGCAGCTGTGGGCTCCGCCATCCCTCAGTGATTGGTGTGACCTTGTGTGGTCTGGGAACCAGCTAAGGGTGGCGTGGCACACTGTCACCCACCAGAGACCTGCATGCAGCACAAGGTGGTAGGTAATGGGGAACTGTGTAGAGACTTAGGAGCTGTGCCCAGAATTCAGCTTACCGTGTGCATGGAGCTTTAAAGTGACAAAGGAAGGGAAACTACTAGATTAAACATGGCGTCCACAGAAACTCAGACTTGGAAAAAAAAAAAAAAAAAAAAAAAAAAAAAGAGCACTTATCCAGCAAGGTCAAAGCCAGAAGTTAAGAGAGTAGAGAATATTCCTGGATTCTAGTTCCGCCCCTCGTTAGTAGAATGACTTCGGGTAAGTTATTTCACCTTTTTCTGCTTTAGGTTCCTCCTCAATAGACGCATGATTGGAGTAGTACCTTGTGAAGGGCTATTATTGTTAACAACTTGTGACAAGAGATGAGAGAAGTGGACTCATACAAAGGCTGTTTCTTCATTTGTAATATGGGGGTAACAGAATCTGTTTCTAGCCCTGTTGGAAGAATTCCTGGGCATCTATGTGAAGTGCTTATAGTGAGTGCTACCTGACAAACAGTGCCCTGTTGTGAGATATTTTGATCACACCCTGATACTCCTGAGATTGCCAATAAAGTGAAACCTTGAATTAGAGGGTAGAGTCAGCATTCAGCTGGCCAGAATTAACCATTGAGGTTTTGGCCAACCCAGATTATGATAGAGAGACACAGGAAGGAATAGGGATGGCCTTAGAAAGATTTGAAATCCTTTTGATCTGGGATCTATGGAGAGGCAGGGTCAGCTGATTTTTCTTCTACCACTATTTGGCTCTATCAGGTTTTTACCCCAATGTCTGACTCCCAAGTTTTATTCAATAATAGAACAATGTATGCAACCACTTCTGTGTCCCATAACTATTACATCTGATATTCTTCAAAACTAAAATGGAGATGACACTTTCTGTGGTTGTTTGAACGAAAATAGCCCCGTGAGGGAATGGTCATATTAGGCGGTGTGGTCTTGTTGGATGAAGTATATCACTGTGGGGTCCCGGGCTGTGAGATCTCTTTTGCTCAAGCTTCACAGAGTGTAAGTCTCAGTATACTTCCTATTGTCTACATATCAACATGTTGCAGCTACCTCTCCAGCATCATGTCTGCCTGTATACCACCATGTCCCTCCATGATGATAATGGACTGAACCTCTGAAACTATAAGTAAGCTACCACAATTAAATGTTTTCTTTGCAAGAGCAGTCATGGTCATAGTATCCCTTCACAGCAATAAAAACCCTACCTAAGACACTGTCCATTCTAGAGGGCTCCAGGGTGCCAATTGTTTTTTTTTTTTTTTTTTTATTTTAGTACTTAGCTTGAAAATTCTGTTGTCTACTTACCTTGGTATCCACATAGGTACCAACCCCAAAAAGAAACCTGATTTCTGCAGTGGACACCTGGAGTTTACAGTAAATCAGTTCCCAGTAGCAGGTCACCACTTCCATGTCCAGGAGCCTCAGGTAACCTGATGATACTTTTGGATTCTTACCTTTGGAAAAAGTGCATACCTGTGCACCATTTTTTCATACACAATCTTCAGCCTTTTAGTGTGTCATGAAGTCCAATGGGGGTTTCTGTAAACCCGTGGGTGCTGGGATAAAAATCCCCACAATATGTCTTAGCCCAGATTTGAGTGTCAGGAATAGGGTTAAAAGGCTGCTTCCAAAATTGGCACAGAACCTATGGTTCTCAGACTGTTGTAATAGGAGTAAGATGACCTGGGATATCTCATAATATCGAGGTTCTCAGGCTATACGGCACCAGCTACTCTAAGATTGGTCAGTTTTAAGAGTTCAGTGTGTCCCCTCCCCAAAGTTCGTTTGCTGGAGAAAGTCCCCAGTGTACCAAGGCTGACTTTTATGAGACGAAGAGGTGATGAGGGTTCGGCCCTCACAAAAATTAATGTTGTTTTTGTAAGCATGGATGTCATGGAAGGGAATTCATGCTCACCCCCTCCTCCCCTCCCCTTCTTACCTTCCACCAAGGGAGGGCTCATATTGTAGTTGTCCACTTCTGGAACTGTGAGTGAGGAAATCACCCTTTTCTAACATCCCCTGTTCTCTCTGGGCACCCAGCTGGTTGGCTGGTACCTGGTTCAGTCTGTTGATTCCCTCATCAACCTCCTCTGGAAACACTCTCACAGATACACCCTAAAGGACTGTATCAACATTTCTGAAGGTAAATCAGCTCCCCAAAGTAACCACCACTGGGGGCTTTTAGAGGTGGCAAAGCCCAAAAAACTGAATTTTAGAATATGACTAATTGATTTTGTCTTTCTTTTGTTTTTAAAGAAACTGGCTTCTGAGAAGAGGGGAGAAGAGGAGAGAGACAGAGATAGAGAGAGATAGAGGGATGGAGGGAGGGAGGGAAAAGATATTTTGAGACTCAGTATAGCTTTTATTTAAGCTGTTACTTAAAAGTGTGAGAATGAGGAGAACTGGACAGGCCTGGTACGAGGGGCACACCAGGTAAGTTTTTTCCAAGAGATGCAAGCTTCACTACAGATGTTTATATGGAGAGGTACATTTCAATCTCTGTTACTGATGTGGTTGTCTTCTTTAGCTCCCATGGAATCAATATGTGCCTTGATCTGCACTGCTGCAGGGATTGACCTAACTGGGGTGATGAGAGAATGAAGAAAGGACAGACACACAGACACATGGCAGAAATGCTGGGATCTGTTGAGTCATGTGCATTTGGATGGAGATGAACTGGTGACATCAGCAGCAACCTGGAAACTCAGCATCTTTATTTCATACATCTGAACTGAGGAAATGGGTTTATTGTATGCAGCTGAATAATGAGGCAGGTTAGCTAATCTCGGCAGGAGATCTCTGTAAAGAAGTAGTCTCCAGCCGTCCCTGAGGAAGCTGTGATTAACAGTTTTAGCATGAACTGCTCAATTGTGGATGAAAGTTTCTGTCCCACCCGGTCCTTCAGCTCTTTAGTCCCAAACAAACACACAGAGGCTTATATTAATTACAAACTGTTTGGCTAATGGCTCATGCTTCTTATTGGTTAGCTCTTTCTCAATTATTAACCTATTTCTATTAGTCTAAGTATCTCCACCTAGTCTTGGCTTATCAGAGAATACCCAAGTGTCCTTTCTTTCTAGTAGCTACATGACATCTCCCTCTGGGGACTGTTTCCCTGCCTTCCTCTTCCCAGAATTCTCCTAGTCTGGTAGCTCTTCCTATACTTCCTGCTGGTTATGCCAACCAGCATTTATTCATCAATCAATAAGAGAAACATATGTTCACACCATACAGAAGGACATCCCCCATCCTGTATGGGACCAGGGAAAGGCTTTGCCATCCATGAGTCTGAAGTGTTGGAGTCCTTGACATGGCTGTGTGCATATCAGCAATACAATTCACTCAGGGCTTCCTCCATTCCCCCAAAACACATACTATGCAGTTTTGAACTTGGGCCATGTATTTATTTACTCCTCAGCCCATATCCTTTGATTAGGATTTCTTTGCTTAGGCAGGTGGCAAGCTTGAGATCAGAAACTTATATCTTGGTTACTTATATCTTTACCTCCAATCCTGAGTCAATAGGTATTATTTTATAGAGTCAATATCTTTATTTAGTTACAATAGAAAATGACTGAAAGATAAGAAAATGGACAACAGTGGACTTGGTGATCACAAATCAACGTAACTCTAGTAATACAGAAAGGCTTCCTTGTAAAGTAAATTTAGATTCACTTTGATGGCATTCTTTATGGGAGATGTTCTCCTAGATGCTCAAAGTGCAAGAAGAAGTTAGTTTCTTTAGGCTGCGTTCATTTCCTAAAGACAGGCTCTTGCTATGTAACTAAGCCTGGTTTCAGACTCCCTGTGAAACACAGGCTATCCTGAACCCCAGCCTCCTCCGAGTACAGGTATGTGCAGACATCCACCATAGCTGGCTAGGCTTCATTCTTACTTGGAGACTTCACATGATTTGGGGGACATTCTCTGTACATAACCCCATAGCTTCACTCTGGAGCATTGCTGAGCTCTAATATTTCCAAGGATGGAGGGTACCTTTTCTCTTCTGCTCTTGTTGCACTGATGACATTGCTAATGAACTCCATGTAGGTCAGAGGTTAGGCAAATAGTGTCCTCTAATCCTCTTAGTCAGTCAGGGGGACAGTGGTCTCCCAGGTTGCAATAGCTATTCAAAGAGCCTTAAAGCTACCAGCCTTTGGAAAAGTCAGGTTTTTTTTTTTTTTTTTTTTTTTTTTTTTTTTTTTTTTTTTTTCAGGGATTCAGTGCTGAAAACAGCCATTTGCCTGAGTAGTACTGGGAGTTATGACTCTAAAACCAATTGCTATTAGAGATATCACCTATCTCTCCAACTGTTATTTTAATACAAGGCAACCACTGATATGAAAGAATCCTTAAGCGTGTAGTGCCGAACAATGTTTGGAATTCCCACAAGTCTCATTACTTCTGAGCCTCAAATTAAATTCTTTGTTCCTACCTGAATGCAGTTGCCTGAGGGCTTGAAAAAAAATCTTTCCTTTGTTAGTGGCTATTTTTTAAATGGGCTTTAAAAAGTCTGGAGTCTTAGGAATGTTCTATAGAAATGTAGGCAAACAGAAAGGCAGAGTAACATAAGGCAGTGTTTTGGGCAAATAAGTGGTAGCATAAGGAAAGCTTAAAAGTGAGCATTGGTACTACCTGGCAATATATATCCCCTGTTTCATTAAAGCTCAAACATCTGAAAAGCATTCCCTGGAATTCACTGTCTGAAACTCCCAAAAGACTGTGTTTCTGTAGGTGATAGGTGACTTTCTTCTTATGCCTGCGAATCCGTTCTGATCATTCAGCAACTAAAAGGGGAGAGGTGACATGGTGCCAGGAAGGAAGAAGCACAGCCATTTTGAAAAACGAGCAGAGAGCAAGTGAATTGTTTTTTCTGATGAGATTAGAAGGGTCTTTCTGAAAACATGGTTCCGGATCATAATAATGTTAAAAGAATTCTCCGTGTTTTTAAACAGAACACACATGAAATCCGACAGATAGCCGCACGTGGCCATGCTGGTCTCCCTAGACATTTGCGTGAACTATTGGAGATGCCTTATTAAACCGAACTGACAGGAGCTGTAGTTGCCTTGCTCTTTATGGAGGACATCGGCAGTAGGAGTGAGGAGAGGTGAACTTCAGACAGGTGCCCTTGGGGAAGTGTAGCCGTCAGTGTTCAGATCAGTCACCAGAAGGAATTATCTATTGTTCTACCAAGTTTGTGATCTTTCTAAAATGGGGGGAAAAATCAATAGGCTCCCAACAGAAATTTTTAGCTATTGATTGCTCTTCTTAACCCAAAGAGTTCTTCAAATATTACATTTTAGTAATGGGAGTGCTCAGGGCAAGGCATTTTAGTAGGAAGTGCAAGTACTCAGGCAGCAATTCTTTTATTCCCACACTTCTCACAGATGTGTGCAGATGACTACTGTATCAGGGGATACTCTTCCATGCCATAGCATACACACTTATCCAGGAATAGGATCTCAGTCTAAAGAGAGCTGCAGTTATAAGAGAGAGGCTACTGTAGAACTCAGTCATCACTAGAACCTGCATGGGGGGAGAGATTCTAGTCTCCCTCCTTGTCCTCCTATCATACATGCTGACCCTCATTGGTTTGACCCACTAGGAAGCCAGGGGGAAAGACAGTTGGTGATGCCGCAGTAAAATTGAGTCAGCCTTTGGAAGCAGGGGACAAGGAAGCATAGGGCAGAAAAGTGGATGTTAGTGGCAAGCACCGACTAAGGAATGCAGTGTACTTCAGGAACTATGGACCTGCACTGGAGAACATAGCTGTGGCGGTTAATGTCAATTGCCAGTTAGATTGCATAGAGAAATACCTAAGAGATTAGTAAAGTGTGCCCCTGGGTGTGTCCACCAATGAGAGGGATTAATTAGTTAATTAAAAAGGAGGAGATCTGCCCTTGTGGGTGGCACTTCCCCTAGGCTGGGAGCCCAGATGGTAAAGGGGGAGCATAGAAAATCTGCTAACATAAGAGTTCTCTTGCTATTTTGTTACTGTGTGAGCTGCCCATATCCTTAATACTGCAATGCAATAGAAACTTCTGGAACCATCAGTGAAAATATATCTTACCTCTTTAACATTGTTTTCTCAATTATTTGTCACCATGATGAACACCTGGTTAACGTAAGAGTACATATCCTATTTTCTCAAAAGCAAATCATAACAAGTCTAATTTTTCTCTCCTTTCACTGTAGACCTTATAATTCATCTTTATTAAAACTGCTGCTGAAGACTATTAAAGTATACAGGGTAGTGATTAATTTCTTTACTTCTTTTATACAACCAAGTAGAGCAAGACACATATGATTATATTTTCATATTAGAGCCAAGACACGTATGATTATATTTTCACACTCTCCTGTCTGCAGTTTAGTCTACTTTGTTGTAAATTCACTGGAAATAAGGATTGTAAGTTCATATAGTTTGTCCTCTGTGAGACATCTAGAATGTTCTCTACCTCTTCAATTTATGACGCTGTTAAAAATCTTCCATCCAGCTTGCTTATTGGTCCCTACATTACTTTCTCAACCGGGGTGGCAGTCAGTCTTTTGGACTTTGTGTAGGAAATAAGCAATGGAATTTCGAGATTCTTATGGATGTATATAGCTGGACAGAAGAGGAATGAGAGACTCACTCATCTTATCAGCAAATGTTTATGGACTTTTACACATTATTGAATGGTTTCCGGGGTACAAGGAACATGCAGACATAAAAGACTAGGAACTCAGATGGTAAATCCAAAGAATCATAATTGAATATGGTAAGTGCTTTAATGGAGAGGTGACTCAAACCCTGGGATTCCACAAAAATGATACATCTTGGGAATCAAAAGATTCACAGGATAGATGGGAAGTGACCTGGGATATGGAGAAAGAATAGGGATGCACTAAAGCTATGGCCTGAGTAAAGGATTATTTTAGAGTTGTGTAGATGTGACTGATTAGGGTGGGGTGCAAGGAAGACACAAACAGTTGGGATTAGTTGAGATCACTCCCTTATTTGATATATTTTGGCATTCCCTTTTATTTTCCCTAGTGTGTGTATAGGTTTTATGTACACATGCTGGTGCGACTGTGTGTATGTGTGAATGTAAAGGTCAGAGATTGACATTGTCTATCTTCCTTTATTGCTTCCCACCTAATGTTTTGAGATAGGGTCTCTCACTGAACTTGGAACTCACCAATTAGGCTTGGTTGACTGGCATATTAGCTCTAAGGATTTGCCTGTCTCTGTCTCCCCAGTACTGGGCTTACAGAGGCATGCCACTGCACATGGCTTTTATGGGGATGCTGAGGACTGAACTCAGGTCCTCAGGCATATGTGGCAGGAACTTCACCAACCAAGCTATCATGCCAGCCCCTTGGAGTTTAACATAGTATTTAAACATAGCACATGATAGAGTTTTGATATTAACTGAAAAATCTCCATCCATTCAGGAAATAACTACCTGTAATCTTCGTGGACAATTCTAGTTCATTCTTCTCAACAGTCCTATTATATAAATATGTGTACAATAATTTAGTATTAATTTTGCAGAGTACTCAAGGTACAAAGATGTGTCTAATCTCCAGTTACCATATTCCGATGGCACAAGCTATTGCTGTCATGAATGTACCATTGCGCAGACTCAGACAAAACTAGGACCTCAAGCCTTCTCACAAAGCATTCAGTCAGAAGCTGCTGTGGGCCAACTGGGAAACTTTGCCTCTGGTCATCTTCTACTTCACTCTCTCTGGTTATGCTTTGCTTATCTCTTCCTAGGCACTGGAAGAGAGGCCTAGAGGAAGCTATATAAGCAATCTTCAGTTTTGCTAAAATGGACATCAGATTTCAGTTTGTTTGGTACCAGAAAGTAGGAAGTAGTAGCTTCCCCACTTTGCTGAAACGGTTTAACCCTCATTTTACAAGCTCTCCCAAGCAACACAGCCTAGATTTTTCTTTTTAGCTTTTTTTTTTTCTGAAATCATCTCAAGATAAATAATGATAAGAATCACTTTACTTAAATTTGATTAAATTTTTATTTCATAACAACCAAATACAAATTTACATCAACCTCTTAATTATTGTCATTCTGTAATAATATATCTAATTTGCTGGCTATTAACACAGCAAAAAAAAAAAAAAAAGATTGACCACAGCTGGGGGAGGTGGCAATCTTGGTTAAGTCTAATATTTTATGATCACCAAACAGGTTAAACTAACTCTTAAGTCCTCAAAAGAGGAAATTATAAAGGATTTCAATGCAAGGATATATTTTAAAGAAACACAACTCTTTGAGAAAGTATAAAGTAACATATCCCTAATATAGTTAATGGAAGTAACTCTAGAGACTTACTACAATTTCAAGCTAAAGAGTATCGACTTAAGATGTTAAAAAAATACACCATCTTGTTTGGGAGGAGTTTCTGTGGCTTTCACTGAGCACTGGCATTTCTCTAAAATGATTGTGTACCAGCACAGCAGGATTAACCAGATGGCCCACCTTGTTGAAAGTGCCTCAGTCACAGACAGGAGACAGTATATTCTGTAGAATAATACTTTTTCTTTCTTTTTTAAAATTTATTTTATTTTATTTTATTTTGGTATGAGAGAAGACTAAAAAGATAATAAAAATAAAATAAAATAAAAGCATAAGGATATGGCTGGAATCATTTTTAATATATAGATAAATTTGCTATATTAAAATTTGTCTTTAATGGAGAAAAGATTTTTCTATTTATGTACCCCTTTTATATTATACAGTAAAAACTTTTGGTTTTAATAGTATTTCAGATATTTTTACTGATAGCACAAGTAGTATAATAAGGTGATTTGGAAGAAAAGTGTCCCCATAGTCTTGGGTATTTAATATTTGGGCACTTGGTCTCCGGTTGATGGTGTTGTTTGAGGAAGATGTGGGTGGGACCTTTGGGGAGTGGGGCCTTCCTGGAGGAATAAGTCTTAGTGATGCTACTTAAAGGAGGTGAATACACATCGTCTTCCCGGTGTCTTTACCATGTTAGTGTTTTGATTTCCTTATTTACCTTCTAAAAAATGACCTGTGATGACTTGGAACGTACTAAGTGTTATCTGAGTTCATATTTGAAAGGATTTATGACATTTAAACATTCAGAAATATTGTCTAGGTTCTGCTTTGCTTTATTTCATTCTGATCCTGAAGTGGCTGCATTAAAAGACAAGGCAGTTATTTATTTTTAATCACCATTTTATAGGTGAGGAAAATATATTTCATGGTGCATATGTGGCTTGGATAAGATTGCACTAATGAATGGTGCAATGGAAACCTGGACTTGGTGCTTTTGATTCATGCCCTCATGTCCTTCTTTTGCACATGCTTGAATCAAAGGATATTCCTGATTACAGCAATGTGCTATGCAGCGATGGATCAGATGCTGGTCAGGATCCAATCATACACCTTCTTGGGATCCCTGATAGCCAATGACCCACATTGTTAAGGGGATCAAAGATGTTAGATTATGGTCTGAAGTAAAGAAACAGGAAGGCTGATGTTTGAACAAAGGAAGCACACAAGCAAAAATCAGGCTGGAGAAAGTTAGGATCCAGTTTGACAGTTCAAGCCTTTATAAGCATGTGGTGTCTGCCAGGACCACTGCCGGAGGCTACTAATAGAGACAAAATGCAGTTTCTGTCCTGCAGAACCTCATGGTCTGGAGGGGAGATAATTAGAAGACAGTGTGACAAATGTGCCTCACACAGGGTGTTATGGAACCCTCATGATTAAAGTCTGTATTCCAGGTAACAATAGGATATAAAATTGGGGGTGGGAACTAGGAAATACTTTCCATGGAGGACGAATTTTAGCAGAATCTTGAAAAAATTGTCATTAGCTCAGCGAAGGAGGAAATTAAAAGAGAAGGGCTTTTCATGTACAGGGCTTGGGAATAAATGAGAGCAGAGAAGACTAAAGCAATTATCAGTGCACCCCTGATGAGTTTAGGATGTAGAAGGAGAGGAGGTCAGAAAGAGACAGGGTCATATCACAAAACATGGTGAATACTAGAGTAAGTAAGGAGTTTGTAATTGATTTTACAGATAAGAAAGAGCAACTTCATGGTATTTTGTTTTTCATACAATTGAGGTAAGTAATAAGAGTAAATTACAGTCTGCTTATACAGTGTAGCAAATGCACAGAGTCTGGATAAAAAAGACTAGACTCTGTTCCAATGACAGATTGGAAGGGCGCTGTCAATCACAACAGGGTAACTCCCGGAGAGAGTATTCAGGATAGTATTCAGAAGCGGAAAGGCAACTCAAGGAAAAGAATAAACAGCATACATGTGGAGCTCTCACTACCTGATGATGGGAAAGAACGCAGAAGCCTCATCCCAAAGGTGAGCTAACAGTCTGGTAGAAAGAGACTGGTAGTCTTACCAGCAGGATATGCACACAAACCTAGGATGATCAGGAATTTTAGTAAGATGACTCTTCTGATTTCATGAGTCAGCAGTGAAGAGGGTCGTTTTGCCACTCCTTATCAGACTGTGGTTAGATGCCATCTTGAAGGAACCTATTACTTAAGACTGAGTTACCCTGGAGAACCGATAAAAAAAAAAAATGCCAGGGAGTCAGAGTCAAAGTGCTACAGACCCAGGGGAGAAAACAGCTGCAATCAAGGAAAAGAAGTGACTAGGTGCCAACACACTAAAGAGTTTAGGGAGCCAGGTGCTCAGCTCTGGTAGTCAGGGTACGACAGCTGGTATCCCTGCCTCAGTGACTAGGAGCTGACACTATCATCTGAAGCTAACTACGATGTCTGGTAGCCCGAAGCCTGAAGTCAGACAATGGCCAAGCATCTTGTAGTGTCAATTAGTACAGTGAAGTTCACTGCTGGTACAATGGAGAACTCAGAAGTACCAGTGTGGTGTTTGAGTTCTATAGTTTTATCCCTTGACCTGGGTGTTGATGCTAATAAAGATATCAAACCTTAGAATCCATAGTGGAGAGGGGAAAGGTGAGATTAAAAACCAAAGGGAGAGAAAAATCTACTATACTAGATATTTCAAATGTAGACATATAGAACCTCAAATGGACATGACCAGTTAATGGCCTCTCCATGATACATTGTAGTCAGATTTCCCAAATGACAAAACAACTACTTAATATTAAAAGTTTCAAGAGAAAACACCAATAAAATCACAAAGACAAATAGGTTAGAATGAAGGTAGGTGTCTCATGAGCAACCCTGAGAGCCAAGATAACACTAAATGATGTGTTTCAAGCTCTGCAAGTAAATTATCGCTGACCAAGATTACTATGTCTAGTAGATTACCTTTCTTTTTAATGTCAATGGAGAAATACAAACATTTTAACACAAGCATAGATTAAACTCATGCCCACAAAGTAAGTGTTGCAGAAAGTGTTAAAGGAACCTTACACACAGAAGAGAGAGAAAGGCAATTTCAGTCACAAGTGCCCAGCAAAGAATGGCTCATAGGAAGAATGGATGAGCAAAGGAGGACTTGGGAAGAATCAATCATATTCAATTATGTAATCCAATAAAACCATAGTGTGAGTCAGGGAGAAAAACAATAAGCCTTAAACAAGCAATCAAATTAACTATGAAAAGAACTAACAACATTAAGGGAAATAAGCAAACTCCTCTCATTAAGAACCCAAATACATATGGTCTTAATTCTCCAACTGAGAGAAGCAACCCAGCTTATTGTGTAAAGCAAAAACAACAAACAACAAACAAACAAAAAGAAACAAAACACTTCATCCAGGTATTTTTCTGTTGACAAGAAATTATTAGTGTTGATTATCAACTTGACAGGATTTGTGATCATACAGGAGACAAGCTTCCAGGAACATCTTTGAGATTTAGCTTAGGCTACACTCTGGCCATGTCTCATGAAATAGGGAAGCCCCTGATGAGGTTGGTGGCATCATCCCCCAGGCATGGGTCTCAATAGCCTAAAAAGGAAGAGACTACCTGAGCACAAGCATTCATCTTCCTCTGCTTCCTGCCTTTGGATACAATATGACTAGCTGCCCTAAACTGTTGCCACTATGGCTTCTCTACCATCATAAACTGTATAACCCTAGAACTCTGACTCAAAATAACCTTTTTCAATGAATTTCTTTTGTCAGGGTATTTTATCATAGCAACAAAACAAATATCTAATACAGAGAGAAAGGTTTTAAATTAATATACCAAACAAATGGAAGCCAAATATCATATATAGTAGCTATACTTATTTCTAATAAAGTTGATGTCAATCTAAAATCAGTCAGAATAAAGAAAGGCACTACATTTTAATAAAAATAACAATCAGGAACCTGAAGCAAGGTATGACCCTTGGTAGGTTGACTGTGTTCTAAGGGATGGTGCTACACCTAAGAATATTTGAACAACACAAATTGGACTTAACAGATTTTTTAAAAAAGAAGGGACACAAATTTTGATGGGTAAGAAGGTAGATGTGAATCTTGGAGGAATTGGGGAGGAATGAATATGATCAAAATACAGTGCATAAAATTTTCAAAGAATCACTAAAATATTTTTAAAATAACAGAAAACAATTACATGCACCTAATGTTAAACTTAATTTCATGAAACAAACACTCCTGGACATAAAGGGAAAGATCGGTCTATGAATAGATATAATAATAATGGCTTACTTCAATACCTTGCTGTTATCAGTAGATAAACCACCTAGTCCCCCATCAACAAATAAACTTCAGAGTTAAACTTTACCACAGAACAAATTAACTTAAAAACATCTGCAGAATGTCCTGTTCAACACCTGTTTTATACACAGTCTTCTCAGAGGCTCATGGAACTCTTTAAAATAGAGTTTTAAAATATCCAGAAAGCAAATTTTAGCAAAAGAGGAGGAGGAGGAGGAGGAGGAGGAGGAGGAGGAGGAGGAGGAGAAGGAAGAGGAGAAAACGACATTTTCTCAAATATATCCAATCATAGTGGAATAAAACTAGAAACAAGTAACAAGAAAAAAAAAACTATACAAATAAATAAAATTTAGAAAAACACCCTTGAATAATAAGAAAATTTAAAAAACTACCTAGAATCAAATGAAAACAAAAGAAAAACATCAGAATCTTGGGGACACAGCAAAGATAGTTCTAAAAAGAAAGTTTATATCTATGAAAGTTTGCATTACAAAAGCAGACATATTCCAAATAAATAACCTAATGATGCAGTTTAAGAGCTTAGGTAATTAAGAACTAGACAAAATCAAATACAAATGATGAAAAGAATAAGGATCATGATGGAATTTAATGAAATGGAGACTAAAAGAATAATACAAGCAATCAGTGAAATATTGGGTTTTTTTGAAAAATGAAATAGACAAATACTTAGTCAAACTAACTAAAGGAGAAGAGAGAAAGGTCTTAATAAAACTGGAGATGGAAATGGAGAATATTATAACCAACTCCAATAGAATTCAGAGGATCATCAGGTAAAACTTAGAAAATTGATATTCCAAAATGATCAAAACTCTAGAAAACAGTTAACTCCTAGACCATATGACCTACCAGAATTAAATCAAGAAGACATAAACAACTTTCATAGTGAGCAATGATATTGAAGGAATAATGGTCTTCCAACAAAGGAAATTACTGGCCAGATAGGTCCACTGTCAAAGTTTATCAGATCTTTGAAGAGGAAATAACATCATTGCTCCTCAAATCATTCCATAAAACAGAGAAGGAAGGGCTACAACCAAGCTGAGTCTTCAAAAGCAGTATCACCTCAAAAGAAGAACAAGCAGGAAAAGTTATAAATTAACTTCACTGATGAAAATTGATGCAATCATCTTAATTAGAAAAACCCTTACATCCGGGCATGGTGGTGCATGCCTTTAACCCAGAACTCTAGAGACAGAGGCAGGTGGATCTACATGGGTTTCAGGCCAGCCTGGTCTACAAAGTGAGTTCCAGGACAGCCAGAGCTACACAGAGAAATGCTGTCTTAAAAATTATAAAACAAAATTGTCGGGAGCCAGGAAATTTCCATTAAGGAGGAAATTAAGAGGGCAAGGTGTGCATGAAAAGTTAGGACAGATAGAGTTAGGAGGTATCAGTCTACTGGAGAGAGATCTGCTGATAGGGTCTAGGAAGATCTGAGAGAAATGGCCTGGTGGCCAGGGAAGCATGGTTAAGAAACAGCCAGGAAGATGCTGAATAAACAAGAGACTCCAGTTTTGCAGCATGGAACTGAGAGCTCTCTAAAGATGACAAGATGCCTGTGTTTGGTCTTTATCACCGTTGGGTTGCTAGGAGTTTCCAAGTCCACGCTCCCCCACTCAGGCCAAAACTCATGGCTACCGTGGCTTGGGGCTGAGACATGCCGGGCCACAATACAAAATAAAACAAAAAACCCCCAAAACCTTACACATTGAATCCAACAACGCATTAAAAAGATCATACGCCAAAACCTAGTTGGCTTCATTGCAGGGATGCTAAGATGGGTGAATGCACACTAATCATTGAATGCCAGACCTAGGTATAAAAATCACAAACTCAACTCAACATATGTAGAAAACGCCTTTGACAACATTCAACATCCCTTCCTGATGAGAGACACCAGTGAAAGTAGGAATAGAAGGGATAGCTTCAATATAATAAAAGCTGTATTCAACCAACTAAATGGGAAAAATTGGAAACTATTTCCTTTAAAATAAGGGTTAAGAAAAGAGTGTCTACCATCTCCCCTTTCTTCAATATAGTCCTCAACATCTCAGAGCAAAAATGAAGAGAAGGAAATTAAAGATATATAAATAGAAAAAGACTGAGATCAAAATCTCATTTTTTGTAGATGACATGAGGACTTTACCAGAAAACTCTTAGATCTGAGAAATGCTTTCAGCAAAGTAGCAGGATATAAAATCAACACAGAAAAATCAGTAGCTTTTCTATATAATAATAGCAAACATTTTGAGAAAGAAATCAATCTGGAGACAGAGACAAGCAGATCTCTGAGTCTGAGGCCAGCCTGCTGTATAGAGCAAGTTCCAGGACAGCCAGGGATACACAAAGAAACCTTGTGTGGAAAAAACTAAATAAATTAAAACAAAATGAAAAAACAAACAATCAAACAAATAAAAAAAATAACCAATGAAAGACCTCTACATGGAAAACTAAAACACCAAAGAAAGAAATTGAAGATGCTGGAAGACAGAAGAGTCTCCTATGCTAATTGATTGGCAAAGTTAATATTGTGGAAATGTCCATCCTACCAAAATTAACCTATAGATTTTATACAATTTCCTTCAATACTCTCCTGAAAATTTCCATTCTTACAGGAAAATAATCTTAAAATTCATATGGCCTGGCCAAGGCCATTCTGAGGATAGTAATGCATGCAGGAGGTAGCACAATGCCTGGCTGCAAATTGCACCATAGAGCCGTAGTAACAAAACTAGTACTGAACTGGAACAAAAACAGACACGTCAGTAAGATAGAACTAAGGATCCAGAAGTAAACCTTGGTAGCCACAGACACTTGGTTTCATTTTTACATTGGAGAAAATGCAGCCTCTTCAGAAGAATAAAACTGGATTCTCATCTCTTTCTTGGTACAAAGGTCAATTCTAAATAAAACAATGACTGTAAATTAAGGCTTCAAGCTTTGAAACTGTTAGAGAAAAATGCAGGGAAAACACTTGAAGATATAGGCTTCAGCAAGTTTTTTTTTTTTTTTTTTTTTTAGAAGAATTCAAGGAGCTCTGGACATAACAGCAAGAACTGCTGAGTGAGGCAGCATGGAATTAAAAGACTTACTCATAGGAACACACACACACACACACACACACACACACACACACACACACACACACACACACACCAGGAACGCACACCGAACAGAGTGAAAGACAGCCTGCAGTGTGGGAGAAAACTTTTGCCAACTGTAAATCTGATCCGGATAAATTCCTAGAACCTACATACTTAAAAAGAAAAACTAAAAAAATGAAATACCTCAACACAATAAATGAATTAAACAGACATTTATAAAAAGGAGTATGAATAAGCCAATAAAAGCAGGAAAAAATGATTAACACGCTTAGCTACGAAGGAAAAGCATATTAAAACTATGCTGGTATTTCATCTCAGCCCAGTCAGATGGTTATCATCAATGAAACAAATAACTGGAAAAGGTTGTGTGTAAACAGGAAATGTGCACCCTGCTGGAGGGAGGTGCACCCTGCTGGAGGGAGGTGAACTAGCACGGTACCTTTTTTTTTTTTTTTAATTTGAATTAGAAACAAGATTGTTTTACATGTCAATCCCAGTTCCCTGTGCACGGTGCCTTTTAAACAGACCCCAAATATCTATCATAGGTGCTTGTTGTACTAGACCTGGGTATAGACATCAAAGGACCTGAGCCATAGATATGTATATGGTACAATTTGTGTTCAAAAGAGGCCATAATAAGCCCATCATTTTATAAGTTATCCAAAACATCAATAATAAAATGAAACATCATGAAAATAAATTGAAATAAAATTCACATTTTATAAAATTATCCACCTAATTTCATATATTCTCAATGCGCAAATTTAACTTTAGTCCAGTTCAAAAACATTTCACCACCGGAAAGGAAAACAAAACAGTTACACCTAGCAATTGTAAATCCATCTTCTGACCCCCAGGATATTTCAGACAGCTGGAACATGACATGTGACTTTGCATATCTGTTGTAGTATATATCTGTGCTTTATTGTTATTCATGGTTAAGTAATATTCTATTGTATGGATAGGCCACATTTGTCTACTCAATAGCTTATGGACATTTCATGTGGGTTGTTTCTACCATTTGGCTATCATGTGTAGTGTCGTTATGAACATTTAGGTACATAAATTTGGTTAAATATCTGCTTCCATTTCTTTGGATGTATAAGCAGGAGTAGAGTTGCAGGAAATTCAGTGCCTCCTTCCACTAGGCACACCCTTCCGCAGCTGGAGCTCCAACCAGTCGTCCAGTTCTTCTGGTCCTGCAGTACCCACTGCGTGTGCAGGTTGCTTCCTTTCCTTTCTCTCTAACAAAAATTCATTCAGTTTGGGTTTGTTGAGTGTTGCTTAGAAATTACAGATTGTAATACATTAGAGACAAGTCAGACAGAAGCCATGCCCCTAGGATGTGGCCACCACCGCAAGTTCACTGGCAAAGCAAGAAGCCACTAAACATGTGAATCCTTGCATTGGGTTCCCATGCCTACAGAAAAGGCTGTTGACAGTTTGGTAGACATGACTTTGAGTTTTAAGACCACTTTTATGTGAAACTGCTTTGTCCCAATGCACCTCTGCTTCTACTCAGGCTTTTCAGCTGGCCTACTGCTCGACTTGACTTCTTGCTAATCTGATGGCTGTTGCTTTGCCTTAAAATAGTATTTGACAAATGCTGCCCAGGAAGACTGCCAAGCCTTGGAAATGCCATGAGTTGAGCAAAAGAGGCAAGTCCTTATTCCTCCAGCAGGTAATCAAGGGGTGGGGGGTGGGGGGATTAGAAAGGCACGATCCTTCCAGAATGATACACACATTACTCTGCTATCCCTAACAACCTCCCTTAGAACACTGGAATACATGCTACCTTCATGGCTGCTGATGGTCTTAGGGATAAAGTATAGTAGACTAACTATCCAAACCAAGGCTGTTCAAGTGGGACAAATTCTTGCATCATTGAGCCTACCCTGGATGTTGTATTTTTGCTTGTTTGTTTAACTAGGTTCCAGAATTCTTCAATATTTTGCCAGTTATTAATTTCTCTTTCCCCCTTTGTTTATCCTTGATTTTTGTTGTCATGAAGTGTATACTATACAGTTTCCTGAGACAATTATTTTAAGGTTCACAATACGTTGGAATTCACTAAACTCATATTATTTATTGTACAATTGTAACCACTATCTCTTAGTTGCTTTTATGGAATTTTGTGATGATGCTAGATTTTAATTCAGGCATTTGAGGAGGACAGTTGCACAGTATAATGTATATTAGAAATATTAGAGGGTCAGTGGCTAAAGTTTTGTTCATAGTGAAAAGTATTTGTGAAAATATGGGCACATTGAACTACCTAGTATGGTTTATGTTACCTTCTGAGATCTATAATCTTTTTAATTCTTCTCTCATACATCACATCTTGACCACAGTTCCCCTTCCTTCCATTGACCAGATTCACCCCTCAATTTAAAAAAAAAAAAAAAAGCATGCCTCCCAGGAATATACAATACAGCATGACAAGATACAGTGAGACTAGGCACAAACCCTCTTATAAAGGCTAGATGTGTCAGCCCAGGAGGAAGAAGAGGGTCCCAAGTGTAGGCAAAAGAGTTAGAGACAGCCCCCACTCCCACTGCTGGGAGTCCCACAAGAACACCAAGCTTCACAACCATAATGTATAATCAGAGGACATAGGTCAGATCCATGCAGTGTTCATGTTTATTGCTTCAGTCTCTGTGAGCCCTTATGAGCCCTGCTTAGTTGATTCTTTGGGCCATGTTCTCAAGGTGTCCTCTACCTCTCTAGTTCCTACACTCCTTCCTTTACCTCTTCTGTGGGGTTCCTCTGGCCCCACATAATGTTTTGCTGTGGGTCTCTGCATCTGCTGTCATTGGTTTTCTGGATGAAACCTCTCTGATGATGATTATGCTAGGCCCTGGTCTACAAGTTTAGCAGAATATCATCAGGAATCATTTCCTTGACTTTTTGGTTTTGACAGTCCTGTTTGATTCTATCCTGGATCTCTGAACTGTTCTGCCTCTAGGTCCTGGCTATCTAGGCAGTATCAGGGGTGGGCCTCCCTCTCATGATGTAGGCTTTAAGTTGGGTCAGTCATTGGTTGGTCATTCCCAAATGTTCTATACCACCATTACTGCAGCGCATCTTGTAGGCAGAACAAATTGTAGGTCAAAAGTTTTGTGGCGGGTTGATAACCCAGTCCCACAGCTGGGAGCCTTGCCTGGTTATAGAAAATGGCCATTTCAGGCTCCATTTCCACCATTACCAGGAGGCTTTGCTAGAGTCACTCTTGTAGATTCCAGGGAATTTCCACTGTACTAGATTTCTACATTACTCCCAAATGCCCCCCAATTCCAGTCATCTCTCCCAGTATTATCTCCCTCATTCCCTCCTGTCTGATATCCACCTGCCCACAGTCTACTCACAAAATGTATTCTATTTTTCCTTCCTAGAGAGATCCATGTGCCCCCCAACCTCTACTTGAGTCCTTGTTACTTGGCCTCTTTGGGTCGGTGGACTGTAGCATGATTATCCTTTACTTAACAGCTAATGTCCACTTGTAAGTGAGTACCTGCCTTGTTTGTCTTTCTGGGTCTTGGTTCCCTCACTCAGGATGTTTTTTCTAGTTCCATCCATTTGCCTACAAATTTCATGATGGTATTATTTTTAACAGTTGAGTAGTAAAGTACTCTGTTATGTAAATGTACCACATTTTCTGTATCCATTTTTTTATTTTTTTGGTTGAGGGACAACTAGAATTGTTTCCAGTTTCTGGCTGTTTGTAATAAAGCTAAAATGAACATAGTTGAGCAAGTGTCCTTGTAGTAGGATGAAGCGCCCTTTAGGTATATGCCCAAGAGTAGTATAGCTGGTTCTTGAGGTAGATTGATTCCCAATTTTCTGAGGAGCTGTTATATTGATTTCCATAGTGGCTGTACACATTTGCATTCCCACATCCTCCTTAGTATGAGCTGTCACTTTTTTTGATCCTAGCATTCTGACAGGTGTAAGATGGAATCTCAAAGTAGTTTTGATTTGCATTTCCCTGATGCCTAAAGATATTGGACATTTTTTAAGTGTTTCTTAGCCATTTGAGATTCCTCTGTTGAAAATTCTCTCTTTAAAGCTGTACCCCATTTTTTAATTTGATTATTTAGTTTGTTGATGTCTAGTTTCTTGAGGTCATTATATATTTTGAAAATTGGCCCTCTATTGGATGTAGAGTAGGTGAAAATATTTTCCTATTCTGTAGGCTGCCATTTTGTCCTATTGATGTTGTCCTTTGCCTTACAGAGCTTCTCAGTTTCAGGGAGTCCCATTTATTAATTGTAGATCTTAGCGCCTGTGGTATTGGTGCTCTGTTCGGGAAGTTGTCTCTTATTCCAATGTGTTCAATGCTCTTCCCCACTTTCTCTCTATCAGGTTCAGTATACCCAGATTTATGTTGAGGTCTTTGATCTCTTGGACTTGAGTTTTATATAGGGTGATAGATAAATGTCTATTTATGTTGTTACACATGCAAACATTCAGTTAGACCAGTATTATTTGTTGAAGATGCTCTATTTCTTCCATTATATATTTCTTGCTTTTTTTTTTATCAAAAACCATGAGTCCATTTGGGGAGCCCCTTTTGAGGGCCTTACCCTGCCTGGGGAGTGGAGGGGGGATGGCTAAGGTCAGGTGGGATGTTGGGAGGGAGGGGAGGGAGAGGGAGAAGGAATTGACATCTGAAGCAAGCTTGTTCCTAATTTGAACTAATAAAAGAAAAAAATAATTTTGAAAATTAAAAAAATCATGTGTCCATAGGAGTGTGGATTTATGTCTGTGTCTTTGATTCCATTCCATTGATCAGCCAGTCTATCTTTATGTCAATACTATATGGTTTTTATTACTATAGCTCAGTAGTACGGCTTAAAATCAGGGGTTGTAATACCTCCAGGATTTCCTTTATTCTACAGGATTGTTTTAGCTATCCTGGGTTTTATGTTTTTCCATATGAAGTTGAGTATTGTTCTTTGAAGATCTGTAAAGAATTGTGTCGGAATTTTGATGGGGATTGTGTTGAATTTATAGACTACTAATTGTAGGATGGCAACTTTTTACTACATTTATCCTACTGATTCATGAGCATAGGACATCTTTCCATCTTCTGATATCTTCTTCAATTTCCTTCTTTAAGATTTAAAGTTCTTGTCATACAGGTCTTTTTCTTGCCTGGTTAGAGATACTCCAAGATATATATATATATATATATATATATATATATATATATATATATTGTGGCCTGTTGTGAAGGGTGTTGTTTTCCTGATTTCTTTCTCAACCACTTTGTCATTTGTATATAGGAGGCTACTGATTTTTTTTTTATTAGTTCAAATTAGGAACAAACTTGCTTCAGATGTCAATCCCTTCTCCCTCTCCCTCCCCTCCCCCCTAGCCATCTGCCCCTAGCCATCCCCCCTCCACATCCCAGGCAGGGTAAGGCCCTCAAAAGGGGCTCCCCAAAGTCTACCACATCATCCTGGGCCAGGCCTAGGCCCTACCCCATGTGTCCAGGTAAAGAGAGCATCCCTTCACAAGGATGGGCTCTCAAAATCCCTTCTTTTTTTTTTAAGACCTTACATATTTAATGCAGTGCGTTACACCTGTACAAATGGAAAAAAATTAAAAGTTCAACATTTCTAGACCAATATGGCTGTTAATTTTTGTACAATGCCAACTCAACACGGTAAACTGGGATACTTTTTTTCAAAGTTGACAGCACATCTAAAGTTTCCAAAAATTCAAATTATATATGTATATATATTTATATTTATGTAAAAAGACCAATAATGGCAGTATGTTATACATCAATAGCAGCAACAGCTTTTCCAGGTTCTGCGGTCATTTGAACAAAATTGTAGAGACATCCAGCACTCTCCATAAAAAAAAAGTAAAAAACAAAATCCCAGAAAAACAGCACAGTTCTGTTACTCTTGTGGTACCTGGCACCATTTTTTTTTTTAATTAGCTTCTCAATCATCATCTGGAAGGAAACTATTCTGAGCAACATCATTAAAAACAACTCTGATAAAGCACGGTCACTACTATGTATCATAAAGCAGGTCCACATATGAGTGAGTACATATTATGTTTGTCTTTTTGTGATTGGGTTACCTCACTCAGAATGGTTTCTTCGAGTTTCATCCATTTTCCTGCAAATTTCAAGATTCCATTGTTTGTTTTTTCTGCTGAGTAGTACTCCATTGTGTAAATGTACCACATTTTCTCTATCCATTCTTCAGTTGAGGGGCATCTAGGCTGCTTCCAGTTTCTGGCTATTACAAATACTGCTGCTATGAACATGGTTGAACATGATGTCCTTGTTATATGAATGTGCTTCTTTTGGGTATATGCCTAGGAGTGGAATTGCTGGATCTTGTGGTAGACTGATTCCCATTTTCTTGAGGAGTCACCATACTGATTTCCAAAGTGGCTGTACAAGTTGGCACTCCCACCAGCAGTGGAGGAGTGTTCATCTTTCTCCACATCCTCTCCAGCATAAACTGTCATTGGTATTTTTTATTTTAGCCATTCTGACAGGGTAAGATGTTATCTCAGAGTTGTTTTGATTTGCATTTCCCTGATGGCTAAGGATGTTGAACACTTTCTTATATGTCTTTCAGCCATTTTAGATTCCTCTATTGAGAATTGTCTATTTAGTTCTGTACCCCATTTTTTAATTGGATTGTTTGGTGTTTTGGAGACTAGCTTCTTGAGTTCTTTGTATATTTTGGAGATCAGCCCTCTGTCAGATGTGGGGTTGGTGAATATCTTTTCCCCGTCTGTGGGCTGCCGTTTTGTCTTGCTGACTGTGTCCTTTGTCTTAAGAAGCTTCTCAGTTTCAGGAGGTCCCATTTATTAATTGTTGATCTCAGTGTCTGTGCTACTGGTGTTATGTACAGGAATTGGTCTCCTGTACTGATTAATTCAAGGGTATTTCCCACTTTATCTTCTAGTAGGTTCAGTGTGGCTGGGTTTATGTTGAGGTCTTTGATCCATTTTGACTTAACTTTTGTGCAGGGTGAAAGGCTTGGGTCTATCTGTAGTCTTCTACATGTTTATATCCGGTTATGCCAGCACCATTTGTTGAAGATGTTCTCTTTGTTCCAGCATATATATTTGGATTGTTTGTCAAAAATCAGGTGTTCATAGGTGTGTGGGTTAATTTTAGGGTTTTCAACTCTATTCCATTGGTCTACCTGTCTATTTTTGTGCCAATACCAAGCTGTTTTCAGGACTATAGCTCTGTAATAGAGCTTAAAGTTAGGGTTGGTGATGCCTCCAGAAGTTCCTCTATTGTACAGGGTTGTTTTGGCTATCCGGGGTCTTTTGTTTTTCCATATAAAGTTGAGAATTGTTCTTTCAAGGTCAGTGAAGAAATGTGTTGGGATTTTGATGGAGATTGCATTGAATCTGTAGATTGCTTTTGGCAAGATTGCCATTTTTACTATGTTGATCCTGCCTATCCCAGAGCATGGGAGATCTTTCCATTTTCGGGTATCTTCTTTAATTTCTTTCTTTAGAGACTCAAAATTCTTACGGTACAGGTCTTTCACTTTTTTGGTTAGTGTTACTCCAAGGTATTTTATGTTGCTTGTGGCAATTGCAAAGGGTGATGCTTCTCTGATTTCTTTCTCCACCAATGTGTCATCCGTATATAATAGGGCTACAGATTTTTTGTTGTTGTTAATCTTGTATCATGTCACTTTGCTGAAGGTGTTTATCAGCTGTCAGAGTTCCCTGGTTGAGTTTTTCGGGTCACTTATGTAGACTATCATATCACCTGCAAATAGTGAGAGTTTGACTTCTTCCTTTCCGATTTGTATTCCCTTGATCTCCTTTTGTTGTCTTATTGCTCTAGCTAGAACTTCAAGGACAATATTCAAGAGGTATAGAGAGAGTCGACAGCCTTGTATTGTACCTGATTTTAGAGGAATTGCATTGAGTTTCTCTCCATTTAATTTGATGTTGGCTGTTGGCTTGCTGTATATTGTTTTTATTATGTTGAGGTATGTTCCTGTTATCCCTGATTTCTCCAGAACCTTTATCATGAAGGGATGTTGGATTTTGTCAAAGGCTTTTTTCTGCATCTAGTGAGATGATCATGTGTTTTTTTTCCCTCAGTCTGTTTATATGGTGGATTACATTGATGGATTTTCGTGTGTTGAACCATCCTTGCATCCCTGGGATGAAGCCTACTTGATCAGGATGGATGATTTCTCTGATGTGTTCTTGGATTCGATTTGCCAATATTTTATTGAGATTTTTGCATCAATGTTCATGAGGGATATTGGTCTGTAGTTCTCTTTCTTAGTTGTGTCTTTGTGTGGCTTGGGTATCAAGTTTATTGTGGCCTCATAAAAAGAGTTTGGTAATGACCTTTCTGCTTCTATTGTGTGGAATACTTTGAGGAGAATTGGTATTAGCTGAATTTCTGGTATAATTCTGCACTGAAGCCATCTGGCCCTGGGCTTTTTTTGGTTAGGAGACTTCTAATGACTGCCTCAATTTCATTAGAGGTTATAGGTCTATTTAAGTTGCTTTTCTATTCTTGATTTAATTTTGGAAAGTGAAATCTGTCCAGAAAATTGTCCATTTCCTTTAGATTTTCAAATTTTGAGGAATATAGGTTTTCAAAGTATGACCTGATGATTCTCTGGATTTCCTCTGTGTCTGTTGTTATGACCCCCTTTTCATTCCTGATTTTATTAATTTGCATGTTCACTCTTTGTTCTTTGGTAAGTTTGGATAAAGGTTTGTCTATCTTGTTGATTTTCTCAAAGAACCAACTTTTTGTTATATTGATTCTTTGTATTGTTCTTCTAGTTTCCATTTTATTTATTCCAGCCCTCATTTTGATTATTTCCTGGTGTCTGCTCCTCTGGGTGTATTGGCTTCTTTGTTTTCTAAAGCTTTCAGTTGTGCTGTTAATTCTCTAGTGTGATTATTCTCCTGTTTCTTCATGTGGTCATTTAGCGCTATGAACTTTCCTCTTAGCACTGCTTTCAGAGTATCTCATAGGTTTGGATATGTTGTGTCCGCATTCTAGGAAATGAATTCTAGGAAATCTTTAATTTCTTTTTTTTATTTCTTCCTGGACCCATGAATTGTGCAATTGGGTGTTACTTAATTTCCATGAGTTTGTAGGTTTTCTGTAGTTCTTGTTGTTGTTGAATTCTAATTTTAAAGCATGGTGGTCTGATAGGACACGGGGCTATTTCAATTTTTTTGTACTTGTTGAGGTTGACTATGTTGCCAAGTATGTGGTTGATTTTAAAGAAGGTTCCATGTAGTGCTGAGAAGAAGGTAAATTGTTTTGTATTTGGGTGGAATGTTCTATAGATATCTGTTAAGTCCAGTTGCGCCATAACTTCTATTAGTTCTTTTGTTTCTTTGTTAAGTTTCTGTCTGGTGTTCCTGTCCAGTGGTGAGAGTGGGGTGTTGAAATCTCCCACTATAAGTGTGTGCGGTTTTATGTGTGATTTGAGTTTTAGTAAAGTTTCTTTTACAAAAGTGGATGACTTTGCATTTGGGGCATAAATGTTCAGAATTGAGACTTCATCCTGATGGAGTTCTCCTGTGATGAGTGGGAAATGACATTCTTCATCTCTTTTGACTGATTTTAGTGTAAAGTCCAATTTATTGGATATTAGAATTGCCACCCCTGCTTGTTTCTTGGGTCCATTTGATTGGAAGATCTTTCCCCAACCTTTAATTCTTAGGTACCGTCTGTCTTTGAGGTTGAGGTGAGTTTTTTGTATGCAGCAGAAGAAGGATTCTGTCTTCGTATCCTTTCTGCTAATCTGTGTCTTTTTATAGGGGAGTTAAGACCATTAATGTTGATGGATATTAATGACCATTGATTGTTGTTCATTCTTGTTTGTTTTTGATTTGGTCATGGTGGCAAGATTATGTGTGGGATTCTATCCCTCTTTTCTTTTGACTGTTGGTAAGTTGGGATTATCTATTGCCTATGTTTTTCTGGTTGTAGTTAACTTCCCTGGGTTGCAGTTTACCTTCCAGTACTTTCTGTAGGGCTGGATTGGTGGATATGTATTGTTTGAATCTGGTTTTGTCATGGAATATCTTGTTTTCTCCATCTATAATGATTGAAAGCTTTGCTGGGTATAGTAGTCTGGGCTGGCATCCATGGTCTCTTAGTGTAGGTAAAATATCGATCCAGGACCTTCTGGCTTTCAGAGTTTCCAAGGAAAAGTCAGGTGTGATTCTGATAGGTTTGCCTTTAAAGGTTACTTGACCTTTTTCCTTTGCTGCTCTTAATATTTTATCTTTGTTCTGTATGCTTGGTGTTTTGATTATTATGTGGTGAGATTTTTTTGGTTCAGTCTATTTGGTGTTCTGTAGGCTTCTTGTATTTTCATTGGCATGTCTTTCTTTAGGGTGGGAAAGTTTTCTTCTATGATCTTGTTGAATATGTTTTCTGCGCCTTTGAGTTGTATTTCTTCACCTTCTATACCTATTTTTCTTAGGTTTGGTCTTTTCATGATATCCCATATTTCCTTGATATTTTGTGTTACGGATTTGTTGGATTTAAGATTTTCTTTGGTTAATGAATCTATTTCCGCTAGTGTGTCTTCAACTCCTGAGGTTCTTTCTTCCATCTCTTGTATTCTGTTGGTTATGCTTACATCTGTAGTTCCTGATGGTTTACCCAGCTTTTCTATTTCCAGCATTCCCTCAGATTGTGCTTTCTTTATTGTCTCTATTTCAGTTTTTAGGTCTTGAACTGTTTCCTTGAGAGATTTGTTGATATCTTGTATTTTTTGGTTTGTTTTGTCTTCAATTTCTGTAAGGGATTTTCTCATGTCCTCTTTGAGGTCCTCTTTGAGGTCCTCTTTCATTTTTCTGAAGATGTTTTTAATGTCATTCTCTTCTGGTTCATCTGCATCGTGATGTTGAGGTCTTACTGGTGTATGGTTTCCTAGTCTGCGGTGGTGTCATATTTGGTTTTCTGTTGTTGGATGTGCTTTTTACCTTGTCCTCTTCTCATCCTTTCTTCTGGTGGGTGTAGCAAGTGTTTCTTGTTCTCCTGGTGCGGGTGGGACCAAGGTTCTCTTCTGGTAGATGCAAACAGATCCAATACTCTGATGTCGGTCCTCTTCTTGTGGATGGAGGTGTCACTGTGCCCGGGTGTCGGCAGTGTTCGGGCCTGCCAGCGACGACGAGCAGGAGCTGGAAACAGCCCCTGGCCTACCTGGGCAGGCGGATGGAGGCCGGGTGTTCGGTGTTCGGAACCCGCCACAGCTGAACTGGGTCCGGCATGCAGGTCGCTTGCCTCAGATGACTCTGAGCAGCGATCGAGGCTACTGATTTTTTTAGTTAATCTTCTATTCAGCCATTTCACTAAAGGTGTTTATCAGTGGCAGTAGTTCCCTGGTAGAATTTTGGGGGTCACTTACGTATACTATCATATAATCTGAAAAGAACAGTACTTTGACACCTTCCTTTCCAATTTTTGTCTTCTTGATCTCCTTCAGTTGTCTTATTGCTTCAGCTAGAACTTCAATTACTAAATTTAATAAATGTGGAGAGAGTGGACAGCCTTATCTTATTCCTGATTTTAGTGAATTACTTTGAATTTCTCTCCATTTAATTTGATGTTGGCTATTGACTTGCTGTAAATTGCCTTTATTATTTTTGGTGGGTCCCTTGTATTCTTAATCTCTCCAAGACTTTCATCATGAAAGAGTGTTGGATTTTGTTCAAAGCTCTTTTTCACATCTAAATAGATGATCATGTGGTTTTTCTCTTAAAGTTTGTCAATATAATCTCTGGGATGAAGCCTACATGATCATCGTGGATGGTTTTCTTGATGTGCTTTTGGGTTTAGTTTGCAAGTATTTTATTGAGTATTTTTGCATTTATATTCATGAAGGAAACTGGTCTGTAATCCTTTTTCTTTGTTGAATCTTTTTGTGGTTTGGGTATCAGGGTGACAGTGGCCTTATAAAATGAATTTGGCAATGATCCTTCTTTTTCTATTTTGTGGAATAATTTGAGGAGGATTGGCATTAGTTCTTTCTTGAAAGTCTGGTAGAATTCTGCACCAGAACCATCTGGACTTTTTTTTTTATGGTTGAGAGACTTTTAATGACTGCTTCCATTTCCTCAGGGGTTATGGGTCTACTTAAATTGAGTATCTGCTCTTGATTTGACTTTGGTAAGTGGTATCTGTTGAGAAAATTATCTATTTCTTTTAGATGTTCCAATTTTGTGGAGTATAAGTTTTTAAAATATGACCTAATGATTCTTTGAATTTCCTCAGTGTCTGTTGCTATTCCACTTTTATTTTTCTGATTATTGTTAATTTGCATGTTCTCTCTCTGTCTTTTACTTAGTTTGGATAAGGGTTTGTCTATCTTGTTGATTTCTCAAAGAATCAATTCTTTGTTTTATTTATTCTTTATATTTTTCTCTTTGTTTCCATTTTATTGATTTCAGCCCTGAGTTTGATTATTTCTATATTGTTTTCTATTCCTCTTAGGTGTGTCTGCTTCTTTTTGTTCTAGAGCTCTCAGGTGTGCTTTTAGGTTGCTAGTATGAGATCTCTCCAAATTCTTTATGAAGGCATTTGGTGCTGAGAACTTTCTTCTTAGCACTGTTTTCATTGTGTCATATGTTTGGGTATGTTGTGCAATCATTTTCATTGAATTCTAGGAAGTACTTAATTTCTTTATTTCTGCCTTGACCCAGCAGTCATTTAGTAGAGTCGTTCAATTTCCATGAGTGTACAGGCTTTCTGTTGTTTATGTTATTGTTAAAATCCAGTTTTAATCCATGTTGGTATGATAGGATACAGGGAGTCATTTTAATTTTCTTCTATCTGTCTAGACTTGCTTTGTGACTAAGTATGTGGTCAGTTTCGAAGAAAGTTATGTGAGGTGCTGAGAATACGTGTATTCTTTTGTGTTTGGGTAAAATGTTATGTAAAATCCATTTAGTTAATAATGTCAATTAGCTCCTGTATTTGTTTAGTTTTTGTTTGGATGACCTGTCCATTGATGAGAGTGAGGGTACTGAAGTCTCCCACTATCAATGGGTGAGGGTCAATCTATGATTTAAGCTTTAGTGGTGTTTCCTTTACAAACATGGGTGCCCTTGCATTTGCAGCATAGATATTAAGAACTGAAAGATCATCTTGGTGAATCATTCCTTTGATGAGTATGAAGTGTCCTTCCCTATCTCTTTTAGTTAATTTTAATTTGAAGTCTGTTTTGTTAGATATTAGAACAGCTAGGCCAGCTTGCTTCTTATGTCCTTTTGCTTTGACTATATATTTTTTCCAATCCCTTACTCTGAGATAATGTCTATCTTTGCTATTGAGGCATGTTTCTTGTATGCAGCAGAAGGATAGATCCCATTTTCATATCCTTTCTGTTAATCTGGATCTTTTTGTTGAGGAATTGAGTCCATTGATACTGAGAGACATCAATGATTACTAATTCCTTTTCTTTTTTGTTTTTGTTGGTGGTAGTATGTGTATGCATGTGCTTCCCTTCTTTTTGTTTTGCTTGTAGGAGATTATTTATTTCCTGTGTTTCCATGGGTGAGTGTAGTTAGCTCCCTTGGGCTGGAATTGCTTTCTAGTAACGTCTGTAGGGCTGGATTTGAGGATAGATACTTTTTACATTTGACTTTATCATGGAATATCTTGCTGAGTGTATTAGTCTAGACTGGTACCTGTGGTCTGCAAGACATCTGTCCAGGCCCTTCTGGCTTTGAGTCTCTGTTGAGAAATTGGGTGTAATTCTACTAGATTTGCTTTATATGTTACCTGACCTTTTTCCCCTTTGTAGCTTTTAATATTTTTTCTTTGTTCTGTATGTTTAGTGTTTTGATTAAGAAAGGGAACTTTGTTTTATGGTCCAATCTATTTGGTGCTCTGTGAGCTTCTTATACCTTTATAGGCATCTCTTTCTTTAGGTTAGGAAATTTTTCTTACATGGTTTTGTTAAAAATACTTTCTGGGCCTTTGATCTGGGATTCTTCTCCTTCTTTTATTCCTATTATTCTTAGGTTTGGTCTTTTCATGGTGTTTCAGATTTCCTGAATGTTTAATGTCAGGATTTTTTTTTTACATTTAACATTTTCTTTAATAAGAGTATCTATTTCTTCTATCACATCTTCAGTACCTGAGATTCTTTCTTCCATCTCTTGTATTCTGTTGGTGGGTGATGCTTGCATCTGTAGTTCCTGTTTGCTTACCTAGATTTTTCATTTTCAGGATTCCCTCAAATTGTGTTTACTTCATTGCTTCTATTTCCATTTTCAGGTCTTGAACAGTTTTAGTCATTTCCTTCAACTGTTTATTTGTTTTTCTTGACTTTTAAAAGAGATTCACTCATTTTCTTTTTAAAGACCTCTACCATCTTCATAAAGCTGGTTTTAAGGTTCCCTTTCTTGTATTTCAGCTGGGTTGGAATATTCAGGGCTTTCTGTAGGAGGATAGCTGGGCTCTAGTAGTGACATATTGCTCTGGTTGTTGTTGATTATATCCTTATACTGGCATCTAGGTATCTGGGTTTCGTGTAATTATCCGTCTAAGTGCCTATTTCTGAGTTTGTCTTTGTTGGATGGGTGTTTTTTCCCTTAGTTTCTGTTTTCTCTCTCATCTTCTGGCTGGAGTGTCCTGTGATTGAGGAGAGGGTCTCTACTTGAATTAGAAGTTGAAGTTCTGGCAGCTTGTGTGGCCTCTGGTCCAGCTGGAGTGTCTTCTGCAGGAGTTGGAGGCCAGTATATGGTGATAGGGGATTAGAAAGATTGGGGGTAGGCTGTGTGGGCACTGAGTGGGGGGGACAGTGCTGAGACGGGTGGGTTACCTGCAGTTCTGATCCTCTGAGTGTTCTCTGGTCCAAAGGAATGCCTCCACTGGAGTTGTGGGCATTGGTATAGTGATCAGGAAGGGAAGGCTGGTTGGGGGTGGGCTGGGTAAGCACTGAGAAACTAGAAGCAGTCCAGAGACAACCAGATTTCCAGTGCTTCTGGTGGGTGCTGGGCATTGAAAAAGTGCTGGCAGTCTGTGGGTGGGGCTTATCTGGGTTCTGGGTAACAGTATGGGCTCAGGTGGAGCAGGGGGCTTCCACTAGCTTTGTGGGCTGTATATGGTGATGAAGAGGGGATGCTGTTGGGGGAAGGCTGAGCAAGCTCTGAGGGAGTGTTGGCAATCTGCAGGAGTGATGGCCATCTACAGGTGGGAATCTGGGTGTCAGTATGGCCTCTGGTAAAGTAAGGACTAATCTTTTCAAAGTAAAAAGTTCAACAACATAATGGCCTACCTTAGGATTTCTTACGTATTAATTCACTTAAAAACATATACACTCAAAACAGCAGATGAAACAAGACAAAACAAAATGTAGAAATATTATACTCAATTTTCAAAGCAACTTTGAAACATGTCATGGCACAAAGGACTAGAGAGGAGCTTGGAACAAGCCTAGAAGTGTAGTCATCTTTATTGGAAGGGGAAAAAAAGATGTTGAGTTAGAAGGGATCTTCTGAGAATCTCTCAAAGGACCAAATTAACCAAACTTTTACTTTCAATCCTGTAAACATGTAAATTAAATATATTCGGACACATAGCAAGAACCAAAAAGGAAGCTAGAACCCAAAAGCAAATATAAACTAGAGAAAAATGATCAAAACCCACTGTGGGAAGTATTGATGAGGCATTTTTTTTTTTTTTTACTTCCTCTACTATTTTAAATTTAGCCACTGGATAACAGAACTATAGACAGATAAACAGGTGAAAAGGTATACAGGCTTTATTTAGTTTTAATGCTTTATTTCTTTATGTGGTCACACAGAAAGGAAGTTAAAAACCCAAAGAAGCCATTAGGACTGAGAAACTAATCCATTTTTACCATAGAGCAATGATTTGTGGACAGGTGAAGAGGCAACTGCATAAGGTTTGTCTGGGGCCTCTGCAGCCAGGAAATAGTGGCAAGGGAAATATGAGGGGGGAACCAATGGGGCATGAGTTATTTCAATAATGTTTGTTTATGCAGATATGAGTAGATGCTATCTGTAGCAATGAGCCATTTCCTCTTACTGTATAGAAAGAAGCTTCTCTCATAAAGGGAAATTCCTATCATGTCTTTAGGCAGAAAATGAGTGTAGTTTTATGTGCCTTGTCTCAATGGCCTCCAGCTCAAAGTCTTCCTTATTTTAAAGTGACAAAAGGGGAATAGTTAGCTGCTCTGGGCTCAACAAGACCATCACATCTCCATAATGAAGCACAGCTGCTATAATAACCTTCAGGAGACCTTGGCTCACAGTCAATGAAATAAGCAAAACAATACAGCTGAAGGCCAAGCAATGAGACTTATTACATGCCATGGATTCCTGTCATCCTACTCTCAGGTCCCAGCTGCATTTAATTCTGCCCCAGATGCATGGTCTTGTGGAGTGCGAGAGTATAGGAAATGGACAGTTGACCCCAGCTTGGAACTCTTTAGGGGTGCAGCTCATTGTGAGTCAAGGTGGGATTTCCAAGTGGTACCTTTAAGTCACCTTTGCTCCTGGAAGTAACTCCAGTAAACTCATTGGTTCATCAAGCTAGATTCAGACAGAGTTCTTCTTTTATCATCTGTTGGTATCAATTCTATCTGAGATGAACGGCATTTCCATACGCCTCCTAAGTAGCATAACACTTAATGCTTGATGGAGGACATGCAGAAATCAAGATGAATGTGAGTGGAACAGTTGTTTGGCCCCTGCTGTGAGGGAGAAGACATGCAACTATCTGAGGTATATGGCTAGATCATGTACACAGGGAGATGGCCTTTCTCCATGCAGCTTGTCTCATTGCCATGGCAGAAGTGCATGAGCTTCCCTGCTCAAAAGTGATCCTTACCCACATATGAAAGAAATTATATTATGGAACGGGGCATGGGAGAGACATCCTTCACATTAGCCTCTGATTAGGAAGGAAAATTAGGTAAGAGTGAGGATGAGATGGAGGTACTGGCTTGCAGGGAAAGGAGTAATAAGGGAAAGCAGGAAAAGAAGCTTGTCCATGGAACTCATAAATAAAGATTTGTGTTGTGCTATGCAATGTTTTACTCTTTTTCCTCTCTGGTATTTTTGAGGGGTCTGCCACCCAGCTCCCAAATAAATCACACATGGAGTCTCTTATTAGTTATGAATGCCTGGCCTTAGTGTGGTTTGTTTCTAGCGAGCTTTTCTTAACTTAAATTAAGCCATCTACCTTTTCCCTCTGAGCTTTTATCTTTCTTACTTCTGTGTATCTTACTTTTCATTTTACTCCTTGGCTGTCTGGGTGGCTGGGTTACTGGCCCCTGATGCCCTCCCCTCTTTGTTCTCTTGCTGCTTCTCTTCCTCCTCATTTCTCCTTCTATTTATACTTTCTGCCTACCAGCCCCACCTATCCTCGTTCCTGTCTCAGTATTGGCTGTTCAGCTCTTTATTAGACCATTGGGTATTTTAGACAAGCAAAGAATCACAGCTTCATTGAGTTAAACAAATGCTGCATAAATAAAAGTCACACACCTTAAAATAATATTCTACCACATTTCTTTTTTTGTCTAAATAAAAAGAAAGGTTTTAACTTTAACATAGTAAAACTATATATAACAAAAAGTTATCAAGTAAAAATTAATTTACAGTATTCTGTCTATTTGTATTTAGCATATCAGAGAAAATAATACACTATCTATCCTATCTTAGTGAATCCAAAGTTTTATACCCAACTTGCTTTCTATTATATCTAAGGAAAACTGCAACAATAACTATCTAGTCTTCAAATCCATCAACGATATCAGAAGGAGGTTATATTATTTAAGTAAACAAAAAGTGCATTGCAAATGACTTTCAAAAACTCAAGAAATGACAGAGACATCTGACTGCCTGTACAGTCACTCAAAGTTTTTTTGCAACATTGGAGCATGCATCTTCAGTCTACAGGCCTACAGTATCTGGCAGGCTTTTTAATGATTCAGGAAATTTGAAAGACTGTCCCACCTATATTGGCAGTTTGTCAGTCACTATTCTCTATGTCCTGAAGAACGTCTGGCATTTCTTCTATGAAGCAGGAACCCTGAAGGAGCATCCTACCTTGTTTTGGCAAAGTTCATTGGTCACTTTCCTGTGGGTCCTGCATGTCTATTTTATACAACATACTGTCAAGTAGTCCAGGCAGCTTCTTGCCCAAATGCCTAGCTTTGCCACATTGAAAGCAAACTCCATAAAGAGTTTCTTCAATGCCTATCATCTCTGAAGTAAATTGGTGCTGCCAGGAGCAGATATGTCTCGATGTCATGAAAAGCCCTAAATTAAAAAAACATTTTAAATGTCATATTCTATAGGTAGGTTTCTTTGTACAGTGGGTGGTATTTACTTCTAACCTAATTGCCAATTAAATTGCTGAAAATGTAGACAGAAGCCTATCTGAAGAGGTGAAAGCAGTGAGGAGAAGCTGAGGTGGGTGGCTTGATTGCCACCCAGTGTCATGGTGATGTCTGGGCTTGGGCTGCTGCTGGGGCCGATGTCTGAGTTTGTAGCTCTGATGCAGCCTTGGACTATATTGATGTCCAAGATTCCTGATACCAGTAAAGGCCGAGAAGATGGGGCTGTAAAGAATTGGCTCCACGCCTCACTGGCTGCAACACTAGGGAGAACTGATCCTGCCCCTCACTGGCAGAAGCCCTCATTGGAGAGAGTCCTACATCTCACCTGGTCATCATAGTAGAGCTGACCCTGTTTGCAGGGCCATGTGTGAGGACTTGAGAATGGGAGAGTAGGTCCTGCTCCCCTCATCTGCCATGTAGTGGCGTGCATGAGGGAGAGATGCCCTCCTTCCTTCACCCTTTGACACCTGCAGCAGGTGGGGGACCTACTCCATTCCCTTGCCAGATGCATCACTCAGGAGAGCAGACCCTGTACCTCATCTGGGCAGCACAGCAGAACTGACCCTGTTGATGGGGGCACAGACGAGCAGGCCTCAAGAGTGTGAGCACAGGAGATCTGGCCCTGTTCCTCATCTGCCCATATGTTAGCATAGGTGGGGGAGAGATGCCCTCTCACCATCCCTCAATGCCTGTAGCAGATGAGAAAGCTGGCCCTGAGGTCTTAAGAGCTGTAGAGCTGTCTCTGCCCCTCACCAGCTGTAGCACTTGGAGAGTGGCCCCTACACCTCATCTGAGCAACACAGTAGAGCTGGCCCTGAAAGTGTAGGTGTGGAAGAGCATATACCCTGTGGATCTGAAAGCAGGAGAACTGGCCCCACCCCTTGCTCATCAATGCAAGGGGTGAACTAGAAAGGGCAATGCTGCAGAGCTCACCCTGGTGGTGAAGACAGGGGAGACCTGGCAGGTTGACCAACCCTGCAACTATCCAGGCCATCTGTGATCTGTTGGAGCATGTGAAGGGGCTGGTCCTGCAACCCAAAGCTGAAGGATCTCTCTGACACAGGACATCAGCAGCGAAACCAAGAGGAGTCCTAGTGAGGGCCCAGCATTGATAGTGCAGTAGAAACCAGATGCCTGGAAGCAGACCAATGACTCTTCTCAATGAACACTTGTAAGTAAAGTATATGGATAGAAGGGTTTATTGCGTGACTCACTGTGTCACACTACAGCTGCCATAATGAAGTTTTTTTTCCTTTCTATTTTTCTTTTAAATTTGATTTTACTATATTTTTGGGGGGTTGGAGGTTGCAAGGGCGGATATGAAGGGGCAGGGAATGAATGGGATGGAGATGTATGATGTGAAAAGACACAAAGAATAAATAAAAAGAAAGTTTGAAAATCCTCCTGCTCTGCCTTTTGCTATTTCTTACTGTAAGTCTGGCTAAGAACAGTCATAAGTAACTATGCCACAGCCTGGATGGCAAGCTGTCTTGTCATTTGGTTCACCCAATTTATTAGTTCATTCCTTGTCAGTTTAGCCTCATTCAAAATCTAAGGAAATGGATAAAATGTAAAAAAGGTTCTTTGCCAGAATGTAACATAAATGACATCTTGTCCAATTCTCAACCCCATAGAACATCCTAAGCACAATCTTACCATCCACATTTCTATTAGCACCCTAGTCTCCGAGCTACAGTCATCATTTTTTAGGAGACACATGCTGCCCTCTGTTATTCCAGAATGTGTCTGTCTCACACCTCCAAACCTTCTGATGTTCTTCCCCAAACTAGTTCCAAAGACATAGGAACAATATGGTCAGTTTTAGTTACATCAGTTGATCCCACTTCTCTGCTATCAATTGTCTATATTAACCAGATTTTTATGATACTGTGGCCAAAATATCTGATATTAAAAAACTTCAAGGAAGAAAGGCATCTGCCCTCATGGTGGTAAAAGTGGGTATAAAAGGGCAGTGCTTAGCACTGTGGCCAGAAAGCAGAGAAATGGGAATGCCTGCAATGAACTTTTTTTTTGTTTTTTTGTTTTTTTATTCCCCACAAGCTTATGGGATGGTACTGTCCACATGCACGATGAATCTTCCCTCTTCAGTTGACTCTCTGAAAACACCACAGACACATCAGTGTGTTAGGTACTTCAAATACAATCAATTCACAACTAAAACCCCTATGAACCACCACATTTGGCCTAGGATCTCTTTTAGATATTTTATTTATTTGTATCTTCTTTTGTTCCAAAGACAAACTTAAAATGACTTGCTAGTGTCAAACACAATATAAAATAATGGATGAAAAATGAAAAGAAACATGAGACACACAGGAAATAAGGGAACATCAGACTAAAGAAAGGGACCCTGGCAAGTAGTGGTAGATCTGGTAGTATCAGAAGAGTAGGCAATGACTCAGTCTGTGGTTTAATCTAGTTTTAACATATTTGATTAATGAGTATGACCCCAATCTTGCTATATGAGAGAGTTCTTCTTCATTTCACCATTTAACAACAATTTCTTTGTAAAAAATGCCTTAAAAGAATCCTGACAGGCCAGGCGTTGGTGGCGCATGCCTTTAATCCCAGCATTCGGGAGGTAGAGGCAGGCTGATCTCTGTGAGTTCAAGGCCAGCCTGGTCTCTAGAGCGAGTACCAGGATAGGCTCTAAAGCTACACAGAGAAACCCTGTCTCAAAAAACAAAACAAAACAAACAAACAAACAAAAAAGAATCCTAACATCTTAAAAATGATTCCTTTTGAGCAAGGAGCCCAATAGGCTGATGGGCCCCAACAGCAATGTTAGTTGGTTGAGGAAGTAGTGCTTTGTTCTGTAGACATGGTGACAAGATCTCTAAAGAGTTGAGAAAGGGATAGCTGCACTTGTCAGAATTGTCAGCTGGAGTCTGCAGAGATGATTTGCAGAGGGAGTGGACATGCAGTTTGATTTGGTGATTAATTTAGAAAGTGATAAATAAAATTAGTTGACAAGAGACAAACGACAAAAATAGAAATAAATCAAGTATACACTGTTGGCTTTGTGTTACTGTAAAGTGTATTTTGAAAATTAATAAGTTTTGTTTTCTGCCTGTACCTAGTTCACTTCCTCCACATTTTTTTTTTCTTGGCACGATTTGATGTTCTCTCCAATCTGCTCTTCTAATTGCAATTACACCCTGGGGAAGTTATCTTTCAAATCGCAGAAAATAAGTTAGTCCTCAAGGGGATGGCAAAGCTGGAAACGTGTTGTGAGTAGTCACTAGACCAGCTTTTGCTTTTCCAGAACAAAGGAGAATCTGGGAAGATGGGGTCACCTCAAGCATCACAGAGAGCCTTGGCACTCCTTTTTCTAAGAAAGCAATTGCTCTGCATGCCTTGGATCATCTGACAAACTGCTTTCTGGTGTATTGATTTGCTGCCACACTGGAAATCAATAATTAGCTTTGTTTAGAAAGCAGGAAAAAGTCGTCTTACTTCAGGAACCGCCTAAGACTTAAAAGAATTAAGCTCTTAAGGAAGAGAGAGAGAGAGAAAGAGAGAGAGAGAGAGAGAGAGAGAGAGAGAGAGAGAGAGAGTATTTTAAGGACTCAGAGAAGGCCAAATAGAGGATGGGGAGATGCTTATCTATTTAGCCCCATTTGGCATCGTTGGTATTACAAGAAAGCTGCTGAGAGTCCACACCTCTGCTCAAGCAGAAGCCCACAAGCCAGGTGAGATGGTCCGACATAGACACCAGGGCAGGAATTTTAGATTAAAGTCATCATGACAGAGAGACAGGCTTCTGAATCCCACCTCTGTTACATCCTGTGTGTCTGGGAAAGTTCCTTAAACTCTCTGAACCTTTGTTTCTTTTTTAAAATACATTTTAAAATTGAAGTATAATTACGTCATTTTCTCCCCTTCTCTCATACCCCTCCATATCCCCTCCCTCCAACTTCTCCAATGTTTCTTACTCGCTCCCTCAAATGTATGCTCTCTTTTTCTTTGATTATGATTATTACACACACACACACACACACACACACACACACACACACACACTCACACACACCAGCACCACCCACCACCACTACCAGCAACAACAACCTGCTGAGTCTGTTTTTATTGTTTATGTGCATATGGTTTCAGGGCTGACCACTTTGTATTGGGTAACCAGTTAGGGGCCTCATCCCTGGGAGGGGCTAACATTCCCTCTCTCAACAGTCGAAAGTTGTCTGCAGTTCTTGCCCAGTGGAACCCCATGAGATTTCCCCCTATCCACATTAGCTTGTCCACTGATACTGTCATTGCTCAGGACTTGTTTAGGCAGCCATTTCTAAGAGACAGTCTCACAGCTGATTTCCTGGTCATCTGGCTCTTAAAATCTTCCCCTTCCTTTGCTGAGGAGTTCGCTGAGCCTTTAAAGCAGCTGTGCTGTAGGTGATACAATGGGCTAGGTTGATTTTTGCATTGAGTCTAGAAGTGGTTTTCTGTGATGGTCTCCAACTGTTGCAAAGAGAAGCTTCTTAGATGAGGGGTGAAAACTACACTTCTCTGTGGGTATAAGGATGTGGTGTTTTGAAAGAAAGTTGCCCCCAAAGGCCCATAGGGAGTTACACGATTAGGAGGTGTGGCCTTGTAGTAGATGAGGCATTGCTGGAGAAAGTACGTCTGATTCACTTCCTGCTGCCTGTCGATCTGGATGTAGAACTTGCAGCTCCTTCTTCAGTACCTTGTCTGCGGGCGTGCTGTGGCGCCATGACAACAATGGACTAAACCTCTGAAACTGTAAGCCAGCCCCAGTTAAATGTTCTCCTTTCTAAGAGTTGCTGTGGTCATGTTGTCTCTTTACAGCAATAGAAACCCTAACTACCATGAAAGGTAAGTTTAAGGGTGCAGTGAGGGATTATGCTGGTCCAATGAGGTGCCAGTAGTAGGATGCATTACCCCACTAGATCCGAGTGGTTGTCTAGGTTTCTAGTACCAGGTATGATTTCACTCCTGTTGAGTGGGCCCTAGGTCCAATTAGACACTGCTGGTTACTGCTAACATATAGGTGACTATTGCACCTTTAGGAATGTCTTGCCATGTTGGTCATTGTTGTGGCCCATAGGCATCACAGCTGCACCGGCTTCTCGATTATGTATTTCCCCTGCTTAGATAGAACTTGGGTACTATGGAAGATAGACTTTTAGACATAAGATTCAGCTAGAATCATCTGTGGTGTCTTTAGCAATACAGACTTATGTTTACCCTCAGCAGCACAGCCAAGACAAGAGCAGTAGCCTGTATCATTTTAGCAGTCATTGGACTACTCAGACCAACAACTAGAAAGTTTTCTCATGTCTCGTGCTGGGGATGTTGTTAGACAGATAGTCTATGGCTCTTGTGGGGGACATTTTCAGCCCAAGTGGTTTTACTTTAAGATACATATATGCATGTGTGTGTACATATATACATATACATATGTATATATATAAATATAATGTAATTTTAGTTAATATAAGACAATATGATTCCTTGTGGCTTTATAAAACAACTTTAATCTTATTTGTCCATCCTCTCTTTTTCTCCTTCTGTACTGACTTCCTCCCCACTATTTTTCCTACTTCTCCCTTCTTGTATCTTGCTGTTTTCCTCTCAAGCATGCCCCCTTCCCAATATGGTCCCTTTGGTTTCTGTCCCTCCTGGTTTCTGGCATTATTTCACGTTGTATACTCACATCTGAAGATTTGGAGCTCAAGAACTACAGACGAGAGGGAACACGTGGCTTCTGACTTTGGGAGTCTGAGTTACCTCACTCTATATAGGCTTTTCTATATCTATACATTTACATGCAAATTTCATGATTTCATTTGTCTTTGCCCCTGAATAGTATGCCATTGTGTATATATACCACATTGTCCTTATCCATTCATCTGTTTAGGTTTTTCCATTTCCTGACTGTGGTAAATAAAGCAGCAGTGAACTTTGTTGAGCAAGTATCTATGAAGTCATCTGGACATATGACAAGGAATGGTATAGCTGGGTCATAATGATAGATTTATTTTAGCTTTTTGAGGGTTCTCCACACTGACTCCCAGTGAATACATACTAGAGTTGCACTAGTTTACATTCATGCCAACAGCAAGTGAACCTTGCTGTTGGTATGAATGTAGCTGCTGTTAACTATGGAGCAATGGGGATTAGATAAGAAGCAAGGACAACTGGATGCTGATTTAATTTTTTTTTAATTTATAGAGTAATTCCTAGGGCACAGAGGACCCCCAATGTTAAGGAGAGCCCATGCTAAGTTGCTATAGTCATTGGAGCAAATTTGATGCCAAATCATTGGAGGATAGTCCATGATTTATTTCAGGAAAATGTTGTTCAGTTCATCAGTAGAGAGATATTCAGGGCTGAAGGGATAGCTCAGCCATTATAGGCTAGGCTCACAACCAAAAATATAAGAGAGATATTTGACATTTGTGGGGAAAGGGGGAAAGTAAGGTCAAAATATAAAAATGCAGACACCATTAAAGATACCATTGGATGAAATGGTATCTTTGGTGGTAAGTGAAAGTCCCCCAGAGACTCAGGCCCCCAGGATCTCATCCCAGGACCTCAGCCACCCCAATCACCATGTGGAGGTGAAAGCTTGATGCAAACTGCATGAGGCTTTATTGTAGTTGTTTAACGAGCTAACCCCATGTTAGCTCGGGCCTTTCATCCAGCCACAATGGCGGATGGCTAGGAAAGATGCTGCAAAGCCACTGCATAGAGATCTTGTAGGGCAGTGTAAGGGGAGTGTCTAGGGGTACGCACAGGCTCAGGATTGGTGTGCCTCCAGGCTTGGAGGGTTTGCCCTGTGTTAGTCAGCTGGTTGTTATGGCCCATAGGCCCTCCCAGGGTGATTGCTATGCTCTGCATGTCATTGCTGTGCACTTGTCCGAAAAGCACACCCAGAGCTGTAAAGCATAGAGCCATCAGCTAACTTCTGATTGGTTCCTTGCCACGAGGCAGGCATCTGACCTCCTAGTGACCAAGACAAGGACAGGGCAAGCACGTATTACTGTCATGGCTCCCAAAAGGGGCAGGCATCTGACCTTCTAGTGACCAAGACAAGGTCGGCAAGTACGTGTTCGGCTGTTATGGCTGCCGAAATGGGGAGCTGGTCCCTTCAGTAAGAAAGGAAGGGGACAGTGTGAAATAAGTAGTTGTGATATAATTGGAGAAAGATGGGTAGTAGTCCATCTAGGCTAGAGTTCAGGGTCTTGTATCATTCTTCGTGAAGTTTTAAGTACTATTGAAAATGACATCAATAATTTTTCTTTTTTTTAACCAAAAATCTTCCTAAGCAAGTGTTTTCTTTGAAATATCTGTCAGCAAGAACTCCAAGTTATGAACAAAATTAAGAATAATAGAAAAAAGGTGCCTAGCCAGAGTACCGATGGCCAGGCTCCAAAACAAAACTGGGATGCAGAAAAGCGAGGTCAGCTACTACGGAATGAAAGCTTCATATATCTACCTGTCAGTTGTCAGGCTCCCAATTCAGGATGAGCTGTAAGACCGGCTTCCTGAGACGGGAGAGTGACTAACCGTAGCAGAGCAGAGCAGCTACAGATGGCACATCCTGTCAGCCTAAGGAGCAGGAACTGGTCTAGTCACGTGCCGCTTGCCATCTTGAAGCAACCAGAGCACAGCATTTTATGGGAATAAAACACCAGTTCAGGTAAAAATCCAAGCACTGATCAGGAAAACTTGGTTGCAACAGATTTTAAATATAATTTTAAATCGAAGTCAAAGCTGTGGCGGGAGACACTGATGCAGACACAATGAAAAATTGGTTGATAACAGATATTAAGTGACCAAAAGATGATTCGGTAGTAGCATATCACAATGTTTTCTGAAATTAGTAATGAGATTCTTTTAAAAAAAATGTCAGTTCAGTTCCCTGTAGAGGGCCTCACTATCCCTGGGGAGGAGATGGGGGTGGGTTGGGGGGGTCTTGGTGGGGAACATGGGAGGATAGGAGGGTGAGGGGATGGATATGTAAATATGAGTGCCTCTAAAATTATATATATATATGTATATATATATATACATATATATATATTCTGAAATGATTGATTTTTTCTCGTTTGCCGAACATTTTAGGCCTTGAAAAAAACAAAAGCACTCCATGTTGGTTTTTTTTTTTTTTAAAGATTTATTTATTTATTATGTATACAACATTCTGCTTCCATGTATATCTGCACATCAGAAGAGGGCACCAGATCTCATAATGCATAGTTGTGAGCCACCATGTGGTTGCTGGGAATTGAACTCAGGACCTCTGGAAGAGCAGTCAGTGCTCTTAACCTCTGAGCCATCTCTCCAGCCCCGATTGTTTGTTTTTTTTAACGAAACCTATATCCCATTTCAGCAGAGGTTGTAATGAAGGAGAAAGTCAGGGCACTGTGAGAGGACTGACACGGTTGATGCCCACTCACTTAGATGTGGGCATTGACAGGACACACAGGCACTCACTGTACTTTGGGCCTCAGTGCTAGTGGCTCAGGCTTTAGGGTAGTGGTTGGAAGCACCTGGTGAGCCTATGAAGTCTCTGATGAAGGCAGGATTGCAAATGGAAGTCAGTGGTTCTCAGCTTTCCTAATGGTGTAAGCCCTTAATGCAGTTAGTTCCTCATGTTGTGGTGACTCCCTAACCATAAAATTATTTTTATTGCTACTTCATAACTGTAATTTTGCTACTGTTATGAATTGTAATGTAAATATCTTATATGCAGGATATCTGGTATGTGACCCTTGTGAAAGGGTCCTTTAGACCCCTCCACCCACCAAAGGGGTCTCCAACCACAGGTTGAGAACTGCTGATCTACTTTTTTAGGGGCAGAAAGGCAGTGATATTAATATAAAGAAAATGCATCTGACTGGTCAGCTAGTTGTTTCTAAAAGCAGTTTGGTTGGGTATACCCTCAATGAAAACACTGGGAAGCACAAGAAAGGCATAAGGAAGACAAAAACAAAACAAACAAAAAACTCAGTTTTTGACATATTACCCAGAAATAACCATCATGAAGTTTCTTCCTTCCTTCCTTCCTTCCTTCCTTCCTTCCTTCCTTCCTTCCTTCCTTCCTTCCTCTCTCTCTCTCTCTCTCTCTCTCTCTCTCTCTCTCTCTCTCTCTCTTTCTTTTACAATTTTTCCCCTCAAAAACATTTTCTGTCTTTAAAAAAATGTACAAAAAATGGAAATGTTGTTAATTGCTAATCTGAAGTTTTCATTTGAAAATGAACCTGATACAGGCACAGCTATAATCTGTTGTTTTATTGTCAGTGTTGCCTGTAGTTTATGTAATTCCCTTTCTATCTTTTTAGTATGCAGATTACATTATGTCACACAACTAAAATGAACAATTTATTAATATTTTAAAATTAGTTCAATATTTAAATTAGTTCAATGTTTTCTTTATAACAGTTGTCATGGTCATGGTGTCTCTTCACAGTAATAAACACCCTAAATAAGACAGAAGTTGATACCAGGGACTGGGGTGTTGCTGAGATAGACCTTACCATTCTTTTGTTTAGAGAAATTTGGGCTTTGCCTTTGAGTTAGGAAAGCAGTGGAATGCTTTAAGCACTGCTTATTGGGCCATACTAGTAGGAGCATAGAAGACAGTGGTGCTAAGAGTTATTTGAATTAAAGGGGGCTCATTCGAGAGGTTTCAGAGGAGAAGAATTTTAGTATATTGCCTACAGATCATTCTTGTGATAATTTGGTGGAGGAAGTAGCTGCTTTTGCCCTTGTCCAAAGAGTCTGCCTGAGGCTAACGTGAAGAATTTTGAATTAACTCCATTGGTAGAAGGAATTTCAAAACAGCCTAATATAGACTCTCTCATGTGGTTATTATTGGTAACTCAGGATAAATTATAAAATAAAAATTTTGAGGAGAAAGAAAGCACCAGGAAGCAGAATAGAATTAAATTCTGTGTTCATGGAGAAATGGATTAAGAAAGGGAATAAAGGGAGTGTTGACCTTAGGGCAAGATCCCACCCAGATAATTCCCACCCAGATAATTCCAATTTATGAAAAGGAATTAAAGAAAAGCTTAGAGTTGGGTGTGGTGGAGCACACCTTTAATCCCAGCACTGTGCCATTTTATGTTGTAAGTATGTGATCTGCTTTTTGGTTTTTATTTTTATAGGTGATTACAGTTAAGAGATTGCCTTGCATCTCAGAAGAGACTTTGAAACAAGTTGGAGATTGTTATAGACTGTGGGGACTTTTGAGTTGGACTGAATGTATTTTGGGTGCCAGGGAGTAGAATGTGGTCATTTGAAAGAAAGTGACCCCCCCCCCAAGGGAGTGGCACTATTAGAAAGTGTGGCTTTGTTGGAGAAAGAGGCTTTGAGGTCTCTTTTGCTCAAGCTTCCTTCAGTGTGACTGTCAGTTGACTTTCTGTTGCCTGCAAGCTGTAGGCCTCTCAGCTCCAGCACCACATCTGCCTGTATGCCACCATGTCCCCCACCGTGATGATAATGGACTGAACTTCTGAACTGTAAGTGAGCCACCTGAAGTAAATGCTTTCTTTATAAGAGTTGTTGTGGTCATGGTATCTCTTCACAGCAATGAAAGTCCTAAGTAAGACAATTGCCTTCTTGGGGTGTTTATGCACTAATTCATGCACATTTCTGTGTCTTCGTGTACACTGTCATGTCAGAGAAGGGGATAGTGTCTTAGTCCACTCCCTAGAAGGGGTAATAGAGCCCCAATACTCAGAGTTTCCCTGTTTAAACAATGTGAAGGCAAACATCTCTGCTTGATTGTTTCTTGCAATACACACCTAGGAGCTGAATTACGAGTCCAAAGAAGATGCACATTTTAAAGCATTTGCTAAACACTGCCAAGCTATCCTCTTGAACAGTAAATTCATTTATCCCACAGCCTAGACACTACCATACATCATCACTCTGTTTATTGTTTACATAGCTGAGAGCTAGAAACATGGTATCATATCTTAATCTGCAGGGTTTTTAACACTAAAGAGGTTGAATATTTTCCTACAGCTCTCTCTCTCTCTCTCTCTCTCTCTCTCTCTCTCTCTCTCTCTCTCTCTCTCTCTCTCTCTGTCTTTCTCTTTCCTCCTCCTTAGGGAATGGTTGGTATGTGATCTTTCTGTGAAATTCCTGGAGGAGTATTAGCAGTGCAAGCCATGGGAGAATCAATTGACTTGGTTTATTTTTATAAGAATATTAAGTTTCTCAGAGGTCAAGGCCTTGTCAGTGATGAGCTGGGGCCCTGCACTCACCACTGGGTGTGTTAAAGATTGTAGGGAAAGACTCATTTGAGAATTTACAGATAATTAGAAAAAGAAACGGAGCCATGGGCTTAAAATGATAAGCTGCCGGGCCTGGAGTTCAGGGTTGTGAGAAAGATATAAAGTGGTGGCTAAAGCTGAACCTTTGCTGGAAGAGTACTATAGCGGTGTCTGGGAAATATTTACTTTATTGATCATGGTTCCAAGCACTTCTACTCAAATGGTAAACTTTTCAGTATTTTAGAATCTTCTCTTTAGGGGATGGGGAGAGGGCTCATGCTGTGTAAGCATGAGGACCTATGTTCAGATCCCCAGCACCCATGTATATGTCAGGAATCTACTCCCACACCCTTGCCCCCCAGCCCCCAGCCCCAGTGCTGAAGTGAGCAGACACAGGCAGATCCTTGGCCCCACAGCCTTGCTAAAAACATTGCTGGTATGTGACATAAGGTGTTAGAGCAGGACACTGGATGGCCTCTGCATGCATGAATGGGCGTGTGCACACACACACACACAGAATTATTAGACATGAAGTAAATTGCCCCCCCCCCCGCAAGACAGGGTTTCTTTGTAGCTTTGGAGGCTGTCTTGGAACTCTATCTGTAGACCAGGCTGGCCTTGAACTCAAAGAGATCCACCTGCCTCTGCCTCCCAAGTGCTGGGATTAAAGGTATGCGCTACCTTGGCCAGCCATAAATTGCCTTCATAGGCATATAAGCCTGTTCTCATTCATATGATCATTTGATATTGTCAATATTTCTCTAGTCTTTGTGATAGGTGCTTCATGCTGGTTTCAGACTGAATTTCTCTAGTGGCTGATGATGTTGAACTCATTCCTTTGCCATTTATATTTCCCATTTGTGTAATAATCTTTGCCCACTTTAAAATGAAAATATTTTTATCTTTAAAGAATCACATTTATTTATTGATTATGTGTCTGGGGGTGTACACATGCCACAGTGCTTTTGGAACTTAGAGGACAATTTGCAGGAGTCAGATGTCCCTTTCCATCCTGAGACTTGAACTGTCTGTCTGTCTGACAGTATCTTTACTCACTGAGTTGTCTCATTGGCCTAGGATGCTTTTTATACTGTTGGGGTTTGAGAACTCTTCATGTGTTCTGGATACAAGCCAGATATGTGACTTACAGATGTTTTCCCCAAGATTTTCTATCCAGTTTCCAATGCCTTTCTTAAAGTAAAATTTTAAACTCCCCTGCAGTCTTGGGATTGATCTTGCTATGTTATCAGATGCTAGCTGGTGGCTCAAACTCATTTTCTTGCTCATATATTTGGCCTCTGCATCTAACTCTGAGGACTCCTTCCTCTCATCTGCTTACCAAAGCCAGTTTTCACTGTTAACTATATAATATAGATAATGTATGGGCTGTGGTTGTGCTTTGTGAGGTCCCTTCCAGGTCAATCCTCTAGCAGATTAAAAAAACAAAACAAAACAAGCCCACTTGACTTATTTTCAAAAATCCATGCATCAGGGATTTAAAGATAGCTCAATAGTTCAGAGTTGTATGCCACTCTTGCCGAGGACCTAAGTTTGGTTTATAGCACTCAGGTGACTCAAAACTACCTACAACTAGGGGATCTGGTACCCTCTTCTGGCCTGTTTGCTATTGCACTCATGTGTTAATATCCTCACATAGAAACACACTTAAAAATAAAAATCTCTTTTTAAAAAATCAGTGCAAAATGTGGCATATTATTAAGTGTTTGTATCTGCACGTAATTCTGAGTCCCAGACCCTGGGAAGACAGACACTGCCTCTTTTCAGCTAGCTCTGCATCACCTAGCTTATTATGGGATGCTAGAGCATCACCACTGGAAGGCTCTTAGAGGCCGGGTGGTAAACTCAGGGCCTGTGGATCAGCTCCTTGCGTTACCTAGGAGCCTGTAAGAATTTCAAAGCCTGGACCCTACCCCAGGTTAGAATTTGCATCTTAATGAGATCCCCAGGTGCACATTAAAGTTTCTGAAGCACAGCTGTTCAGCTCATCTGGTTTTCACTCAGATTTTTCAAACAAAAGAAAAGGCAGTCCAGGGAGAGCAAGGATGGCCTGCGGGCCTTTACAGCTGGTGTGGAGCTGGGAAGACAATCTGACCTTTTTACTTTATGGCAAGTGTGTCGGATATGCCACCCACGTCCAGCATCTAGATGACAGCGACAGCCTGGATTTCCCCCATCTCTGTTTTCTGGCTCTGTGAGGGCACCACATTCTTCATCAGAAATAGAATAGTCTTCTTGAGTCTTCCCAAAACTCTCCCCTCCCGCTTATTCCCACTATCCCCTAAGGATAGCCAACTTTCAAAATGCAGACCTCCAAATTTTCGTAATAAAACGAACTAAAAACTCTTTGGGGAGGAAAGTGATTTTCTTGTTGCATTTGTTTACTCTCAGCGAGCTCCTGAGATGGCTAACACACTAGTTGTTAATCACACCATCTGTTCCAACAGCACCGAGAAACCCTTAAATTCATCCTTTCATTTTAAGGAAAAAAAAATTTTTTTTTCAGAACAATATGTTTGCGTCTGTGCTGCTCCATCACCTGGCGGTGCAGTGTAAGCTCTTTAAGCTTTCCCGTTTCTCGTAAATGACTTTTCAGTCGGCAAATATTATATATATTTTAATGTTCATATACCCCATACTCACACAAAAAAAATGTGTCTGCTGACTTTCCAAACATGGGAAACACCAAAAAAAAAAAAAAATCTGTTTCAGGCTGTCTGCTGTCAAAGTTTTAAGCATCTGATTATATTTAAATGAAGCATTCAGGAAGATGATTTATCTGATGGACCCGGAAAATGTATTCCCCGTTGTCCCTGAAGATGGCAGTGCTGTGCAGTTCAGAGCCGCCCTTCGCTCCCCGCCCCCCGCCCAAAGGAATTTCTGGAATGGCAGAAAGTGGGGGAGGATCCACCAGATCTGAACCTTCTAACACTTAGCAAAAACCTCTCCTGAACCCTGGGACAATCTGGTTTATCTTTCGGTCTCTTTGTTTTAGTTTAAAACTGCACCCCATGCGTTTCCTGTTTCCAGTCGGGATAGAAACGGTACCAGTTGAACCATTATTCCCACATTTTGGGTAACCAGGAAGTGTCTACACAGTTTACTGAGAAACTGGTTTGCACAAGCTTGAGTGCTTTTTTTTTTTTTTTTTTTTTTTTTTTTTTTTAAATTCTAACAAAGGCTCTACCCAAGATAAGTAGAAGCTAAGAATACTGGTGGTTTTGAGAACTCACTGGGACCACATCTCTGGCAGCCTCCTTTCCTCCCCTAACTGGAGAAGCCTGTTGTCTGACATTCTTTACATTTCATTAGCAGTGTCTGGAAGAGTCAGTTGGGAAGGTGTGCAAGCCTCAGGCAGTACACACCAAAAGCAGTCTCTTGGCCCTGACGCTGTGAGCTGTGGGTATGGAAAGAAAGTGAAGAGGCATTCAAATGCCTAACTTTTGGGGGACTCTTAAAATAGGGTTACAATTCAACTAGCCAGAAAAGATTTATTGAAAACAAGTACTTGCAGCATCTTATGTGACATGCTGTCACAAATAAACCAGCAGTGCTCATGCCCTGTGAGCCAACACCCCTGGCAAATGCTTTAGCAGCATCTAATTTAATCTTCAACCACTGCTGTATGAGGCAAGCACAACCATTTTCTGGGTTTTGTCTTCATAAGGGAAACTAAGGAACATGGATCTTAGGGAGTGTCACTGAGGTCATGAGATGTATAAATAAGATTCTTGGGCTTTCTGCTTTGAACTCTGGTGTATGCTGAAGCAATCATTGCCCTGTACTTTGGTTCATGGATGGACAAACTACTGAGCCCTCAGGAATGAAGCATATTTGGTACCCATTTAATGATACCAGGAAAGGAGCAGCCAAGGCTCCAGTATCTCCTTCCGCTAAGTGCTGCACATATGGAGAGAAGCCAGGACCTCAGTGAACAAACCTGTTGTTTCAGAGGAAGGGGGTTCCAGACAGAACAGTGTAATAACTACATGGCCTTAGGCATTTTTATCTAATAATGCAAAATCTTCAAAGATGAGGGCAACTTCTAGAGTCATTCCCGCTCCCTTCAAACCTTTCGCTTGGAGTTTTGAAAGTAAAAAGCCAGAAAATATCCATTTCTTTTCTACATCCAACAATCCCTCTCCTCTCCTCTCCTCTCCTCTCCTCTCCTCTCCTCTCCTCTCCTCCCCATCCACTCCCCTTCCCCTCTCCTTGACTTTTCTTTCCTTTCCCTCTCTCTGGCTAAGAGTGTAATGCAGCTGGGGTGGAAGGTGAAAGATAAAAGTCCAAGGATAATATGTTGGTTAGTATTTCAAAATTATTGCAACAGAATAGAAGGCAATGTTTATCCTTCTCCCCCAAATGCCTTGGGCAGAGATCACATGGTACAGGGGTTAGATGCAGCTCGAATTGGAGGCTGCTGAGGATAATTGGAGAAGTCCCACCCAAGTCTTCTCCATTGGAAATGGCTCCATTGTCCAGGATCTAAGGTCACATAAATTTCTTCTTAGAAGTTTGTTTTGAATAAAGATGAGGTCAATCTGGGCATTTATGACCGAGGACGAAAACTCCTTCCTGGCAAGGATGCCACAGTTTCCCAAGATACTTACCGGGAACGCTCATTTTTCTCTTTCCTTCCATCAGAATCCATCTTAAGTAGACATTGTATTTCCAGATATTCACTGATCATTCCAGCCAATGTTGCTCACCACCCTTTTGCGTCGTCTACAGCACTTACATTTTAGCAATTGGTTCACTTACAGTTCAGAAACCTCTTTAATATTCCTAAGATTTATTTTCTCTTCCAAGTCAGTAAGGTATAAGGTGTTTGTTTGTTTGTTTGTTTTTGTCTCCTCTAAAACACCTTACAGGGGATGAGAACCACTTCATTAGGGGGAGACAATTTATTTCTTTTTTGGCACTCCATTATTCTCAGATGATGATGCAATTATTTCTTAAGATGGTGTTGCACCAGAGACAAGTATTATGCATTTGAGACCAAGTCACACCCAGATGCAGCTGAAAAGTGTTAAGTGTGGCATTCTCACAAGGGGAAGGAACACATGCATTAGACTGGTCCTAAGGCTTCATGGGAAAGGAATGGAGTATAGTCCTAGCATGACTTTGAAATGGCTTTGAAGGAAAGGATGGGATACCTAGGACTTCTCTCCAGGGAGAGATTTGTAGACATGCAATGTGTTAAAAACAAACAAACAAAACCTAGAAAACAAAAAGGCAGTGTCTATCATGTGTTCTCTACTGAATGTATAGCAATACCCTAGGGGTTCCAACCACAGCCCTATCCGGGAGCCTCTGGGTCTTCTTGGTGGGCTGCTCAGTTGGAAAGTAGAGTTTCCCTTCTCTATACTTCCTAGAGTACTCACAGGGTTTGCAATTTTCCAGTTAACCCTTTGTGTGAGATTCTATTTGAAAAGAAGTTTTGTTTTTTTCTGCTCATCTGTTTTGACTTCTGTTATTTTCAGTGGCTATTTCCCTATATTAATTGTTTTGAAACCTGAAGATGTCTCAGCTAAGCTATTGGAAAAGCATTTATCCCAGGGATATCCATTGTGTGATGAAGAAAAACTACCGGGTCAGGCGTCCAAGCTGAAGGTACACCAACACCTGGCAAAGGGGGCCGGAGTTTGGTCACGGAGGACCTTGTCTATGTGCTGCAGTCTGGCTTCTTATTCTAATGCTAAAGTTTGTCATGAAGATGCTATTTACATATGTCTATATCTCCATCTATCTATACATATCTCTACATAGCTTTCTATTTATGTTTCTCGTCTCCAAATATAAGTTCTTGAATTAAATTAAATTATGAATCTTATTACTTTCAAACTTTAGATGTTGAAAGTGGGGAAGGGAGAGGAGAATGCAAAAGAAAAGATGAGGAAACACCAAGGACAGCAGTAATAACTGACTTTACCTCTTCCTCTTCTCACATCTTCTCAACAATGACCTCACCCCAGAGCTGGATGTGGCTTTGGCCTATTTTATTAAGGATGATATTTCCAAGACTCATAACACACAATTTGATAGTGTCTCAAAAATCTATTATAGCCCACCTATAATGCCAAACTGGGCTCCAGAATTCTGATTTTTAAATTATTTTCAGGAATGCGATGGGAGTGTTGTGCAATTTCATTTCAGATTCTGTCTCCCAGACAGCTTTAAAAAAATGACCTTTGGGCTATAATTTAATTTATTGTTTTTTAATGCTGGCTCTTCTGAGGAAATAAAGACAAAATAGAAAGGTATTTTGCAGCTGTAGCAACAGCAGCTATGGTGGTGGAACAGTCACCACTGCCCCAGCTGCTGCTGTGCTTCATAAAACCATCCCAAATGGGGTGAGCACATTTAGCAGAGTGATCAATTCTCTGCTGCCATGCCACTTCTATTTATAATCTTGGCAGAGCTACAGATTTCAAGGGTTTTCAAAGATGGTGGAACTGTGCGGCATGAGGTGATTTTAACTCTCATCTTCGCAGAGTTTGAATTTAAGGAAGTAGGAGTTTCCAGCCTCAGAAGCTCCTGAGCCATGATGCTCACATCTGCTCAGCTCACAGAGGATGCTTTAATGGAGGCAAGGAAGAGACCTGAGGAGACCCTTTCCCCGCTTTATGTTTATGAGAAGTTTATAAGACAAAGATATATTTCCTGTGTTTTTAGGTTTATCCAACAAGAATATCTTAAATCACCTCAGTGTTTATCTCACACATCTTTGTCTGTCATGCCTCAAATTATTCAATTCCAATATTGGCCTCTCTGTTAATTAAATGGTATGTCTATGGGGGCATTTCCACTTGAATGATAATTAATGTATTTTTTTCCCCAATCCAGCTGCCCATGAACTCCAGTAGATAAATTGTTTTGTATATAGCACATATTCGAAAGCTAGGCTTGGTAATGATTTCCTGTGGAAATTTAAAAAAAAAAAAAAGAAAGAAAGAAAAAACTTATTTTATCTAAAGTGTATACCCTCTTTCTATAATTTGGATAATGTATATGAGGAGACAAAGAACAAACATTTCCTAATTCAAAATTAAGAGCAATGAAACACTGCAATAACCATGGTAGAGGCCTCATTGACCTTATGGTTGATTTTCATGGCATCCTTGCCTATGTCCCTTAGTTTATAAGATCTATACTTCCTGAGGTAGTACATATAAATGTATAAATTAAGATAAGGTTATTGAAAATATTTCTGCTTCTGGAAACATGCTTAAATGTGGCAAATTTACTTGCTAATACATTAAATCTTTTAAATTAATATGCCACTAATGTTTTTTTGAGAGGCTAAAGAGCTTTAAACCCTGGGCTCTAGAATGCTATGTGCATTCAAACCCTTCTTTTACAGGCAGGCAACTCTGAGACCTTAGGTGAGCTCTTAACCTCTTTGTGCCTGACTTTTTTCATTTATAAAGTGGGATTGATAACATTACTGATGCTGCTGTGGTGCACACCTTTAATCTCAGCATTCGGGAGGCAGAGGCAGGCAGATCTCTGTGAGTTCCAAGTTAGCCTGGTCTATATAGTGAATTCCAAGTCAGCCAGGGCAATGTAGAGAGACCCTGTCTCAAAACAAAAACCAAAAACCAAAACAGCAATAAAACAAAAAAGGAAAGGAACATTATTGGAGTGAACAAATGTATGGCATATACTGGTTCCTATATTAATTATTAGTAGTATCTTCAAAAGGAAATATTTTAACATTACCTCAGAAGCCTGGCAGTCTTATATCATTTTCTTAATTAATTGATAAGTCTCTAGAAGTGCAGTTCAGGCTCCAGAACACAATGATACCAGCAGATGGATAATGTGAGCAACATATTTATAGCTTTAATGAACACAATTTCAAAGAGAGGAGCTTTAAATCTAGATGACAAGACAGGAGATAGTAACTTATCTTTCCATTGAAGATCTAAAAGTGAGATTCATCTCCACAGCCCAGGGAAGATGAGACCATGCCTGAGCTGACACTCCCATTGGAAAGATATTCCCTCCAGAAACCTTACAATTCCATTTTCTAGCTTAGAGGATACTTCCCTGCCATGCCGAGCAAAAATGGTAAAAAGACTATATATTGAGGGGAAAGAAATTTGGCCTTTTGATCCCCTCTCCTTATTCAGAATGTGAGGAGATTAAATCCAAACTGGATCACCCCACGTCTGCATGTTTACAGAGCTTTAAAGTACAGTTCAGCTGGATGGGTGTGGGTAGTAAGGATGGACTGGGAAGGTTTCCAAATCAAAGTGTCAGCATATTTGCATGGTAAGCATCAATAAAGGAAGTCAACATGCTGATAGAAGTTTGGTGAGAAGCAGGTCACCTGGGATTTCTTTTGGAAAGAGTCATCTCAGAGCTCTAGAAATGCTATCACATGGTCAAGATTTCAAAGCTTACAAGTTTTGAGGGCCTACAGTGACTTAACATTCCTAAAATACTTCTGCATTTTAAGCACGGTTGTGTATCTTATGTTGTCAAATCATCTTTGCAACTTTATTCACCACTCTCCATTTCCCATTAAGTCTTGGGAGCTGAGATGCAGAGATGTACCTTCTAAGCAGAAAAGCCAAGGCTCAGACCTAGGTAGTGGAATCTAAGCCCATAGATCCATGAGTTAAATCTTAACTAGTACATTTTCTTCTGTGACTTCACATGCCAAAACACAAGTGTCAACCAGTCTCAATGGAGTCTCACTAAGTCATTTCTAAGAAATAAAAAACATAATCACCCTCTGAAGACTCCCATCAGTATTAACAACACTGACAATTGACTAAAATACCAAATAGCAAATGTTGCAACCTTGGGGAGTAATAGTCTCCCCCTAAAATGACTGAGATAAACTTTCTTCCGTTGAAGAAGTGTATTGATTGTTGCATTGATGATGGGCTCTGCGGGAGCACTAGGAAAAACTTGACAGTGAAACCTCTGTGGATGCTGGACATTACAGTGTTCTGATATTTGAAACAAGTACCATGGTCTGCTTCATAATTAAAGCAATTCATCTTCAGGTGTATCTAGTCCATTTTGCTGTTTCAACATGAAATTCTAGGGGGATAGAAATGCCTGTAGAGAATATCTGTTGTGTAAACACCAATATGCAAAACAACTTGGCAACTTTTTGAGATATATCAAGTATGTGGCTATCAAAAAACCCAATGCTAAACTGATGGCAGGACATCTGGCTGGAAAAGCCTCAGAAGCCAGTGACAAAGTCACTCATGGAAGACTTGCTACCAATTTGTAGCACACTGACTTCAGATGAAACAGTTATGGGTGTGCAAGTCTTTATCTTGCCCCAAAAGATAAGACACAAATATGATAAATCAGTCACAGTAAAGGCTAAAGAATTCTGAAATAGCACAGCATGCCGTCTGGGCACAGGTTTGTTATGTCCATTTGGTAGACAGGCAGCTTGTAGCTACTAGGCAACTGAAACTAAGTGAGTTTTCACTGAGAGGTCCTCAAAGTGTGAGATCTAAATGTGATTTTAAGGTTCAGTATAGAAAAAGAATGTAAAATAATTGTTTATGTTGGTTATATGTTCAAATGATCTGATTAAGCATATTGGTTAATAAAACATTAATTGTTTTTGAGGGTTTTTTTGTCACTTTCAGTGTGACCACCATAACATTTAAACTGAATATATGGTTCTTAAACTGTACATTTATTGAGCAGTGCTGGATGTGGCACCAAGAGCAGGTGAGACACAGTGTTAGACCTGATCTCCCTTTCAGATCCAGAGACTCTCCAAGAGGTGGCTGGATATATGGGTGGGTTTGCTGTACATCTCAGTTTTGACTTACCTTTCTAATATCTATTTCCATTCTGTCCTTTCCTCCATGCTTTTTGGGTTTGTCCGATCCTCAGTTCTCTAAGGCAGACTCCAATATTACCATATTTTCACGTCTATTTAGTGACAGTAAGTAGTGAGACACTGAAGATTCCTATCCTTCTTTCTATGAGATTCTCCTTTGGTATTTCTTATTATGGAGCATTTTCCTCTACTTAAAAGTGAAAAAAATATGTCTGTGGTTACTCATGTAAGGCACAGAAAAAAGACAAACAAAAAACTCTACAAACTCTCTCTCTCTCTCTCTCTCTCTCTCTCTCTCTCTCTCTCTCTCTCTCTCTCACACACACACACACACACACACACATACACACACACACACTGAATAGAGGTTCTTATAGGACTAGATACCATTTTTTCTAATGGCTATATGTTAATCATAACTCTGACAGATTATTTATTATATGATAGGCACAGAAAAGATATTGTTGAGCAAAGAAGTGGGAAAATAGAAACATTTGCTCTTGAGCCACAGGACTCCTAGAAAGACCTATAGGGATTGTCACCATTCAGATGTCTAAAAGGAGGAATACCTTTTTAGCATCCCTTCCTTAACTTTCAAGCATTCCCTTCTGAATGCACGAAATGATTCATCCATGGTTGCCATGGTTGTTTGGGGGTCCTTATGGGGCCTGAGTTTGTGATACTCTGTTACTGCAATATGCTTTTCAGCGATGCTTGAAGGTTATTTCAACGTGGAAGGACAAAACAAAATGAAAGGTATTTCCAAACCTATAGATTCTGTGATCCCCTGGTCCCTGGAATTTTGATACTGTTTATTCTCTCCACCTTACTGATTCATCAGAAGTAAGTAACAGACAGAGCTTGGAAAAGCTGATGAGCGATCACTTCCTTAAATATCTTTCCTGAAAATAGTGCATTCCCATTCTGCTAAGTATTGAGGGGCTCTCTAACAGGCCCAAGCATTGCTAACATGGCACCAGCAGGTCTTGCCTTCCCTGCATCCTGCTCCCTTACTAAACCATTGGATTGCATTCCTAAAGCTAGCCACCAAGGCCTATTCCCTTATTTGGCCACTTCCTTATGCTTGACTAAAATTCCAAGGTCCAGCTATCAAAAAGCCAATGTCCAGCAATCAAAATTCATTATTTGGCTACACTGGCTAAACTGTCCAATCAGGACTTACCAAGTCACCCTAGCACAGACTTTCCCTTTTCTCCTTTGAAACACATTCACACTGAAACACCTGCTGCTGTTTTTGTCTAATCCAAAGGCAGCCACTACCCCCCACACACACACCCTACTTCTTGTCTCTGCAGGGTAATAAATCTCCGAGCTTTGAAATTGGTGTCTAGGCATGTTCTGTGCTGACTCCAAGGTCTCTGCAAGGATAGCATGCAGGTGTCACAAATACTATTGCCCCAAGATTTCATGGCTTCAATAAGATGAAGGGACCACTTTTTAGTTTGGGACTGCTGTATATTTTATGATGAAAGTTGGATTTTGATCCACGTGTGTCTTAAAAAGTATGCTATCTGGCAAGATGGCTCAGCAGATCAACGCTCTTGCTAACAAGTTTGACCTAAGCTCAACCCCTGGGAATTATACAATGAAAAGAGAGAGTTGACTTCCACAAGTTGGTCTCTGACCTCCGCTTGCATGCTGTGGTGTGTACATGCGTAAGAGCAAACACATATGCACAGAAACACACACACACACACACACACACACACACACACACACACACACACATATTTGAAGTTCAAAGAATTTTAAAAAGAGATGTATATTTAAAGTCAAATGGATATATGCACATGGAGAAACAGATCATTTCTTCTGATCATTGAGCACAGTGGTAAATTTAAGCAGACTATGAAATGCACAGTTTTGTAGTTATAAGGTTGATCATTGAGAGCTTACACTTTTTATTTAGGTTCATGAAGTTTGTGTATAAAATGAGTGTGTATAATATATATATATATATATGTGTGTGTGTGTGTGTGTGTGTGTGTGTGTGTGTGTGTGTGTATGGGAAACAAATGAAAGTTCCACACTGGACTCACCAATTAATCCAGAACACCAAAACATCTTTGACCCATGTTTTTCTGCAGTGAAGAAGATGTTTTCTATGCATAAAACTCTATGTGATGATAAAGTCATTCTTGGACAGTTTTAGGAAGGTAATGTCTCAGGCACAGATATCTTACCTTTCTTTTAGCCTCTAAATGGGTTTCAATTCCTGCAGTAGAAATCAGTAAGGAGGAAACATGGACATGGACATGGACCTACTGAATGATTGAGAAAGAAGCCGATCAGCAAAACCATGTTGAGCAAAGCATTTCGCTGTGGTGAAGATGCAGAGCAGAGGTGCAGAGTATCACTAGCGCTGAGCCCCAGTGAGCTCCATTAGCACCCCATCACTCTCCCTACCAAGATGGAGTGATGTCACTATTATCTGTGTTCCCACTTAGGAAAATGTTCTAAAAAGAACATTCTGAATTCCTCAAAGCAACTGAACATGCAGCCTCACTGATCCCAGATGACTGTCTGTGCTAACCCTACTGCTCTCTGTGTACCTACACATGCGTATGTGTGTATAAGCAAATAGGGTGGTGTCACCCCCGCAATTGTTGGCTCCTGGAAATCAAGCAATTTGTAGATATATGTATACTTGAGCATAACTGATAGAGAAATGATGGATCAAAGGAAAGACTGTTAAAACAGAAATCTCCAGGAATGGAGTTTGCTGGGTGGCCCATTAGACTCAACTGAATTGATTGATTGTGGCTTTTGAGAACAAGACAGCAGAAAATGACAAGAAAATCTTACCAGGAACATCCTAGTGAACACTGCCAAGTCCTTTTCATACTCTAGCAGGTAGCCCCTGCAAGTTACTGTTCACATTTTTAGAAAAGCTAGCTGTCTAGCCACAAAAAGGTTGTAGGACTTGGACTTTGTCAGTGGGGCAATAGGAAAGTGATTAGAGTGACATAGTAAGAAGCAGACCCTTACCCTCCACACATCAAGGTCTCAGTTTAAAGTCAGAAACTAAACAAAGGGCATCCTTTGGGAGTGCCAAAAAAATAAAGTTCCCTTATTTTCCTCTTCATAATAGAGTATTAGCTTCTGGGGAAAAAAAGAAACCCACAAAGTAATGCTGTTTACATGTTTAGTGTCTATAGAAATAAAGACTGGCAGTAGATGATGGGACAGTGGACAAAGAACAGAACCAAGATCCTCTTCCCTTCCCGGTCTTTTGCCTTCAAGTTTCCCCATAGGGAAGAGTGCAGATATGAAACAGAGCTAGAAGATGGAGTCCTTGAAAGCCATGTCCCAGCTCTCAGAGCTGAATCCCAAGAAGATGCTGGGCAGCCCCTGATGGCTGTTTTTCTGGAAGTCATCCAGAAACTGCCAGGACCAGCAAATCTCTTCCTAAGCCAAATCATTTCACTGGCAAAGATCCTGATAAGATTGCACCTTCACTTGGGGTAGGAATGGATGCCGGAGATGAACTGTCGGAGAGCATGAATGCATCTGCCTGCCCACTCCCCTTTCTGAGAGACCCCACCTTTGTGGTCCTGGCCGCCATCATGAACCAAGGCTGCCTTCTTCACTGCAATACTATCTCCTCACAGACATATCTGTTCATTCTTTTTTTTTTTTCCTTTTTTAAAATTTGAATTAGAAACAAGACTTTTTTACATGACAGTCCCAGTTCCCTCTCCCTCCCCTCTTCCCTTATCACCCCTCCCCCCAACTAAAACCCTAACTACCACATATCCTTTCTGCTCCCCAGGGAGGGTGAGGCCTTCCATAGGAGATCATCAGAGTCTATCATAACCTTTGGGATAGGGCCTAGGCCCCCTCCCCAACCCACCTCCCATGTGTCTTGGCTCAGGGAGTATCCCTCTATGTGGAATGGGCTCCCAAAGTCCACACCTATGCTAGGGATAAGTACTGAACTACTTCAGGAGGTCCTGTAGATTTCTGAGGTCTCCTCACTGAAACCCACGTTCCTGTAGTCTGGATCAGTCCCAAGCTGGTATCCCAGCTATCAGTCTGGGGACCAAGAGCTCCCTGTTGTTCAGATCAGCTGTTTCTATGGGTTTCACCAGCCTGGTCTGGACCCCTTTGCTCTTCACTCATTCTTCTCTGCATTTGGATTCCAGTTCAGTTCAGTGATTAATTGTGGGTGTCTGCTTCTACTTCCATCAGCTGCTGGGTGAAGGCTATAGGATGGCATATAAGTCAGTCAGTTATCAATCTCATTATCAGGGGAGGGCATTTAAGGTAGCCTCTCTTCTGTTGCTTAGATTGTTAGCTGGTGTCATCTTTGTTGATCTCTACACATTTCCTTAGTGCCTGATTTCTCTGTAAACCTAAAATGTCTCCCTCTGTTATGGTATCTCCTTTCTTGTTTTCTTCTATTCTTCCCCCAACTCAACCTTTCTGCTCTCTCATGTCCTCCTCACCCTCCTCTTATCCCCTTCTCATTCTCCTAGCTCCCCCCCTCCTCCCGTGCTCCCAATTTGCTCAGGAGATCTTGTCCCTTTCCCTTTCTCCAGGGGACCGTGTGCGTCTCTATTAGGGTCCTCCTTGTTTACTAGCTTCTCTGGCAGTGTGGATTATAGGCTGGTAATCCTTTACTCTATGTCTAAAATCCACATATGAGTGAATACATACCTTTTTGTGATTGGGTTTTTGTGATTGGGTTACCTTGCTCAGAATAGTTTCTTCAAGTTCCATCCATTTTCCTGCAAATTTCAAGATTCCATTGTTTTGTTTTGTTTTCTGATGAGTAGTACGCCATTGTGTAAATGTACCACATTTTCTCTATCCATTCCTCAGTTGAGGGGCATCTAGGTTGCTTCCAGGTTCTGGCTATTACAAATAGAGCTGCTATAAACATCGTTGAACAGATGTCCTTGTTGTATGAATGTGCTTCTTTGGGGTATATGCCTAAGAGTAGAATTTCTGGATCTTGTGGTAGACTGATTCCATTTTCCTGAGGAGTCACCATACTGATTTCCAAAGTGACTGTACAAGTTTGCACTCCCACCAGCAGTGGAGGAGTGTTCCCCTTTCTTCACATCCTCTCCAGCATAAACTGTCACTGGTGGTTTTGATTTTAGCCATTCTGACAGGAGTAAGATGGCATCTCAGAGTTGTTTTGATTTGCATTTCCCTGATGGCTAAGGATGTTGAACACTTTCTTATGTGTCTTTCAGCCATTTTAGATTCCGCTATTGAGAATGGAAATAGACACATCAACCAAAGGCATACCTGTTCATTCTTAAAGGTGGCATTGAGTTGTACCTTACCCTAATGTGGTTTGACTGTGAAATGTCTGCCTTCCCTAATGTATTTGAATACTTGGTTCCCTATCTGGGGTGCTGTTTAGGAAAGTTAAGGAACCTTCAAAGGTGCAGCCTTGCTAGAGGAAGCATGCCATTGAGGTGGGATTTGCGAACTGATAACCTTGTCCCCCATTTCCAAGTCTGTAGTGAGAGATCTAACTACGAGCCTGTGGCACCTGTCTGGGTATGGTCACAGGTACGTAGGTGAGGGGGGGGATTTAGGCTGAGTAGGATAGGCTTGTGCTCTTGCTGCTGGTCCAGTCATGGGCAACAGCCTGGGAGGATCCTTGGAGCTGGAACCTGTAGCAGCCACCAGCCTCTTGTGTAAGTGTAATCTCTCGGAATAAACCTTATTTCACCTGTACTGAGTCTAATGAATCTTGACTCCCATGTGATACAAGTCCACTCTTTGTTTGCTATGGGTAGTTGAACTCTGATCTCTAAGTTTCCTGTTCCTGCTGCCATGTGTTCCCTGGACATCTAGCCCTGGAACCCTAAGCCAAAACTCTTACTTAAGTTACCTTTGGTCATGGTACTTTATCACAGCAAAAAACAAGTAACAAATACATATGTAACCATACAATCTGGTATGCTTTGGAAATGTTATTCTAGGAAGGAAAAGGCTAAGAGGAATCAGTGTGAGACTACTCTACACAGCCCGGGTCCTCCAAATGGCCACCGAGAAGCGTAGCTCTTGATAGACTTTATTCATCAAACCCCTTGTTGAAAAATAAAAATCACCTGGGCATCAGCCGTGTCTGTTATTCAACTACTAACAATGTTACTTCACCTCCATCAAAACCTAGCAATGAAAACTGGCAAATTATTACTCCTCATAATTTGAGGGTTGAAGTATATATCTACGATGAGGAAAGGAACAAATTTCATTTCTGAGACGGAAGATAAGGATACAGCATGGGACAAGGCAAGCAGCTCTGGCCTTGGAGACTGACTAGCCTGGGCATGAAGACTGAACTGACTATGCCTGGGCTGCTACTTAGCTTTGGAAAAGTTACTTTCTGTCCAAACTTCTGGATCGTTCTTTCCTTCATTTGTAAAGTAGTTCTAACCCTGCCTATGTGATAGGGTAAAATTTGAATAAATAATTCACCTGGGACAGGGCTTGTACACAATAACTGGTTGAGAAATTATGTTTATATTTCTATTATTAATTTACTAGAGATAAAATTAAGGATTAAAATGTGAAGATTTAAATATCAATGTGAGTTTTGGGGACTGTGAGAGTAAGGATCGCTTTACATTTTTCTTCTTTGAATTAAACAAACAAGATCAATACAGTTTATGATATTGGTTCTCTAGACCTAACTGGGACCCCTGAAATGACATCCGTGTGAGGCAAGATTGTGATCAGGAGCTTCAGAGATCTTGGGGCTGGCTCAGTCCATTTCTTCAAAGCAGCTAGAACAAATTCAGCTTAGAGCTGTTTTTTCTTTCCTATGGGGCTGCAACCAGAGGACAAGATTATGAAGGTCTCTTTGTGCTTTGAAGTACCTGAGTCTATGCTAACCACAAAGAGTGCAGACATCCACTTCCACACTTCCTGGCCAGACTCTGCAGTACCTGGGTGGAAGGAAGAATGTATACTTTGGTTTTCACATGAAGAGAATTATTCCCCAAGTATTTCCTGTCCCTCAGCTGATGGAAAGGGGAGAAGAGGCTGCAGTGTTCCTTTGAAGTTTCCGGTTTTTAGGGTCATGCACAGACACAAGTGTCTTTGTAAACATTTGGTTCATGACCAGCTGCCACACTGGATTCAATCTGGTTAAGGTTGGTTCTGCCTGCTCTGTCAAATGGGCACCTGCTCTTCCATTTTACTGGACTGATAAATCATGAATATCTTCCTTGGTCATTCAATAGTCATTTCCTCTCATTTTCCCTGGGCACAAGAGGCAATCTTATATGTGAAGGTGTGTCTGTGCTCTTGTGAGTGCACGCACATGCATGTACACTTATCTTCAAACACACACATATAATAGCAAACATTTCCCAGAGATTTTCAAGCTGAAATTTATCAACAACCTAAATTCTAGCACCCTGCTCATCAAAAAGAAAAGATGTATGACTTGTATTACTTAACCTTTCTGAGACACCTGCTTCTTATTATATTTATTTCATATTCAACTTCCTATTTGAAATTCAAACATCGTATTATAATCATGTGTATGCTTTTTGAGCTAAGTGGAACAGTCTAAAATCTGGTGTACTCTGTATAGAAATTGCTTTTAGGATAATTCACTTATTCAACAAATAAGGAGTAATCCAGGTATAATCAAGGTCTTTAGATATTAGGGATAGGTCAGTGAGCACAAAGGAGGATAATGGCTGCCTTCATGCAGCTTAGAATTCTAGCATATCAGGGGACAATGAGGGAGAAACCCAAACAACATTGAACTAGCAGTGTATATTTGATGTGACATTACAGAGATATAGCAGGGTGGAGGTGTGACAAGTTCCAGGAGTATGCAGAGCACACACATGCTGGGAAGAAGTGGACTTCAAATTTGAATAGAGGTATCATGGAAGATTCATTCCATTGGTAGGATGGCTGTTTAACACAGGTCTGGAGCCCAGGAGAGAGTTAGCAGTGAAAGTAATTTGTGGATAACTTGGACCAATAAGAAAAGCCCTAAGGCCAGAGCTGCCTTCGATGTCCAGAAATAATGCCAGCTGGAATGTAGGGAGAGGGGGAATTATAACATGAGATAAGGTAGAAACAAAAGGCTATAGGACTACCAAATACAGAAGTGGTTAAAGAGGAAGACATGAGCAATTAGTACAACTATGAATGGGGACACCAAAGGACAAAACAGAGGAAATACTCATCTCCTGAAATTGACATGTTATAGGCCGTAGGGTTGAACTTACTACTGACAATAAGCTAGATGGTTAGGAAGACAAACTGCCTTCTTATATTAATATGCATTAATTAATTAATATTCAAATTCAAAAATTAGACTAATGTCACTACCCATATTGGCCAGAAAAGCTTCTTTTTGCAGCAGGGGATGGTAAATACAAAGACTCATAACTGGCCAAATGCTGAGAATAAATGACAAGTGTTCAGCTTTAAACAGGACATCTATGTCATCCTCTCCCAGAACCAGGAAACATAGCAGGAAAGGGAGTGGAAAGATTGCAAAAGCAGGAGAATAGGGAGGAGTCCCATGAAATTCCATCCTCTGGGTAAAACATGGCCATTGTGATCCTAAACACACAGTAGCTATGGCTGACTGAATAAAAAATAGGACATGAAATTAGGAGAGGAAATAATAGAAAGAGGGGAGTCTGTAGGACGTGAGAGGGTAATGGAATAAATATGTTAATACTGCATTACATACCTGTATTTAATTGTCAAAGTTAAATTTAAAAATCCAAAAAGAAAGAAAGAAAAACGCCTTCCCTATGGAGTTAATGTCCCAGTGAGGGCCGAAAGAATAATATTTAATATTAATACCCATACCAACAGTAACACTAATACTAAAATATTAATACTAATACTAAAACGCTATTGCTAATATAAACATAAACTCTCTAATATGCTATAAGTGATTCAAGCAAGGGAAAAGAGATGACACATTGCAGAAAGTAATTGTTAAATAGTATCTCATCACCTAGAACAATCAGAGAATGCATAACTCATTGTTCTTTATTATATTATTCGGTTCTGAGCACATAGGGGCCACCAATACAAAATCATTGATAATAGGCTGGATGGCGGGTGTTGGTTATGTTCTGTGTACAGAGGACAGTGCTCTGTGATCAAAGGAGATACTTGGCTTCGTGGGGGTTATAGGTTGGTGGCAGAAACAGCATTGACCAAATAATCACAAGGGGCAGTTTAAAACTGCACAGCACCATGGTGAGAAGTATTGGATATTAGGGAAGAAGACAATTTGGGGGAGGTATGACTTGTTATAGTATTAATATTTACTTTGCCAAGCAAAATGTTTTGGTGTCATGACGGTGAAATAGGCTCTGGAAACAGTGTAAATGTGTCCCGTTCTGTTTGGACACCCACTCACTGTAAGCTGCCCTTTGGAGAACTGGTGCCCAGATCTCCACAGCTCCCCTGCAGTGCTAGCTTAGTCGGAATCAGGCTAAGCATTCATAGCCTTTCACTGGTAATTGCTGGGATTGTACAAAGCAAACAGCATTCTATCCTGAAACCAGACAAGCTTGCCTCATAATCTGGAGGAGGCCACCATGCTGTGAGGATTCTTGGGACAAAGCCTTCCCCGGGATTCCAGGGTAGACATAAGATACAAGTGTTTATTCCCCCTACGAGGCCAGCAAGTCTGACTCTAACTCAATAACTCACTTTAGATAAACCCATTTCCTTATTTGGAGGATGTAACTTTGGTCATTCTTCAACATCTGTCCATTATTTTACATGGCTGGTGACACGATCCAACAATTTAACCAGAAATATATTCATTCAACAGCAGCAGTGACGTATTTTTCTGCATCAGGTTTGTCCTTGGCAAAGGATGCCTCAACTGCCCCATCTTTGTCTTGCTGGCAGCTTGATAAATTGGATAGGCTTCCTTCCCAGCAGGGCTAGTGCAAATCCAGGTTACAGCACAGCAAATCCAGGCAGGCTGCAGCTATTGTTCCTGTCTTCTCTGAGCTCACTGAGTCCAGTGGAGTGCCTAGGGAACATCCCGGAAGGCGCTGGCAGCCTCCGACCAGCACAAGGAAAAAAAAAAAATACAGTTTTGCTCTATTCTACTAAATAAATGTCTCTGCCAGGCTTTACAGAGATGGGATGCCAGAAGAGTCAAATAAAGTTAATTTTGTCCATTGCACCAAGCTATTTTGAAAATTTACTGTCAGGCTCTTGCAAGGGATACACTGGCATGTTTTAGTTCTTCCTTCCAGCAATGTTTCTAACTCGTTGCTGATTTAGTCATGGGAGGATTTTTAAGAAGGCAGGAAAGAGCCAAATAAGTGTATTAATGTGGATAGTTTTTAATTGTGTAAAGAGTGAAATAGGATGTGGCAGAAACAGAGACTGATAAAAATTTACTTACAGAAGGGCCAGGCCTGTCTGAGCTTTTCAGGACAGAGTTAATAGCATTAGCCGTGAGTTAGCATCAGCAAGGTACCAGCTGCTTCCCCTGTGTGCATGTCATGGTTCAGATAAATGTAACTTCAAATCCACGTGTTATAGGTAAAGTCTAATTGGGAAATAGTGTGAGCTATAATCAACAGGGCCTAGGTGGAAATCTGACTGTGTGAGGTTATGACCTTGAGATAGTTCCTGGGTCACTCACTTGTCTCTCCCCTTCCTCTGTTTCCCTTCCTTTTTATTTGTTCCTATTTAGATTTTTATATTTATTGAAAATAGATTTTCTTCATACAGTATATTATGGTTAGGGTTCCCCTCCCTGAACTCCTAGATCCTTCTTCCCACATCCCCACCCGCCCAAACCCATACCCTTTCTTTCTCTCTCTCATTAGAATATAAACTTCTAAAACAAAACAAAACAAAATAAAAACAAACCAGAAAAAAGGCAAAACAAACAGACAGAAGAAACAGCCAATGAGAAAGCACCAGAAACACATATCAATGCAGAGACACACAAAGAAATCCCTAAAAAATACAATAGCAGAAACCATAAGTAGCATGGTGTGATGAGTGGCTTTCTTAACCACACTTGCTAACTGTACTGAGCAACAGAACAAGCTGAAATCCAATCCTGTATACAAAAACAAACCTTTCCTTATTTTAACTTTATTATGTTGGGTGTTTCATTATAGTGTAAGAAAGCTGACTAGCCAGCATAGGGCCTTTTTGTCTACTTAGGTGAAATCATGGTAGTAATACTGTCTGCTTACGTCTTTTCTATGTATATTCTCTTCCTGCTCCCATCACCATGGCATTCCTGTGGGAAAGATGAGGGTTTTTTGATACTGTCTGACAGTAGAGGAAACTGAGAACCAAGGAGATTTTGTCCCTGAGTTGCCACATCCATCTAACAGAATCTGATGGTTGTGATTTGTTCCCTTGTCAAATTGCTTTAGAAAATAAATAAAAAAATTGAGAAGTCAGCTTTTATCCTGTTAAAATGTCTGATTTTCCTGGATGAAAATTGAACATTGACAGGTAGGCACATGGATCTCAAGCTAGGTGAAGGATGCTTGGATTTTTTTCTGGCATTTTATTTTCAATTTACATCTATACATCATATAATATGCATAGCTTCTATGGTGCGTTTCTTGATGACAATATGAGGTAATAGTAAGGAGAAGCAAAAATTTGGTTATGTCCCATTGTAAGAATTAACTGACAGCAGCATCATTAGAGCCCATTTCATCCGTCAGTTTGAGAAGCTCCCAAAGTGGCATTCCCGATTTTCTTGTTCTTTGTTGGAGCTATTATGAGAAGGCCAATCTTGCCCTGTGGTTTTCTTGCCCATGCAGTCTCATTATATGGTCTCATAGACTGGCTACAGGTTTAGCATATGTGCAGCACTCTGGAGGACTGCACATACATTACTGGATATGGTCCTCAAGCTGGTGCCTTAGTAGTTGATTCTTTGGCACAAGACAGCCCCACTCAAAGGCTGTCTAAAGGGCAGCAGAATAAAGGAACTTTCCCCAATGGACAAATGTCTGAGAAATCAACTTGATCATACCCCAGGGAGAAATTGTGTAAACAGAGATACACACTGACTTTTGGGCTGACAAAATTGCTATTTGGCTTCTTTGGAGTAACATGTTCCAAGAGAGAAGGAAGCTTGGATCCTCTGGTCATGCATTTCCTGTGCCACAGTCTTCTCTATAAAATGTTTCAGGAAATTTAACTCTAATTCCAGGTTGGTAATTTAGATATGCTCTGCTTTGGAAAGTAAAGCTGCCAAAGTCTGTGCAGATTTTTGTTGAGAGTATATTGTTCTCTTTCGTGGAAAGGAAGTAACCAAAGTAGTCAACCAGTGATCCCCTATTGATACTACTAGATAAGCCTCTGCTGCCAGCTCAGCAACTTAGCAGTGTTGGGTAGAAGAGCTTCTGTGGAAGAAAGCCCTTGATTTTGGGTCTATGCCCAACTTCTATATCTGCTACCAAGGCAGTGTCACATCGTGATATATTGTTTATGATTTATTAAAGCCACTGCAGATCAAAATAGCAAAGCAGCCCATACTCGTTTTAGCCATAGAAGCCAGGTACACACCTTTAATCCCAGGACTCAGGAGACAAAGGCAGATGGATCTCTGTTAGTTCAAGGCCACCCAGGGCTACAGGAGATTGAATTAGTTTAAATGAGAAACAGAGCTCACACACCTTTAATCCCAGCACTAGATAGGTATAAAAAATAGGAGCAGGGTCTTCAAGCAGTCAGTCTCAGGATTAGTCTCTAGCCTCACTGAGGGGAGCATAGCAGTCTGAGTGAATCTGAGGATCAGTGAAGTCAGGAGCAGTATGAGGATCGCCCCTTTGGTCTGAACTGAGGTAGAGGTAAGAACTAGTGGCTGACTGCTTTGCTTTTCTGACCTTCATCTTGAAGCTTAAACCCCAATATCAGTCTCTGGGTCTTTTATTTATTGTGCTGCAGTGTCATTTGTAGGCCTTCCGTGTGAATACTAGGGTGGCTGAGATTGAAGGCTGATATCCACTGAACAAGTCATTCTAGCCATCCTGTTGTTCAGTGTTTTTCTGAATGTTCTAGAATGTTTTCCTGTGAGTCTTTGTGGTGATGCTTTATATATGATATAACAAATAAAGCTTACCTGATGATCATAGTGCAAAACTAGCCTTGCTTAGCTAGTCATAGAGGCCAGGCAGTGGTGGCATGCATCTTTAATCCCAGTACTTGAGAGGCAGAGGCAGACAGATCTCTGTTAGTTCAAGGACACCCTGAGCTATACAAAATTGATGCAGTCTAAAAGAGAAACAGCTCACACCTTTGATTCTGGCACTTGGGATGATATGCTTTTAATTCTAGCACTAGGGAGGTGAAGGCAGGAGTGATATGACTGGGTAGAGAAAGGAATAAAAGGCAGGAGGAGACAGGAACTCATTGGAGTCTGAGGACAGATGCAGTCTGAGGTTCAGTGGATTGCCCCTTCGGTCTGAGCATTGGTAGAGATGAGAGCTTTAGTGACTGGCTGTTTTACTTCTCTGATCTTCAGCTTTAACACCAATATCTGTCTCTGGGTTTTTACTATTTGTGCTACAGGTCTTAACACCAGACATAAAATAAGATTTTGCCCTAAGGTTCATTCACAAACTCACTTCTCAAACTTGTCTTCAAGCTCCTCTCAAGATCCTGAGTAACTAGGAAGGCTACTTGTCAACTCCAAAGTTAGTGCATAGCTCTGCTTCATGCAATCCCTCTCTGGGGCATGGCCAAGTGTGTTGTTCATGGTTTTTTCTTCCTTTTCCACTGCTTTTAGGAGCCACTTTTGAGCGGGCCTGTATTTCATTGATAGTCTTTTTTTTCAGTCATTATAAATATGTTGAGCTAATATATCTGAGAACATGGCTCAAGCAGTTCCTCCACTTGAGCTTTTTATGTTGAAACTTCCACAAGATCATGGACATATGCCTAAAGAAAGCTATCAGTGTACAAGTCACACAAGAGTCAAGGCCATCTACTTATGCAATTACTGTACGTTTTGGACTTGTTCGGCCCAGTTCTAAATGTAGGGTTTACATCTGTCTTAATTTCTTTGTGCTGGGATAACAAAATACCAATCTTGGGTAATTTATGAAACAGACCTGTATTTTTCCCAGTTCCAGGGGGCTGAGAATCCCAAATGCAAGGCATTACCATGTTCAGCTATGGTAAGGGCTGGTCTCTGTTTTCAAGATGGCACCTTATTGCTCCAACCACCGGAAGGGAGGAAGGCTGTGTTACCGTGTACCGACAGGGATACAAGGTTGACAGGAGGACCAGAATTCCTTATCAAGTTCCAATCCCACTAGGTACCTCATCCTATTTGTGAAGGGGGAGCTGCATCCCCAAAGCCACGATTCCCAGTACTGTTACACTGGAGAAAATGTCACTGTGAAATTTGGAGAAGAAAAACTTAGTTGGTATTAGCATCACACCATGGATTACTGCTGTGCCTGAATGATCTCATGTCTTTCCTATCTCATAATCCCAGTGCTCCACAGGTAGCTTCAGCACAGTCACACTTGTTGTCCTAGATTATACTAGGACAAAGGAATGTGCGAAAGGAATGCCAGGAGCTACTTTTACGATGATCCTGGAAGGTTTGTCCTTGCTCCAGAATACAGGCATCTATGTTATAACTGTGATGCTGTAATTTAACAGTGACACCACATAGAATCTTAACTCACTAAGAGTCTTCCTAGTCTTTGGGTCTTGTGGGTCTTGTTACCTGAGTATCATGTCAGCCCATACTGTTGTCTGGACCTGTTGTGGAATTCTTTCTTGCCTGGACAACACATATACCTGGAGTGCAACCTTACAAGTTAGTCAATGAGTGATTCCTAGCACATTACTCCATGTGCTGACAGTTGTATCCAGCTAAGCTGATGAAGTGCAGTGCCCCTTTCTTAGTAGTTGGCAGCACAGATGCCACTCATGTTAAAGCAGACTTTCCCATGCATTCTGCTCTTCTGATCTATAGAAACATCTACATTGATCAGTCCCTGAAATGTTGAAGATTCTCCTTGGCATGTATTTATCTCTCTAGGTTGGCCTGAGTACAATCTCTTTTCCTCACCAGGTCCAATTACCATGATGACATTGGTGTCAATTGGCAGATCTGTGGAATATCAAGGCAAGGGAGGTCTCTCAGGACTAAAAATGCTACAAAGAGATGTTGACCTGGTCCTAAGGAAGACACTAAAATATAAAGTACTACCTCTCTTACATGATAGTAAGTGATCCTAGTTATTTATAAAGACTGAGAAAAGCTGAGCAAAAGCTCCACAGTAAGTCCTGAAATGAATCTATCCCAGAATAGCACATGTGGCATAGCAGCTCTATTTATGGTTGTCAGTTTGGTTGTTTACTTTGGTCACTACCATCAAGAGCTTTGTAGTTTTTTCAAGGGGCAAATAGGTGAATTGAATTGGGGTATCCCTTCATCCCTGAATTTTTAAGGAAGGAGCCAATTTCTACAAACCTCCTGAAATGAGGCTCTGTTGCCTCCAAGATGCCACTTCCTCTCATACAAACACATGATGGCTGTTATTGTAGAAACTGGTGCTATCACCTAGACAATCCTTTCAGTGTAGCTTTTATTTCCCAGGAGGGAAACCAGTGGATTATTTTGGTAGCTGTGTAGCATGAACACTAGAGATCAAGAAAATAGTCCTTCAGGTGGGTTGAGTCTGGAGATAGTAAATAGAGCGTGGGGTAAAGCCAGAGGGGTAAGAGTATGTCTTGGTGTATTATCTAGGGCTTCTATTGCTGTGACCAAACACCTTGAGCAAAAGCAAGTTGGGGAGGAAAGGGTGTATTTCATATACACTGTTCATCATTGAAAGAAGTCAGGACAGGAACTCAAACAAGGAAAAAAAAAAAAAAAAAACAAAAACCTGGAGGCAGAACCTGGAGTCAGGATCTAGTGCAGAGGCCTGGAGGACTGCTGCTTACTGGCTTACTCCTCATAGGTTGTTCAGTCTCCTTTCTTAGAGAACCCAGACTGCCACCCACAATAGGCTGACCCCTCCCCCATGACCCCTTTACTCATGAAGAAAATGCCCTACTGATTTGCCTCCAGCCATATCTTATGGAGATGATTTCTCTATTGAGGTTCCCTCCTCTTAGATGACCCTAGCTTGGATCAAGTTGACATAAGACCTAGTCAGCACTCTTGGGAAACACTCTCTTCCAATGAGAATTTTCAGGCTCCAGGTCAGGTTCTCAATATGGTACCACCAACAGATAGTTTATTTTGAGAAGCTATCATGTGTGAGAGAGGATGTTAAAAACATCTCACAATGGCTTCTGCCAACTAGATGCCACTGCCAGCTGTGATAACCAAATATTTCCTGTGAGAGCTATTGCTTAGGTGATGCTTGCCTGCTCTCCCAAAACCAGTCTCTTGTAGATGTCCCTTAGGAGATGGCAATGGAGGTGAGATGTCATCAGATTACCCCCGAGTACATCTGGTACAAGCAGTGACTGCTAGAACGCAAATTGGACTAAAATGTGAGCCAGAGCAGAAAATGTGTATGACTCAGAAGAACACAGTTTCACCACCTTTCATAGATGACAATACTGAGGCTGGGGGAGGTGAAACAATTTAAAGTTTGGTGCATTAGAAATAGAGATGAACAAGACCAAATATCTCCCCTCAGGGAATTTTCAGTCAAGCAAACCATGAACTATTATATAATAAATAAAGTATTGATAAGGTCATACACACAGCACGTGATAAAGCTGCAAATGCAAGGGGTTTATTTGGATTTTAAGTCTTTATTCATATGGTAGACAGCCATGCCACTGATTTTATTATATTGGTGCACGCTAGAGAATTTGCTAAATTATTTGCATGCCTGATACCAATTACCACACCTAGAACTTTTATCAAGTGGGTAGTCTCACTTCTCATTTTTCAGAAAATCAAGTGGCCATTTCTTATATACGTTCAGTTGACCTAGACACATTATGCTTAAAGAGACATTCCTTTGTGGAGGAGGATGACCCAGGACTGATCAAAATGAGTGTTGACAGGCTAATGCAGCATGTTGCTAGAAACAAGAGAACCCCGTAACCAATTCCATTAACTCCATCTTCATCCTGTTGCAGTGTGGATAATTAAGATGTGCATTGGTACTAAGTATCCCAACTACTTTTAAGATAGACTTACAGAACTAAGTATCTCAACTACTTTTAAGATAGACTTACAGAACTATCTAAAACTATGGAATCAATGTGTGAGAAATAATATTGTCTACAAAGAAATAGATAACTAAGGACAATGGCAAAGAGAAGAAATAGCAAGATGCAGCTAATTACCAGGGAAAGCCCCTTGACACCGAGAATGGTGAGCCAGGATAATGGCCTCCTGAGGGCAGTGGCAGAATCACCATCAGTTAGTACATTTAAAAATAGGCAACAGAGCACTAGAAACGGGGCTTTGGGGAATAGTCTTGCATTACATAGGAAAAGAGGTAATTGACTAAGTGACCTAATATTAAGAGCTTTCTTTCTCTTGACTTTCTTGAATTCTGAAAAAAAAAAAAAAAGATAAAATCTTATAAGCTTATACAGGAATGTAGGTACCTAATGACTGGAAATACCTAAATATAGTCTCAAATTATTCATAAATGCAAAACAAAAGCAGCTGTGCCCCAAATGTCATATAATACAAGGGCTGGAGGAAATGTAGGAGGTAGACAGTGAGTGGCGAAGTGCTCTCGGGAGTCAGGTTTTTTTTTTTTTTCCGAGGCACTCAGGTGACCTATGTCCAGGTGACCCTGGGCAGTATGAAGGCTGGGCCAGTTCTTTACCTAAACTTCTGTTTTTTTGTTTCTCCTCCAATCCCATGCTAGAGCTGACGATGACCACCATCTGTAGACTCCTGCCCTGGCCATAGCTTCTAAGTCAGTTTTCTCTTCCTTAAAACTGATGAATGGTGAGATCATAACGCTGTTTCCTCATTTGTGGCCCCAAAGGTTGGCTCTAGGCTGCAGCTTGGTTGACTCCAGGCTTGCTGAAAGTGCAGATTTTGGAATCCTCCTGCAGACCCATAGCTGCTGCATGGGGGCTGGTGAGAGAATATGCATCCCCCTGGTCTAAGACATGAAAGCTAAATCAAAGAAACTGCAGGGGGATGCTCCCTTCCTCCTCCTTCATTTGTTTTTCTTGAATTTCTTTTACTCCCATCAAAATAAAATCTTCTAAAGTCCACACCACAAACATACTTCTGAGTATGTGTGTGCACACACATGTAACATATTCTACTTGCTTACTAAATGCTTTAACACAATTTTCTTGTCTGCATAAGATGCTAGTTATCATTGCTATTTTATATTTATCATGTTCTTTGATTCCTTTTGAGGGTAGAGATTGTGTCCCAGTCATCATTCTATATTTCATAATGCCATGGTAAGGAACAGTTATTTCTATTGAAACTGATTAAGTCAAATCTTCAAAAAGTAATAATAATAATAACCCAAGGTGTGTAGTAGAAACCCAGGGAATGCCAGCTTTGCCAACATGACAAGTCCTTGTTGGGAGGCTGCACACTTAGCTGGGTTTCTACTTCCACCTCTACCAGTAATCTCATTTGAGAAATTAAGCATGTCATGTGGCTTCAGTTTTCCTTCCTGTAAGCAGAGATAGCAATCACATTCTGATTTCTCTCACAAAGCATGAGAGAGTGGGCACGATAACATCACTGTTGAATATCACTTTTCACTTAGCAAAGCTAAAAATGATATCAACATTATCTCCATCATCATTTTACCCTCTCCAAACAGCTGAACAGGAGTGCAGTCTGGATTCCCCAGAGATAATTGCTTTCCTGCACATCAAGACATACAAGAAAAGATAAAACAGGAAGGAAAACAAAGATTCCAGGAATTACCTCTAGTTATAATGCAGACCAGTAATCAGTCTTCTAATAGAATTCTCCAGATAATGCTAGATATCAGGAAAGAAAAACAATTGGCATTGTTTAATTTTTGACGTGCTACCTAATGAACAGCTAAACCATTTTGTACAGAAGGCAGAATTATGTGGTTCTTCTCCAATGCAGCTACTGGATCTAAAGTTAATTGGATTTCCCATTATGATGAGGTTTGTTTTTCAGAATTGAATCTCTGAGTCTCTTCCAATTGCTCTGAGTTGATGGTGAGGCAGAAGATGTATAACATATGTGGAGTGAGTCATGGGCCGAGGAGCAACCTCATGAGGTTAGAAAGTCTTCGGTGTATTTGTGTGTTGCAATGGTGCAAACAGGAGCCAGGGGTGAGTTTTCCGAACACGGACATTTTCAGAAGGGGAAACTGATTCTGGGTCATTATCCCTGCCCCCACCTTCCATTCAGACGGTAATGTGTTTTCATTCCATTAAGAGGTTGAATGGTATCTGTATGACTGGAACGAAAAGGCAATGCCAGTTTTCCTTTCTAGTCTGAGAGATTTCAATACAGATTACCTCTTTAGCATCACTTTGTTTGCTCTCATGTTTTGAAAAGTGAAAAGAGCTTTCAAAGCAAAAGAACCAATTTGAACAAAGATCCAGCAGGCAGTAATGGGCTAGGTGACAATGGGACTTTCCTAGTTATAAAAAACAGGCAACTCACACTGTCACCTTGAAAACAACAACAGACAACAATGTGACTGCAAATGTTGCCCCAGAGGCCCAGTGACTGAGTTCTTTAGGAATACTGAGCAGACAGACCAGTGGGCTCAGGGGCTTCGAGGAGGCTGCGAGGGCTGTTTGATCTATATCTGCATGAAGGAAGAATATAGTTTTGGTTCTGTCCCTGAGTAATGTAAAGGGATTGTGTCTATTCATATGTAGTGAGGCCATTGATTCCTTATATGTAAACATTCAAAACATCAGTTTTGCTCATCCTAGTGACCCGTACACCACCATTTTGTAAGTTCCTAAGAAGCTAAAGATAAAGTGACTGGGATGTCCGTGAACCTCTAGATGCTGACCACATGTGGAGCCTGCTGGCCCACAGGGCATCAGTGAGGCATGATCCCCATCAGGTGCCTTGGATTGTGGGCAGAAGTAAACTAGGGGCTGCTGGTGAGAACCAGGAACCCTCCAGGTCTATGTTCTTATTCGGGATTTAATCTCTGAGTGTCTTCCAATTGCTCTCAGTTGATAATGATATAGAATGTCCTTGAGTTACAGGCACACCCTTGAATTTCTCCTACTATTAATGTCCCCAAACCTCAAATTTAACTTCTGTCTATGTCAACTTTTATACAAAACCTATGTTAATCTTTGTTCTGGTATCACATTGAAGGAGAACAAGAGAACACTGTGGTATTTGGATAGTTAAAGTCAATGACATGGCAAATTGATAAAACTCTAAACTTAAATTGGAACTGAGCTCCAGAGCCTCAGATTGTGGTTCAATCATAATTCTGCTTTCATGACAAAAGTTACCTCAAGCATGCAACAGCAACAAAACATACTGAAATAGAACTTCACAGTTTGGAAATCATGTTCACATATGTTTTCTCAAATTCTCCCAACAGAAGAACATTGCATAGTACTTACCAGGACATAGTGGGCTTTTTTTTTTTTTTTTTTTTTTTTTTTTTGTAAATTGTCTCAGTATCTTTGGCTATGATGATTTCATATGAAAGTTGAATATCTGAAGGTAGAGACTAGAGTACTATGAGATGTAGAAAAATACAGACTGACTTTACCGATGTCAAGGTACACTTGCAATCTAAGAAATTAAAATATACTTCCTGTCCTTTTAGCAGAGCACCACTATCCGGGCTTCCCAATCCAATCTTAAAAGTAAAAGATGGCATTTAAAATCAAGGTCCCAAATGAAAGCCTTCACTAATGTTTTCTACTCCGTACAAGTGTGGAAGAACATATAAGGGAGATTTGAAAGAGTCACATACACCAGTTACCAGACAATGGGTTTCTAAAGGCAGATTCTTTCAGCAGAATATTTAACGTACTTTTATTTAATGCGTGTGAGTATTTTGTCTGCATGCATGTATTTGTACCACATGTATGTCTGATGCTCATGGAGACCAGAAGAGGGTGTTGAATTCCTTGTACCAGAGTTACAGATGGTTACTAGGTGCAATGCACATAAGAAACAGAAGCAGGGTCCTCTGGAAGAGCAGCAAGTACCTTCAACCACATGGCCATCTTTCCAGCCCCTGGAAGTATGTATATTCTTGAAAAATACTTGGGTCATCACCTTAATTAATATGGTATGCGTATTTCACTACTTCATCCAGCTGATCTGAACTGATGAAGGAAAAAAAGTCACAGTTCTTCCCTCTAAGGTTATAACATCCTCATGGAAAACACCTGACATTGGAAACATGTCTACAGCAGTCTGCAGCATTTGAGAAAACTACCGCTTTTGTTTTTAATGGCTATAAATTTGTGTGTAAGGAATGGTCAAGGACTATATAAGTAAGACTAACAAACATCAGTAGTTCTGCCACACAGAAGGGATGTGTTTTCTGAGGTGCTTAAGAATGAAGAGTTAGTCTTGGACTTCTTCAGCCACCCTAGCTATTCATGGGTTTTCCATATTTTTTTTATGAATAAAGTTGTATTGCAGCTAGACAGCAGGAACATAAGCATCCCTTACTGACCTGATGAAAGTTTTTTTTTTCCACTTGAAAATTTAATGTAAAAGTAACATAACATGACTCTGAATTATAAAGGTGGTTTAAAAAATGGTAGTAAATGCTACATGTGGTAAGAGCCGGAAATTTGTAGTTGTATACCCATGTAAGGTACATGTGCTTTACATCATTCACTCTCAACACTTTTCCATTTTGTTCCAGTATCACTTGTATGAACTCAGATTCTTGATCAGAACAAGCCTCAACAGTATGCTAACTATGAGCAATGAACTCTAGCAGGTGTGACACTGAAAAATTCTTTTCTTTTTGAGCATATCTTAATATTCCTTGGAGCAATTCATAGTCCTGAAGTGAGGCTCTCTGCCTTCTTGGGATGTTCATCTACACCGAAGTCTTATTTATCAAAACAACAGTGTCTTAAAGTGTACTCTAGAAGAAGGACTTCGACAATATCCATAGGAAAACCTCACACTCATACATTTAGGATGACATCAGCTATGCCTGTATTAGAGTTCAGCCCCTGGAGCACAGTGAACATGGGCTTACTGCTCCTACATTGCCAGCCTTCACAGTCTGTTTTAGAGATTTGAAGAGGATTTTAAGCAAACAAAAGGGGTGCTTCATGCATATAGCATGTCTACTGAAGTCCTTGCTCAACAGGGTACACATTTGCCAAAAATCACCAGAGCTCATTATATGCAGTGTGCAGAGCCATTCATTTATTGATCTATTTAGTTACTGAAATATTTATTGAGTTCTTACTACCTACTCAATACTGCTTTTTGCTTACTCAACTACTTTACTCTTCTTGCGCACCACTAAAACCCAATTGGTTTAAATCAAGCTTGATTGATCTTACTGTTCTTATAAGGCATTGAACTCTAAGGGGGCAGAAATCCCAGCACTAGCTTGTGAAAACAGAGAAACTGTGTCTGTTGGGGACTTCTGAGAATGATTTCTCAGCTTTTTAAAAGGAGCTGTACATGGGGGGAACTCTTTGGGGTGATTAATTTTAAGGTTCAACTTGCTTAGTCTATTGTACCTAGGTTTTTCAATCTAGATGTTGAGTTGAAGATGGTCATTACTGGTGATCTAAGTAGACTCCATCTACTTAGAAGGCCTTTACAAAAAAAAAAAAAAAACTTATTGGGGAAAGAAGAAATTCTGTCTTAAAAGTAGCATCAGCTTCTACCCAGAGTTCCTTGACTGACAGCTTATTGGATGGATCTTAGACTTGCTATGTCCTGTAACACATAAGCCAATTACTTGAAATTACATGTATCTCCTTCTGGTTCTGTTTCTCAGAGAATCCTAACTGTCAAACTGTTCTTTTTTTCAGTCTCTGGAAATTCAGATGGAGAAGTAGATGTATGGAAAATACCTGATCTGAGTTGAACAACCTAGGAGCCTGGCTTATTTGGGTGTCCTTGCAATAAGAGAACAAGTTCTTTTCTCTCTTAAGTCAGTTCAAACTGAGTCTTCCATTTCTTATTGCTAGAAACAACCGTGCTAACAGGAGCCACCAAGAAAATACCCACTATCATATAAATCATAGTGAACCAACCACCAAGAGCTGAAGATAATGATATATTATTATTATTTGAGCCCCCCCATAATAAATAATGAACTTCCCCTGGCTTGAAGGTAATTGTAAATAAATGCATTCGAAAATCCAGAAACTGAGCATTATCTCTTCATAAAGAGCAAAAGAGCTCCAGTAAGTAGGCTCAGTGGGTAAAGATGATTGCCATCAAGGTTGATGACCCAAGTCCCATCCCTGGGATCCACATGGTGGAAGGAAAGAAGCAACTCCCACAAGTTTTCCTCTTACCTCCATATGTGAGCTGAGGAACAGACACACACACACACACACACACACACACACACACACACACACACACACACACACGCACCCACGCACGCACCCACACACGTAATGGATATAATAAATGTATGTGGCCAAAGGCTATTTCAACCTCAGGAAAGAAATCTCAAGAACAGTGTTCATACTGAAAAAACAAAAGAAAACAAAATAAGGCTATGGCTCCGGCTTTTGATAATTTCACAATGATTAGTTTGTTCTTGATGTATTTTTTGGTCTTGCCATAAAGGATTGCTTGGTTGGTTCCTTTGTAATGTTAACAGTCAGAATTCTTCTAGTTCTCCTCTACACTAGGAGTACAGTTACAGTGAAATTACAAACAGCTGCTGTTTCTGTCCCAACAATATGTGTAGGTGTGTGCAAAATGATTAATGTCTCCGGCAGGAAACAGGTGTTCCATGGGCAGTCCATGCTGGAATGAAATAAACCACCCTTGGGATGAAGCTGTGCAATCTGGTTGCTAAGATTTGGTTTTGTGAGTTACACATCTATGAAAAGAGGTGAGTGACAGACACACTGAGACACGCTCACAGAGAAGCCTGAATTTCACCACTGTATCATCTTCACAAGCTAATCCTTTTTGAAAAATTTCAGTTTCTTTGAATTACAATCACACAGATTGCAGAACTGTAGGTGGTAGCTTGAGAGGAGCGACAGACTGCAATTTGCAGGCTTCCCTTGCCTAGACCCAATCATTACAAAAGGCATGCAATCTTAAAACTGCGGCTGAACTTTTGGTTGGGTTTGGTTTATTTTTATAAGGGAGGCTTTTGATTTTTGTTGTTGTTGTTGTTTTGTTTTGTTGCATGGGCTAGTCTTTGCAACATAGATTTAAACTGTAATGGAATGAGGTTGCCATTGTGCACTTGCCATTTACTTAGTGCCTTGGTACTAGGATCTCAAAGATGGAGAGAAGGAAGTGATTTCCAGTGCAATAGAGTTAAGAGTAGAAGAAAATTTCGGTCAAGAGACAAGAGTTTCTGGACTTCGTGAAGACCTAACATTCCTGCTGGTTCAATCACTTTGGCTAAGTGACTACCCCTGGGAAGGTGAACTCACCGTAAGCTATGCTGCAGAGACAGCAGAATAATTAGTATTTTAATGAGATATTGTATTTTTCCTTTCCAGAACCCCTTTCCCTAGTGAAGAAGCTAATGGGCTGTAGTCATGGAAAGGTTGTATGTCTGCTTGCTTTTCTGAATTATGCAAACTCCTCCAGTTTATGTCAAGTATCCAGGACATTGTTGCTTGAGAAGAGAATCAAATATCTTTTCCCTTGATGGATTAGTCTGAACTTATTCTTGAAGTCTTCATCCCATAAGGGGAAAAAAAAAGTCAGATACATGCTGGTAATGAAATCAAGTTCCTTGATAACTCAGTAACTGGAAAGTTAATATTGACTTCAGTGTTCTTTAAACGTGTTGCACTGACTATGTGTACAGGACACTGTGGATGCTCACTCAAAACAGAACAATGCGTGTTTCTGTCTATCCAAGTCATAGAATCAGAACTGGGGGAGTTGGGCCCAGGACTTCAGTTTCTAATGAGTCCTTCCAGGTGATTATTGTAGTTACTGAAATTGGTCATCACTGGTTCTAGGTTAGATAGCTTTCCTAGCCACCTCACTGATCCAGAAGACTGAACTGCATGGAGAGCTGTGGCAGGATCTGTCACTTTTGAACTCCCAGTGCTTTCTGGCCAGTGGGTATTGGGGTAGTTGACTGAATGAAAGAGGAAAGTAAATGAGGCACTGACTTCATTTCCTAGGTGTCCTTTTGCCCCGTTCCCTGAAGACACAGAACTTTGCTTTCGTAATTCCTAGAACTGTCACGTCTTGTCCCTTAGGATCTTGGCAGCTCCTTCCCAGTGTTATTCGTCCTTCAGTTCCACACTATTACCCCAACTTGCTATACTTTATAAAAATTCTCTCTGTAAGTGAGTTCTGTTCTTGCTAAAGGGAATAGCCATTTGCTTTCTGTAGAAACCTGACTGAAACCAAAGCAGATATAATTGATAATGTTTATGGCTATATCTCAGGCTTTGCAAATTGCTTTTTAAATTTCTGCCACAGAGCATGGTATAAATTAATAATAATATTTTATTTATTATTGTTTTACTATTATTAGTGTGTGTGTGTGTGTGTGTGTGTGTGTGTGTGTGTGTGTGTGTGTGTGTTGTGTATGGGTGGCATGCAGTGGTGCACATGTAGAAGTCAGAGATCAATTTTGTGAGGTAATGTTATCCTTCCACTTTTTTACATGGCAGCATTTTATTAGCTGAGATATCTTTCTGGCCCCACTGAAGGAGTTTTTAAAGATGACCTTTTATGAATAAGAAAACAGAGATCTGAACCTCTTGGGAAAGTTCCCTCAATAGAAAATAAGATGGCGAGCTTGTTGTGGTAGCCCATGCCTTTAATCCCAGCTCTTGGGAGGCAGAGGCAGGTGGGTCTCCGAGTTCAAGGCCAGCCTGGTCTACAGAGTGAGTTCCAGGACAGCCAGGGCTACACAGAGAAACCCTATCACAAAAAAAAAAAAAAAGTGGGAAATCAGGATGGAACCAAAGAAAAGCAGATAGAAAGTCTGTTTTAAGGACTCAGTTTACAGCTGTGCTTCTGAGCAGTTTGTTAACAACCATCCTTCCCTACCACAGATCTCATAACCTGATGCTGTTTCCAATATAAATGCAACTGAAATAGTATTTTTTGTTAACCCTGAAGAGTGAAAGGGTTCAACATAATCCACATACTTGCTTCACTTGAGGCTAAGATCCAGACCACCAAGGAGGCTTCAGACAGATCTTCAGCTCCAAGAAAGGGCGACAGCATGGAAGGGCCTTCTTCCAGATGTGGTATGCACTGGACATTCATTTCAAATGGAAATCCTAATGCTTCAAGCAGTTTGTCCAGGCTATCCTTATAATTCTATCTGGGTCATAGCAGAATTCTCTATACATTGATCATGAGATTCTGAACATACTAGTAATTCAACATGGAGAATGAGGCCCTAGGAACTCCTCTAGTATTTTTAAATACTCTACTGAACAAATATAATTGCTCAATTTCTCTGCCAGAAACTCATCAATAGTTAAATGATTTCAATAGTATTCACTTCAAAGTGATATTATGAAGTTTAATTAATATATGCTTTGTTTATAAATCTTTATGAAGAGTTGTTTTCCTTCAAACTGTCAAAATAAAACAAAATTGATTTTCAGTCTTTTTGTGTCAAAGACTTTTCAAAGAAAGACTCTCTCTCTCTCTCTCTCTCTCTCTCTCTCTCTCTGTGTGTGTGTGTGTGTGTGTGTGTGTGTGTGTGTGTGTAGAAATCAGTGTAAACATGCTAACATGCTTAGAATTTATCTAAACCAAGGAGCAGGGCATTTTCTTTTTTTCATATATTTATTTTTTTATCAGTTCAAATTAGGAGCAAGCTTGCTTCAAATGTCAATACCTTCTTCCTCTCCCTCCCCTGCCCCCTCAACTCCCCACCAGCTCCCAACCCCATCCCCCCTCTGCTACCCAGGGAGGGTAGGGCACTCCATGGGGGCTCCCCAAAGTCCACCACATCATCCTGGGCCAGGCCTGGGCCCTCCCCCATGTGTCTGAGCCCAGAGAGCATACTTTCATGTGGGATGGGCTCTCAAAGTCCCTTCTTACACCAGGGAAAAATACTGATCCGTTACCAGGGGGCCTTAGAGTGCTGAGGCCTCCTCATTGACATCCACGTTCAGGGGTCTGGATCATTCCTGGGAGCACAGCATTTTCATCATTTTACAATGAAACGAAATTTTTCTTGTAACAGAGGTGCTTTTCTTTTCAGTGTTCAATTTCTACTTGATTTTACCTTCTCCCACTGCCTGTCAATTATCTAGGACTAGGGAACACTTAGACTTAAGTGGTGAACAGAGTTTATCCAAGGAGACAGAATCAGGGCAAAGTTGCATATTACATTCATCTTGAAATTTCTACTCCCTTGGCTGTCTGTGGCCTGTAACTATAGATACATGATCAAATATTGTTTTTTCATATCTACCTCTCTTGGGGTATGTGGGTAAATGCCAAAGAACAAAATAGCAATCTCTCCATGTTTTGAAAACCCATTCATTGTATGGGAAAGATGACAAATCCATGTAGCAATCTTTCTTTGGGTTCCATACAAAAATAACCCCATGGCTTTCTGTGGTATTTGGCTATGTCCCATTTCTTTGTTTATTCTTTTGTTAAGGGTAAACAAGGTTAGATAAACCACAGGCAGCATTCTAGTGGACTCAAGGTTATAGCAAAGACAAAAAGTTGAGAGACAAGGCCAGTGGTTGTGGGAACTATAAAGAATGGTAAGTTCTGAAAATGAGAGGCATATTTATGAAGCAGGTAAAGGCTGCCTGTGATCTGCACCCCTACACCCTACACCCCTCACCCCACACCTTTGTTTCCACCCAAACCCAATCTCCCTATTGCCTTCTAGACTTCTATGCCCTCAGATTACACCAGAAGCAGAAATGCTGTCACTATGTACTGGCTGCTAGGAAAGAGGAGCATGGGACAATTATCTCAAAGGGTTGTGCAGCGGTGGCTGTGGGCCTCTTTATGTAATAGGGAATAGGTTAGATATGTGTAGAGAGCTTGACTGGAAATGAAGAGGGATGTGACTTTACGACTCAAACAGTGAAATGTTTGACTCTGGACAAACTACTCAGCGAGTTCTGTTTGAAGGGTCAAGTCACAGAATGCAGGGGTTGCTTATCCTGTCTTCCTAACACAGAAGAGGAACTATTAGCTCACCAGTGTGCATATGCTGATTTGCGGACTTAAAGAACACCATTCAGAGATTCAAAATCAACCTGACATTCTTTAAATGTTTCAGCTAGAACCCAGTGATAAGGTGCCACAATTCCCACAAGAAAGCCCCATTTTGCAAGCACCCATGCCAGGTCTGAAGACTCAGAGCAGTCTAGAAAGCAATTGCTATCTAAATAACTAACAAGTTTGGCTTCTTATCCTGGTATGGGGATAGCTTCTTTTGATTTAGTAGTCGTAGAATTTTCAAAAAGAATAACAGAGTGGAAAATGCTTTAAAATTATACTGTTTACATACCAGAAACTTATTTTCTGTAAAACTTATTGGCTCATTTTGTAAGGGAAAAAAATTGGCAGAGAATACATGTGGCTATGTTATTATCACACTGTGAAGAACCACAGATTAAGAAAAAGCTAAAAAGAAAATAAGAAAAATAAATTTCTGTTTTTATCTTCCAGGGCAAATAAATATTGGATTTCTCACAGGAGGCCTATAAAGTATTTTATAAGCAATAAATTCTTAATCTCTTCAGAAGGCAGCATGCTATGCTGTAATAGGAATCAAGGAGCAGGTTTTTTTTTTTTTTTCTCTCTCTCTCAATAGCGCTGCAATATTGAGTAAATGTGGCAAGCATACTTGGTTGTCTGTTCAAAAGCCGTTCTTCCAGGCTAATAGCTCCTCTTATGAATCAACTCTCTGACAGGTTGACAAACTTCACTTCAAAGGAACAAGGTTCTCCAGACCTCCAGGGATGAAATCATAGTGCAAGCTTGTCACGGGACACCCATTCTCTTTCTCAGCAAATGGGCTAGGTATGACTATGTCATGTGTTCTGACCAGTGAGATGAGAGAGGAAGTCATTGGGACAATTCTCTTGGAGGAAAAATTACTTTGCACTTTAAAGAAGACTACAAGAGATAACTAAGGGACTCATGGTGTGTGTGGGAGTGTTCAAGTGGCAACCTGAAACTCCTGATGTGTTGTCACGTGAAGCATGAGATTGGTGACTATAAAATGCTCTTAACAAAAAGGTAAAACTTGAATCTGTTCTTGAGAGAGCAATCATGCTTCATCTGTAGGATCTGTAGGCGAGATGGCTATTGTGGGTTATTCCAGAATATCATTCCTACTGAAGGAACCGGCTTCCCTTTCGGCAGCCATAACAGCCGAACATGTGCTTCTATGACCTTGCCCTAGACACTAGAAAGTCAGATGCCTGTCTCGTGACAAGGAACCAATCAGAAGTTAGCTGGTGGCGCTATGCTTTACGGACAAGTGCACAGCAATGACGTAGAGAGCATAGCAACCACCCTGGGAGGGCCTATGGGCCATAACAACCAGTTGACCAATCAACACAGGGCAAGCCCTCCAAGCCTGGAGGCACACCAATAGTGAGCCTGTGCGTACCCCTAGACACTCCCCTTATGCTGCCCTATAAAGATCTATGTGCAGCAGCTTCAAGCTGTCTTTTCTAGCTGTCCGCCATGGCGGGTGGGTGAAAGACCCGAGTTAACATAGGGTTAGCTCGTTAAATTACAATAAAGCCTCGTGCAGTTTGCAGCAAGCTCTCGAATCTGCCTGGTGATTGGGGTGACCGCGAACGTGGCCTGGGACCCCAAATACTTGAGTTTTCGGGGGTCTAACACTACAAAAGACATGTCAACAAAAGTTAGGACAATAATTCATATTGTAGGTTATCAAAGTTGCTTGAGATGATGCTTGATCGAATTTGGGGTTGTGAGTGGTAGGGCTGCTGTGTAAAATATTTTTTGAGGTGAATGAGGAAATTTTTTATGTGTATTATATTTTAGATGATGCTTTGCAATATAAGTATCTGTCATATCTATCAGTATCCTGGTTATATGAGACCTTTCTCTTGAAAGAGTTATGCCCAAGGAACTATGCTGATGAATCCTGAGGTTTGTTAATATTTTCAAATTACTTCAGGTAGGCAGAGTGTGGTAGTTTGAATGAGAGTGGCCCCATAGGTCCAGATGTTTGAATACTTGTTCCCCTGTTGGTGGAACTGTTTGGGAAGGACTAGAAGGTGTGACCTTGTTGGAGGAGATGTGTCACTGTGGATGGCCTTTGATGTTTCAAAAGTCTATGCCTTTCTAGTCAGCACCCTCTCTGCTTTGTGGTTGTTGCCTAAACATGTAAGCTCTTAGCTAAAACATTTTTGAGTCTTCTAGTTCATAAATGCAGAGGTCTTGGGGGAATAAATGGATTTTAAGGGCATGGGATGATGGTGCAAAGATTATAAAATTAGATCAGGCTGAATCTATTCATATAGGTCTACTGAGCAGAGATTCTGCATTTTCATAGTTAAAAAGAGGTATCAGCAATGTATTTACTGGTTGGATGAAATATGGGTCAAAAGATGATTTGCTGTGAATGAGTTGGAGATGCCTGGTGTTCCTTGGCTTCATGTATTGACGAAGGCATTCAAAGGCTCAGGAAACTTGGAATGCCAGAGTAGATTTACTGGGTTCACTCTTTCACACTGAGGGGTGGGGTCAGAAGATATGCCCTTCACTCATACTTTAATAAACAGATTTGTGAAAGGAACAACATCACTCTGCTGTCACTCTTTTCTCCATGCCAGACCTTGCAGTGAGAGCTCCAGTGGCTGCTCAATTGGAAAACACAAATGCAAAAGTTCTAATTAGATCCGGAAGTAGCAGGGGCCAAGTGGCAGCATTGAATTGCCAAAGGCAAGGTGAGTGCACTTACCATAATGAACAGCATAGGCAGGACAATGTTCATAATGGTCTGGGTTGTGTAGACCTTTGGCACTGGCTAATTAATCATGGTGTTCCCAGAAATGAAATAAGTAGGAAGCCTGCTACTTTTTTCTTCATCTATATAAGGAGAAAAATTCCAAAACCAATGAACCAAAAGTTACTTTGAGTCATAGCAAAATCACTGTCTGTTAACTAATGTCCTGATTTGAGCCATTTTCAAACTCAGAACACCTCAAATGAAGGGTAGGTCAAGTCCCTTGAGGAAAGACCTTGCTACAATGTATATATTACAAAAGAAAAGAAAAAAGTTATTATTAATTTGTCATATTTTTCTCAAATGGATTTAATGGCCTTTTACCAGAAAAGCTATACATTAGTAGTATAAAGGAAATAATCAGACCCTTTGGCACCTAGGAGACAGCAAACATCACCTTGTCCCCCCACCTAAAGTACAGGTTAGGGAGGTCAGGTAATCAATGAGGTTCCTCCCAAATTCTGACTAATAACAGGTACAGGGTTTCTCCAAACATACTCCATGGTTATTTCCTCCAGTCTCAGAACACATAATGGGGATAGATACCTTAAGTGTTGCTGGTATATCCACACAGATTCCTGTGACATGTGGGGTACTATGACTAGAAAAGTCAAATGGAAGACAAATTGGAGCTTCTGGCATCTGGGAAAATAGTGAAATGAAACTAATAATACATCCCTGGAATGATTAAGTCTATTACCAAGGTCTTGAGGGACGTAGATGTGTTGGTTCCCACTTCACCCCTCTTAAACTCTTCTATTTGATCTCTGCAGAAACTGAATGGATATGGAGAATGACAGATGATTATCTTGGCCCCTCCCAAGATTATATCAACAGTATTAGTTGCTGCAGAAAGCAGAGGCTCTGACCTGCTGAGCTGCCTGCAAGTTGTACAAGAAGCCCCAGGGTTGCAGCATTCCCCCACAGTACCTGGGATGGTGAGAGGGCTTTGCAGTGATGTAACTGTTCTTGAGTTCACCCATGCTTTTAAGTCATTCCAATAAATGTATTGGCTTGCCAAGTTGGACTCCAGTGGCATTATTACTTTAATCCATCATTTGTTCCCCATCTGAGGTGAGTAGCCGTTTGTTCACTTCTTTCCAGGAAAAGTTACATAATGGGGCTCATTTGGATTTTTGAGGGAGCACATTTTGTTCACTGGCGTATATTTTTCTGGCCCATGTAACAACTGATTTAAAAAGCAGCTAGGATTGAGTGGGGCCTAGAATAGGAGGAGGTACTTTAACAGGTTCAAGTTGCTGTGAAGGTTACTGTTCCACTTGGTCTATGTGATCCAGCAGATCAAACTATGCTTGAGGTCTCAGTGGCACATATAGATACTGTCTGGAGCCCTTGGCAGGCCCTCATAGGTGAATCACAGTGGATGCTCTCCGGAGTTGGGACCAAGGCACTATTGTTATCTTCAGACAACAATTTTCCTCTTGAGAAACAGCTCTTGGCCAGCTTTTGGGCCTCCATGCAAAGTGAACTCTTGACAACCAGCAAGTTACCATCTGAGCCCATCATGAGCAGAGCCTTGTTTGACCCACCAGACCTTGAAGTTGAATGGCTCAGCAGAGCATAAATCCACCATCAAATGGAAGTGGCATGTACATGATCGTATCTGAGAAGATCTTGAAGGCTCAGCTAAGTTACATGAAGCAATTGCCCAAACATGTGTGTTTTCGATTGTATGTAGGATATGATGGGGGTGGAATTGTGACCTTGCTATTGTCATCTTTTGGAAATTCAGCATGATATAAGATGTAGTTAGATGTCAAGTTGACAAGGAGTGGACTTGTGAAGGTTAATCTTGATTGTCAATTTAATGAGCTGGACTCCACTAAGAGTTACATCTCTAGGAAGGAGTAACAGAGATTCTTCTCCAGAGCCAGGTTTATCTGTTGAAAGGTGATGTAGATATAAAGAGTTCTGTGGTGATATCTTGCTTATACAAATATAGCCTGTCTGAGGATCAGAGAATGGAGCTTCCCACTAGCTAATCATAGAGGTCTGGAGGTCTGTATAGACAGACAGGAAGTGAGATAGCTGAGTGGAAACAGGAAAAAAGCAGAGAGAAACAGGAACTCACTCTCTTGTCTGCTGAGACACTAAGGAGGTAAGGTGTGGCTGCAGCTTGCTCCTTCTGTCTGATCTCCCAGCATTCTCCTTGTCTGGTACCCGGCCTATAATTCCTGCCTGGCTACTGGCCAATCAGCATTTTATTAAACCAATACAAGTGACACATCTTTACAGTGAACAAGAGCATTATCCCACATCAGAGTTTTGAATAAAAAAAACAGTAAAATCAACATTGCTTACTTCCCCGACTTTGCTTCTTGTAGTTGAGAATACCTATCCTCTGCTGGCATCAATCTCAGGATCGTTTGGCTTCTAAAACAGACTAAGAGCCAGCAACTCACTGGGAATCTTCTAAGTCTTTAGTGTCAGACTGGGGCTATACAAACTACTTCAAGAGTGGTGTAGCTCTGTGGTTCTCGGGTTCTCCTCTTTGCAGAGAGTTGTTGCTGAGCAACACAGCCCCTATTTGGTTGGATCTAATAAATCTCCTCTTATGATGTGTACACATTCTATCAGTTCTGTTCCTCTAGAGCAGTGAGTGGTTCTCAACCTTCCTAATACTTTGACCCTTTACAATTCCTCATGTTGTGGTTGGTGACCCCAACCATAAAATTATTTCTGTTGCTACTTCATAACCATAATTTTGTTAGTTGTGAATTTTTATATAAATATCTGATATGCAGGATATGATATCTGATTTATAACCCCCAAAGGGGTCATAACTCATAGGTTGAGAACCACTACTGTAGAGAATTCTGCCTAATATGATTTTTCTTAAAAAATCATTTTATATGTATGAGTGTTTTATCTGTGTGTATCTGTTCATCATGTGTGTGCCTGGTGCCTGTGAAGGCCAGAAGAGAGCATGGGATACCCTGGAACTGGAGTTATGGATGTTTGTGAACTGAGAGTGAGTGCTGAGAATTGAACCTGGGTCATCTGCAAAAGCAGCAAATGTTGTTAACTACTGAGCCATACCTCCATCTCCTTAATGTGATTTTTCAATAAAATTCGGTTCAGGAATGCAAGCAACAATTTTTATAACAAGCATTCTAACTGTACAACCCAAAGATAACAATAATCTGTTACATGCTGAGTAATGATAGTAGCAAAAACTTTGTTCTTTATAATTAAACTGTTATGTTTCTATAAGAACAGAAAACGTTGTACCACAGTAAAAACACTGCGATTAATAACATCCAGCAATCTGAAATCCAAGCGGGGTGTTTTAGGCTGTGTTTGCTGTTGTTGTGGGGAGTGAGAGCAAGCACAGCAAGAAGTGTGCCTGTTGTGTATTCAGATCAAGGCTGCAGCGAAGTCACACAGTATAACACGGATGAGTGCTGCTACCAGTACCTCAGATCCATTCCATACTTGATAATGGACTAAGTTTTAGTTGTTGCCTGTTCAGAAACCTTCCACTATTGCCATAGTCCCTAACCTTTTCAATTCCCATATCCAGTTTTGTAGCTCCATGTGGAATGAGGCCTCACAGTTTTAGAAACTGGACTTTGGACAAAGGCTGCTCATGTTCACAGGCAGCACAACAGTCAGTTACTATTATCTCTGGATAGTCTGGAGTTTGAGGAGGTGGGTGTCTTCGGGGTCTCTAGAGTGACTGTCACTTAGTAGAAGCTGTGGAGACATCGATGGCTTGAACTACTTGGCTCTTGGGCTGAGAAGTCTGAAGACAGATGAGGGCTAATACAGCTGGGGTTCTTGGTATCTCTGTCTTCAATGTGGTCCCTCCATCCTGGAACCTTCACCATAGCGGGACTTACACAGAGGCTAGAGGTTCTAAAGGGGCAGTTTCCAAGACACAGGGCCAAATATAAGCCACGGCACCAGTTTGATCAGTTAGAGATACTCTGCATTCTGTTCTCTTGAACTTTTCAGATGCCTGACATCTTCCCACAAAACTCACCTTTCCATTGTGTTTATGTGCTACAGAGTGTTCGTGTCTGTTCCCTTTAAATAAAACAGTCTTGACTAATGGGTCTAAATAATGATTTCAGGCACTTTTCTCCGAATTTGACATCTGTCTTTAAAATGGGTTCATTTCAAACCTGATTTTATTCTAACGGGTCATGATTAGATGGGTGTCATTAGGAAGCACACACAGCCCTTAACTGGTGCCTAGAAATATAAGTGCAAGTACCTGTTTGGGTTGTAGGATGGCTCTTGCTCCAAGGACACCTGTGGTAAGCTCACCCAGACCCAATGGTGCACGCCTGAGAGTAACCCTATTGCCGATTCTGTGGTCAACAATTTTTTGTGTGTGTGTGTGTGCAGAGCCTGTTGAGCCATGATTTTCCAAGAGCATGGGTTTGGATGGTTATTATTAAGATTCTTATTCTTGTGCAGAACCTCTGGCAGAAGGCAGCCAGGACCTGCATGGACAGGAAAGATCCAAATCTAAGGGAAGGGTCCACATTGAAAGGAAGGATCCACGTTGAAGGCAAGGATCTGCATGGAAAGGCTCTCTTCGTGGAGCTCCGCCCTTAATCTGTTTCTTGTGTTACTGTGCACCTAGAACGGGGTGTGAAATTCTGCATTGCTAAGTTCCTCCCAGTGATGCTGAGGGTCCTTCTGTAGCCAGAAGAACCTCCTGATAGCCTGGGTTGAGAAGGTGGGTCTGTTTGGGGTCTTTTTATGGTCTCTGAGCTAGCAGTGTCTATCACCTGGGAACTTGTTAAAATGCAAATTCTTGGGCCTCACCTCACATTCTCTGACTGCAGAAACTTCTGGATGGGGAGCATGGCATGGCCACTAATGTTTGTCTTAACAAGCATTCCAGTTGATTCTAATGTCTCTCTCTCTCTCTCTCTCTCTCTCTCTCTCTCTCTCTCTCTCTCTCTCTCTCTTTCCCTGTATGTGTGAAACCCACTAACTTGAAGAATGTTCAAACGCTGGAGGACAGTGATTGTTCTGGTGGCAACTGGACATTTTACAGGATCACTGTTGCAAAAGGCTAATTTCAGGAGCCAGAGAGACAGATGGAAGCCATGTCACCCTTTGTGGCTAGCTTTGGAAGTCATCTAGCACTTCTGAAGTGATTTAAAAGTCAGCATCCTCCGGGGTGAGAAGGGATGACCTCTGTGTTTTCAGCCCCTTCAATAATCCTAGTTTGCACGGTGATTCTGAAGTCAGCACTGAGGGTAGCACAGTCATACAGGGGTTAGCTGGCAAGGGGTGACCTAGAGGACAGGCTAATGCTTTGTGAGGGGAAGCTTGGAAGAAAGAGGGACCAATCTAGGAACTTCACAGGTATTATGAAGCAAACCCTGGCCTCAGAGTTTTTACACAATTGCAATTTCATTTTCCAAGGTGCCCTGAATAGCAAGTAGGATTATCTCCACTTGATAAAGACTGAAGAAGGGAAAATCAATAATTTGTTTAAAGTCACACAACTAGTAATGGAACAGAAAACGAAAAGCAGATCTCATTTATTTTAAATATTTTTCCACTTGACTTTGTAATTCAGTGGTTCTCAACCTTCCCGATACTGTGACCCTTTAATATAGTTCCCAATTTATTTCATTGCTACTTCATAACTGTAATTTTGCTACTGTTATGAACCATAATCTAAGTATCTGGTATATAGAATATCTGATATGTGACCCCCAAGAAAGAGGTCACAATCCAAAGGTTGAGAACCACTACATTTAATAAGGCTTCGTCAGGTGGTTGAACGGAAATGTGGAGATGGTGAGGAGAGCATGCAGGAAGGCTGTCATGAGAAGTACCATATTGAATTAATGGCCCATGTATCCATTTTCCCACCTGTACTGTGCTTTTATGAAGAGTAAGGTTCATGTGATCATTTTTTTATCCACTCAATAAAAACTCATTAAAAATCTACACTGTAAATAGGTGTTATTCCAGGCGCTTAGGATCCATTAACAGAAAAAAGTATTGCAGGGAGGTGTCGATGCTATCCACCTTTGCTTCTCAACACCATCTAAGGTAGATACCATACAATAGATGGTCTGTGATTATCAAGGATGGATGATCTAGAATTAACTGTAGACTCAGCCAGAGCTGAGCTATAAGTCCCTGGGGTTAATCTGTAAACCTCTGATTCCATTTCCTAGTCTGTTTGATATTAGTTTTTGTTTTGGTGGGTGGTGCTCTATGATACTAACATAAACAGTATATCAGTCAATAGAGCGTGTCACTTAGCAGCCATGAATAGTATCATGGGGGGAGGGGAGTAAATGAATCTTGGAAATCAACTAATCTAAAAGTTTTCTTTTTTGCTTCTATGTGTGCGTTTTACAGAAAGTTTACTGAATGCCTTTCACGTGTTGCCTTTGAATGCATTTGCCCAAACAATTTAAAAGCAAGTCTTTAATTGTCGCTGGGATGAAATGAGACGTAACAGTTTAGAATGTTTTAAAGGAAATATATAGAGTCATGAGAAACAAACTTATTTCATATATTTAATTGAATAATAATCTGTGAAAGATTTCTTTTGCCTTGTTAATATTATAAACCCACAACATAAAGAATAACAGTAACGAGAAAAAAAATTCACTACCAGTTGACATTTGTTCTGGTTTTTGTTTTTGTTTTTGTTTTTGTTTTTAGATAGCATTTTATCCTTTAGCCTAGGCTGGCCTCAAACTCCTGGCAATCCTTTCATCTCAGCCTCTCAAGTGCTGGGAATATGTAAGAATCACACATGGTTAACACTCATCGATGTGATCATTGACATTATTGAAACTCTATTTGAAAAAGACAATAGTGTACCACTGATATTGTGGCTTAATATCTTTGAACTGAATCATCTCCATGCTTTCTATACTTTTTGTTTAAGAAGATCATGGAAGAGAAGCAGTATCACCACTGTTTAGGCTTGAGATAGTTAAGAGGCAAATTGTTAGCCCCTTAAGAATTTTCAGTACCTACTTATGTGTAATAGTCACCAACCATTTGCCAAGTTGTCTAGGTTACTTACAAAAAGCTCAGCATGTAACACTTATGCAGTAGAAGGGCCCTTACAGTTGTTACCTGACACATATTACCCCATTTTATAGCGCAGACAATGTTCTCAAGAACACATGGCTGTAGGAGGCCTGACTCTAATATGAGGTCCTTCTATAGCATCTGAAGGAACAATTCTTAAGAAATGGAATTTGTAAAATTATTACATTCAAATGGCATACACAACAGGATTATTACAGATCTGATATTCAAAACTAGGATAGAATTTAATGTATTTAGAGTAATCCTTATACCCTAATAATCTTCCTCTTCTCCTAAAATTTACAAATCTCTCTCTCCTTTCTCTCTCTCTCTCTCTTTCTCTCTCTCTCCCTCCCTCCCCTCTTTCTTTCTGTAATATTCAGCATGGCAGGATGCATTTCTCATTTTCCTTCTGTACTCCTAACATTCTCTGTTCACTAAGCCCCTGTGAATATGTTTTTCTCATCAAACTGCAGCTGCCTAGGAACAGGATGGTGCTGTCTTTACCCCGTGTCCTCTGGCTGTTGGAGAAATGAACCAACAATTTAACTGAAGTACTTTGATTATTAACAGGCTGGATATTTTGAATGCACATTGGCAAGCTTTTCAACATTTACTAAATACTTAATCAGTGTTTTAGGCACTTAAGATAAAATGTCCATGACAAGTAGATAGTAAGTTCCCAAGGCTTCCTTGGTTTAATCCTCCATGGCTACCAGTCACATGCTATGATCCATATGCGCACTGCAGAGATGAGTTGTGCCAAGCAACCTATGTGGCCATCAGTATAGGCCCTAAATGCCTCTGACCTCAAACAACAACGAATCACATCCTTTTCTGTATCAAAAAAGAAAAAGAATAATGTGCTGTGTCCATGCCCACAACTTGTGTGGTGAGCCCGTGTTTGGTGTTACCTCACCTCATCTTAAATTCAGGACATCTGACTTCATACAGCACAGAGGAAAGTTCAGCAAAGCCTGAGAAAGGACAGGAGGGTGTGTTTTAAAGAGAATAATGCTTGACCTTCCCCAGATGGAACACCTCCATTTCAGACTGGAGAACTTTGCAATATTCCAAACTTGAGACTATCCGTGAAGTTTTGCTTCCTTCTCTGCACTTCTAGAACAGATGGCCAGGGCATACGCCTGTCCTCAGAATGAGACTCTAATGCCAGACACCTGTACACCTACTGTTTCCTTCTCCTTTCTTGGTTATTTGTTAGCCCCCCTTCAATAATCTTTCATAAATGTCTTGAACACCATCGTAGGAGGTTTCTAGTGGTTCCATATACTTCTGCTTTCAAAACAACATTTTATCTGCCTGACTCACGGGCAGAGTGGAAAAAAACTCACACCATAACAAGCCCCTACATATTCAAAGTAACCCACGAGGGAAGGCAGCATTGGGAATCATATTGACATATAATTACCCTGTTTATAATCTCTCTTACATCTTTTCTCACAGAAAAATGCAGATTTGGAAACAAAGCAGCACAAAGATGCCAGAAAACGCTGGCAAGGCTCTGACCACTGCCTGCTTAGGAATGGCTGCAGAGGGAGAGAAATGTGTTTGCAATTAGGACTGCCCAGAGCAGGTCAGATTACATCTGCACAGAGCCAAACTGAAGAGCTTTCCAGGGTGAACTTGTCCTGTGGGCCTAAGTGGATAAAAGGCAACTTAGACTAGAGCCATTACAAGGAAATAAATGCCCTTCCCTTGTACGTCCACTCTCACCCTGCACTTTTCTGGCTTGTTCTTACGCCATGAATGAAGAGTAATAAAATCACTAGCATTTCAAGTCCTCTTACATTATACAGTTCACAGGTTTTGTTTTTTTTTTTTTTCTTTTTATGCATTTCCCCCCCAGCCAAGCACTAAAAAAAGGGAAATAACATGATTGCTATGTAGTAGCTTCCAATTGGTTGCAGCTTGCAGTTTGACCAGTGAGTGTTAAAAAGGTCCCACCAAGACTTGGAAAGAGCCAATGTCTGGTCATCCCACCTCTGCAGCATCTGTATTTGTTTCTGGGCCATCCTGCTTTGATCTGATTGTTCTCTAGGGCACAGCATGTTGTTCTCTGCAAAGAATTCAAAGCTGTTCAGGTTTCTCTCCCTTTCCACAATTCTCCAACATAAAAATGTTTCACCAAAGCTGCTGCCACTCCCTCAGTTAAGGAACAAAAGCATTAGACAAAACTTTGAGACTCTCAAGGTGCCCGGATTTTCTTGTTGGGTGAGGATTGTGCATGTCCTGCTCCATGCAGAGAAGCTAGCTCTCCATTCTTCCTGAGACAAGACACCATCTGACAGCCAGGCAGAAGTTCATCCCCTCCACCCGTTCCCTTGATTATCCCTGGTTAGTATTTTCCAAATCAGTCTTGGAACTGATGCTTTTTATGCTTCTTGGATTAAATATCAAAACTTGGAAGGTTATTACTTTGTAGGGCATTTGTGTTGAGAGGCCTTAAAGGTCTTTTGTAACATCAAATACACGTGTGTGTGCATGGCCATGCACAAGCTCACACACATGCAGGCACATACAACACTGTACACACATGCATATACATACACACAGTAACATGTGCACACATACAAGTGCACACATACACCACTTCACTGTTATTAGCATTATTGTCTATGCAACAATGAAAACATCAACATAGCCACTTTTTAAAGGGCCATCGATTCTCTAATACTCTTTTCTTAATTGAAGATTTATCAGGGCTAATGCTTTACTGAGAACAATCTATTTTAGTTAGTTATGTTGTGTTCCAACACATAAACGTGCCTTCAAATTTATAAATATTCCAGTATAGTAGCTACAACCCGGCACTGATCTTATTCTTAAGTGACTTGCCTAAATTTATGGAATTGTGGCCATGGCTCTTTGCATTGTAAAATTCTGTGTTTGTGATGTACTCTCTCTCCATTCTTTATTTGTCTGGGTTGTTTAGAGCTCATGTCCAAGCCTGCATGATGGCTAACCCAAGGAGAACCTGGGACCCAATCCTGTGCGTTTGTTTGGCATATTATCATAGTTCTCAGTTTTTTGAAGGTGTCATAGGCATTTAGAAAGAGTATTGAGAATATTGATATATAAATGCATCACAATATCTATATTCAAGGCTGGCAGCTTCCCAATTAGTTATGGATGGTACTTCATTTCTGGTGGCCCACTCTTAGGAAGTCATTCTGGGAAACACTGTCTATCTTTCTGGATAACTGGCTCAGATGATGTGAATTTTTGTCCCCTGGATTGGTCCATCTCCCTCATTTAATTGCATTTGTTAGTGTGACCCTTTTCCCCTTACTGGCAAAATTTCCTTCACAAAGTGTTTTATTTTGAGAATTATCTTTAAAAAGAATTTCATTTCCATATAAATTCAGTATTCTACCACTGTAACTTTTGCTGTAATTGGGGCTAATTTTTTTCCCTTTAAAGTTGTGATTTAAACATTGTGGGCTTAAAAAATGTCTTCCCTGGAAATGAACTCATTTTGGATCAATCTCTTTTCCTTCCTTGAATACTAACTAGGAACCCTTTGTTTCAAGATTTTGTGCTCATGATTTAGCCTCTTTTCACGCTTTCTCAAATGAGATGACCTTCTATCTTGATTTTGGTGGATACATGCTGGTGGATATGAATTTTCCTTGTCTAGTTGAAGGACAGGGGATGAGCGGGCCCCTGTGTCGTTCTTGAGAGCTGTTACAGCAATGCCAGAAGCAAATGAAGAATGCTGTCTCTAACTTTCATTTGCTGACAATTTTCAGGGACTGATTGAATATTTGCATGATGTGGCCATAGTCAAGGATAATGGTGAGGAGGCAGAGAAAGAGCAGCCCTGCCTTCTTTCATTTCTGTGGCTGATGAAGAGACACTGAACATTAAGCTCAGTAACACAGTAATGCAAAGATACAGTATCTTCCCTCTAATGGTTCATTATTCTCTATGCTAAAATTTAACTACATTTGTAAAAAGTGACAAATTCACGGTGTGCATAGGCTTTTCATATCGATACTTCCTTTGCCTTACCATGCAACTGAGCATTGTTTCCAAGGGAAATTCAAAATCAAATTTAGTTATCAATTCAGTTGTCAGGGTATTTGATTGCACTCTTGCAGGAATAACAAAGAAGGCAGAACAAAGAGATCTTTTGGAACGCCAGCAAAATGCAGTGCAGTGCTCTGCGAAGGGTCCAGTTCTCGTTGATACTATGCAGATTGTCCCTTGCAGTGGAATTGCTGGGGCATGGGGTCTTCTACATGGAAACACATTTTCCAGATAACTGGGGCCTTCACATCCCAGTACTTTTTACATCTTAAGAGTAGCAATGAAAAGAATCTTTCCAAACTATATAACAATTTCTTGTTTCCTTGAGTAGAGCAGAGAAGGTACAAGGTACATTTATTTCCCTTTTGATACAAGGATTCTGTCTTAGGGTTTCTACTGCTAAAACACCAGAAGCACCTTGGGGAGGGAAGGGTTTATTTTAGCTTGAAGTTCCACATCAGTCCATCATTGAAGGAAGTCAGGGTAGGAACTCAGACAAGCCAGGAAGCAGGAGCTGATGCAGAGCCCATGGAGGGGTGCTGTTTACAGACTTGTTCCCCATGGTTTGCTCAGCCTGCTTTCTTACACAACCCAGAACCAGCTGCACAGAATTTGCAATGTTCACAGTTAGCTGGGCCCTCCCATATCAATCATCCATCACCAATCAAGACAATATCCCATAGACTTCAGGTCAATTTGGTGAAGGTATTTTCTTAGTAAAGATTCTTTCTTCCCAGATATGTCTAGTTGACAAGTACAACCAGTACAGATGTCTAGAAATGTTGCCAATCCTAGAGCAAGGGGAAGGCTCCTATTGTGTGTTCTCTGTACTTTATATCCTAATTACTCCTCAACAGACCTTGAGCTCCAAATACAATAAAATTATGCCCAATGGGGAGGTTATGTTTTCTATTAGGTGTCAAGGGTGAAGACATGTATTACACTGAAGTGGAATGCACATGTTTTCAGTATCAGGAAATGAGATGGAGCTCTTGTTTTGAAAATCAGAGAAGTTGTTCCAGTTATTCTCCTTTTCTTGGAGCTCTCTCTTGCATCAGTGTGGAGGTGTCCTAAGAGACATTTGCTGATGTAGCTACAGAACCACCTATGAGCTCATTCCACTTGGAATATGAGTATCAGTCAACCAAACACTTTCCCCAAAAACTGCATGTCACAGTCCCAGAATTCTGTCTCTTGTCACCAGTTCAGCCATTGTATTACCCGCTGCTTCACTTATCTGTCTCCCTCACTATCTCCAAAGTCATAAACACTGGTAACACCTCAGTTCTCAACTGCTCCCTTCTACCCTCTAAGCCTCTCTGGTCCTGCTTTCCTTTCTATAACCAACTCTACTTCTTGAAGCCTCTTCTACATCTGGAAGCCCTGTGACTAAATCTATCTTTGCTTCTTCTAGAAAGATGTTGAGAGGGAAGTTATTTGAAAAAGAATGTGATTTAGTTTAATAGGTTAAGGGATTAGTTCAATGGATTTAATCAAGTTAATGCATATTCAAAAAAAGAAATACTGTTGTTGTAAAGGGCATGTTAACAGTTTTTTTTTTTTTTTTTTGGCAAGCCAAAGTGAGTTGCCAGTTCCTACAATTATCTTGAAGAAGGCGAGCAGTATGGTTAGGCATAAAGACAAAGGTAAGTGACCATAGTCTTTATTACTAGAAATCATATCAAGCTGAAAAACAAGAATCACACAACAAAATGAAATTTGACAGAAACCCAAGGATAAACAAAACCAGGGCAAAGTTGTTCATAAATACTCCAGGTTACCTCTGAATTTTAAAGTCTGTGCTGGTTTGGTGACCTTCATTCGGATCATTGGCCTTTGAGTGACTCTAAAATTAAGTTTTCTAGTTAGGCTATGATGACATAATGCTTATTACTAAAAACAATTTGCTTGAACTGGCTCATCAATACTTATGGGACTTCTATTTAGCATGACTCACATTTTGTGTCAAGAGGATTTTCCAGCTCAAGTGTAAAACCTCAAGAAAATCCACCAGGGTTGTGCTGACCTCCATGTTGACTTGTTTCTCAGGCCTCCCTGTCTTCCTTTTGTGAGCAAGTGTAAGGAAGCAGAGCCTGGCTTAGAGCTTGGCTCTTGAAAAATTAAGAACACTTTATGGAAAAACAAAACTTTTATTTCTCAGGAAAAAAAAAAGAACCTGGCTATTCCTGGTACATGAGGTTTGTAAACTTGATACTGTGGTCAGTCTTAATCATGGCTATTTAGAAGAGAGACAGTCCTTAAGAGCTGTGTGTGTATGAGGGAGGGAACTGGGAAGTGTGTGGGGGTGGTGGGGGGCGGGTAGCGGAGGGCGTTTCTGTGAACCAAATGTCCATTCCCCCTTCAGGATTCATATATTGAAACCCTTACTCCCCATGTAGTGATGTTAGGAGGTGGAACCTCTGGGTGATAATGAGGTCATGAGGGTAGAGCCTTGTGAAAAGCCTTTTTATCATATAGGGACAACTTGAAGATAGTCCTCACCAGAGCTCTGACCTCAGACCCCTAATACCCAGACTCTAGAGAAATAAATTTCTGCTATTTACAAACTTCCCAGACTATTTCGTTAAAGCAGTTCAAACGGACTAACGTAACACAGAGGTTAACACTTGTTAAATTTCAAACCTGGTAGGGACAGGTGGGGGTGGGGGGAATGACAGGGACAACAAGGCTGAGGTGCCTATTTAACATATCAAAGCGGACCTGGCCACCAGGTTCTTCCAGCATCCCTCAGTCCCTTCCTGTTAGGGAGTATGGCTGGAATACCCTGCCCCCTACCTTGAATTCTCCAGCCCAGGGATAAAAAGGAAAGGAAAGGACAAGACTGCTCCCAGGTATGGTGGAGGAGAGAAGGTTTAATACAGATATGTGGGAAAGCATGTCAGAGGCAGGAACATTTGGGAGCATTCAGAGTAGACAATTCTCATACTGGGCTGGGCCCATGTGGGGTGGGGGGCAGGAGAGAGGGGAGAGGGGAACCAGGTACAGCAGCCAGGAGACCAAAGGTCCAAAAGAAGTAACCAAAATGTCTGGAAGTCATGGGGAAGAGCCTCTGGAGGAAGACCAAACTAGCCCTTGGGTTGGAGAGTTCAGGGTAGGGGGCAGGGTATGCTGGCCATACTCTGTAACAGGTAGGGACTGAGGGATTCTGGGAGAACATACTTCGATATGTTAAAAAGGCACCTCAGCCATTTGTCCTGGGTTTGAAACTCTTGTATCTCAGTAATTCTAATATCCAGGAGGTGAAATCAGCAAAGCTTTCTTCTCCCATTATGATTTTATAGCTATTACTGGCACTCATGTAATTTCTGAAGTTCTCATACCATGCCACTTCATTATTTTAGTAAGTATCAGGGCTATGATTTTATGATAAAAGCAGCCAGCACTTAGTATTTACTGCATATTAGTTGGGGCTTCTGAAGATCCAGCAGGTGGAGCTTGCTGAGGCTGACTGTAGTCTAGCAAGAAGGGATGTAGCTATGTGAATAGGAAAACTCAGTAAGATGACTGCTGTAAAGAACAGTGTTTGCAAGGTCCCACATCACTTTACCTGTTCTCTCCAAATTCTGAACTATCTCAGTAGATAAAAGAGGTAGAGAGGAACCAAAAGTAGGCTTTCTTGCCAGTAATGGATTAGAGGCTATAGTTTGGTTTTAAAGCTAGTAGGCTTTAATTGTAGGAATTAACCTTATGTGGGAATGAGGAGAGCAGTGGTTCTGGTTTGTTCATAGAAAGTATAGAAAGAGGAGGCTGTGAATTATCTGTGGGTAACCTGGTGCTGACAGAGTTAGAGGGAACAGTCTCTAGGGAGGAGAATGGACTTGAACTTTTGACACACCAATTGAAAGGTTTAGGCATTATGTTGGCCTGCCCCTGTTACCTGGTGGAATAGGCAGTACCCTGGTCAGCCCAAGGTTCCATGGGAACTAAGTCTGCATGTTAGACCCCTGGAAAAACTCAGGTATCTGGGGTCCCAGGCCATGACCGCGGTCACCCCAATCACCAGGCAGATTCGAGAGCTTGATGCAAACTGCCTGAGGCTTTATTGTTTTTTTAATGAGCTAACCCCATATTGCTTGGGTCTTTCACCCACCCGCCATGGCAGATGGCTAGTAAAGACACCTTGAACCAGCTGCCAAGCGATCTTGTAGGGCAGCGTAAGGGGAGTGTTTAGGGGTACGCACAAGCTCAGGATTGGTGTGCCTCCAGGCTTGGAGGGCTTGCCCTGTGTTGATTGGCCAACTGGTTGTTATGGCCCATAGGTCCTCCCAGCATGGTTGCTATGCTCCCATGTCATTGCTGTGCACTTGTCTGTAAAGCACACCCAGTGCTGTAAAGCATAGCGCCACCAGCTAACTTCTGATTGGTTCCTTGCCATGAGGCAGGAATCTGATTTTCTAGTGACTAGGACAAGGTCAAACAAGCATGTGTTCAGCTGTTATGGCTGCCGACAGGGGCAGGCATCTGACCTTAGTGACTAAGACAAGGTCAGACAAGCTGTTATGGCTGCCGAAATGGGGAGCCGGTCCCTTCATGCACGCAGGTGCAGAGGACCCCTTTAAAAAGACAGATCCCTGCCCATTTATGCTCTCTGCTTCCTCTCTACTCTCTCTCTCTCACCTATGCGCTCTCTCTGCCTCTCTATGGCAACCGGCCATGGCAGTCAGCCATTACCCCTGTTCCTCTCCTCTTCTTAGTCTCCCTACTCTGCCAGGCCCGTATAATAAACTAGTCAACATGTCTTATGTCTCAGCATTTCTCTTTTCTTCTTTCTCAACAAAAGAGTAACACCAATGATATATGTCACCCTTCTTTCCATGGAACTAATGAGAAAGTGTGGCAGCAGGACTCTAGAAAGCATCTCTGCAATGTCTAAAAATCTTACTAGAGTTGAAAAGTGTGCTTTGGGTGGTATGGATGAGTGCTTTACTTACTGAAGCAGAGGGAGGGCAGTAAGCATGACACAGGGAGGTGGGGATGTTTTTGCAAGTGATTTCCAATAGACAGTCTAGAAGACAGTCTTGGAAATGAAGTTGGTGGTGAGGTAGGTACTTGACTCATTCTCCAAACTGGAACCTCTGTGAATCTTTTAACTCAGTCTGGCCAACAGGAGGCATCTGTATCCTTAATGGGTATTGTTCAGGGTCAATGTCCTACAATAAAGAAGACATGCATGCTGTTACCATACCAGTGACAATGCTGACTGATCCTACATCTATGTGCACATGGTGTGATGCCTAGCATCCTTATGGGAGAACTTCCACGATTCTCTGGTGATGATAACTTTGTAAAACATTTCCTCTAAAGAATGGAGTCCTCAGCCGGGCAGTGGTGGGCACATGCCTTTAATCCCAGCACTTAGGAGGCAGAGGCAGGCTGATCTCTGTGAGTTCGAGGCCAGCCTGGTCTACAGAATGAGTTACAGGACAGCTGGGGCTACACAGAAAAACCCTGTCTCGAAACAAACAAACAAACAACAACAACAAAACAAAAACAAGAAACAAACAAAAAGAATGGAACCCTCTGGATGTGATTTTAGATTGAAATGCAGTAATTTATCTGGGAAAGATTTTTGCATATGTGATAGCTGCTGCTCCAGAATAAGTAACAGATGGTGTTAGTCGATTGAAACACAAATATGGAGGGGGCATTCTTCACATATGAACATTTTATATTCTGGAGAGATGCATTAGGAATACAGTCCTTTGTGTCTGTCTAGTTTTATTTAGTCTCGTGCAGAATGTAATAATAGAGAAAGCCCTCACCAACATCCCGGCTCAAGTTAGGAAGGCAGAGGTCCAGACTCTTCTGGAAAATGCCAAATGCGCATTCTGAAGCAGTGCAGGCTAGGGATGAATAATGATCCTGGAATAGTCAACAAAGTACTTCCCCAGATGCCGGCGCCCCACTCACTCTGCTCATTGGTAGTTGACATTGCTTAACCGCGCTACAGATCTGAACTGTTTCAAGAGCTGACGTCATCAGTTTGTATTCATAGAGTTAGCAAAACTAGCTGATTGGCAAGAATAAAAGTCATATTAGAATCAGTTTTCAAAACAGATTAGCTTTAGACTTAGGGTTGTTAGAGATGCTCAATACAAACCTGTTCAAAATCAAAATTGTAGAATAAGACGAGTCCTTGTTTTTAAAGTTATCTCTTATGAAATTATGGGATGTGTTAGTAGAGCCTGTCTAAACTCTGGCATATTTAAGGCACATGAAAACCTCATTATGTGTATTGAAAGAATAGGGTTTTTGTTTTGTTTTGTGCAAGCATGCAAACCAGTAACTTCTCAAGTGAACCCAGAAAGCATTTGCTCAGAATCCTTGGAGTAGGTGCTTCACTTCTTCAGTAGAATGTTTTGTACTCCAGTCCTCTTTGGAGACAAAACTTTAAGACTGCCTCCCTTGAGCAACCAAACAATAAACAGGAAAATTAGAATTTCATCATTGTTTATGTGAGAAATAAACACCTGTGCCATCTCTACTAAAAGTCACTCAGAAAGGAAAGGGGTTGCTTGGGGTGCTGGAGATTAATCGTGACCATCACTAGCTTCCCAGCCTGTCCCAGCTCCCATGATGCTTTAGTGTAGCAGCAAGCTTCACAGATAATAATAAGGATTAATTTCCAATGACCTATTTTCTTTCACCTTCCAATGACCTTAAAGTTTCTTCTTTTTCTTTACTTCTTTTTAATGTAACTTCCCTCTCTATTCTTTCTGACTTTTATCTTGCTCAGTCACAGGTAACTTCAAAACAACTCACTGCACGATGCCAGATTTCCTTGTGAGACTTTCATTCCACCTCATAAAACACTTTTTTTTTTTTTGCTTATAAACATCACTCCTTCAAAAAATTGGGGTGAAAGGGGTCATTAAAATGGCTCCATGTTTTCTTTAATAGGAAAATGTTGGGGAGAGGAGAAATGAGGCTTCTTTCCATGCAATGGTGTAGTTTCTGTTGGATGTATATAATTCACTTTTCTACCCTTGCACTTCAGGTAAAAGTCACTTTTAGAAACAGAGGCTATAACTCTTAAAACTGAAATTAATAGTCAGAAATGCCTGCAAATAAATGGAGACAGATGTTCATGGCTCCTTTTTGCATTTTCTCTACAGGGCCATTTTTATTTTTAATCACTGCTCCGTGATACTTTTTATAAATCTTGTTTTCAAAGCTTATTATTTTAACACCATAAATGCATCCACTTTAAAAGTAATGCTAGCCCATACAGGATCTGCATAGAGATGCTACAAACAAGCTCTCAGGACACACTTAATGCTAACTTTAAATTGAATGATAACGTATAGCTAAATTTTCTAAGTAGTAGGCCAGTATATTTAAAAGTGTACTAGTTGTAGAAACTGGGAAAAAAAAAAACCAACAACCCACAAAGCTGTATCCGCACTCCATTGTGGACATGGATAATCAGAACAGTCTGTGGCTGTCTGTGGCTAATGGGATGTTTCTCCCAGCTTTGTCACCATGGCAAATACTTTATAATACACAAACAGTTGTAGTGCTAAAAATCCACCCACTCTTGTTGAAAGATGGCCAGGTTTTGTAAAATTACATTCCAGTTAGCGCTACCCTGCTGATTTTTAAGATACGTCTTTCTGTTTGTCATTCATATGCTTAACAAAGGGCCGAAAAGAAAAAAAAAATAGTTTGTAAACATATCATGAACTTTCATAGTCCAGTACTTTGTAAAGAAATACCTGCCAGTCAGTTTTTGCAAGGGCCAGATCTGTGGTAGGAGGAGGTTACGTTGCGGTGGCCACGTAGGCAAGGCTGGCCAATCTGTGGGCTTGTAATCCTCCCTTGAAATCCCATCATTCATTCTAAATAAACAAAGTGAAAATGCACATTTGTGGAACAAATGATCCCCGTAGTCCCCTTGAAAATCAGATTGCTGCGCCTAAGCGCTGATGAAGAATTCTGGGTTATCTAGCCTTACAACGAGCGGGTCCAAGACTGGAGGTCGGGAAGTTGTAAGTCATCCCCACTTCCTGTTCCACTCCTGGAAGTGAGGCTGAGAGCATTGCAGGTAAAAGCAAGAAATGTTCCTTCTGTGCTTTCAGCCTCCTTAGCGAAGACATCCTCCAACTCATTCCCTTACTTTACAGGCTGGGGAAGAAGGCCCTGGTAGCTAACACTCTCTGGCAGAGCCAAGAGACAATGCCAAAAAATGCAGAATACGTGTAACTGGGAAAAAATGTCGCAAAACAGTGTTTTCCCGCAAGTGGGTGGAAGAGGACGAGTCACAGTTTCAGAAGCATAACATAGGTGTACAGTGCCAGGAAAGGCCAGTCTAAATATTTACATGCAACAGCAATATATGAGGAAAAACTTAACAGAATGCTTGGGGGAGAGAGAGAGAGAATGCAAATGTTACTGGAAGCTCTAGGCACAACACTGGGTTTGTTGGAGACCTGTCTGAGTTTTACAAGCCTGTTTCCTCTGTCTGCTACCCCAGTATCATCCTGCTGCCTCATATGGAAAGTCTCAGTCTCAAGCAGAAAGGCAGGAGCCAAGGGTAAAGACTCATTGCAGTTATGGAGGCCTCTTCCAGGAATAAATATTAACAGTCAACAAATTCACTGTATTTGTTTCTACAAACCAGTCTTTGTGGAACTGGAAAGGGGGGTGGGGTGGGAGTGGCAGTTCCAAATAGAAGAGCTTGCTTTTAGCTCTGCTCTTGGAAACATTCTGAAGATAGTTCTGAACATACCTTTCCATCAGGGCTATTGCTTAAGGTCCTGGGAAAGTAATACATCAATTAACATTGAGCTTAAGTTGTTGGGTATCTAAGATATCAACCAACCTTACAATCAAGTAGTTCCTGTATGCCTCAAGTGAAATAAATGTTAATCCTAAATGGCTTTGACTGGCAGCAGACAAAAGGAAATTTCACAGAAGTAACTTACCTTATTTGACTTTATGCTTATGGGTAGAGTTTTATATGAATTTTACAGACCTATTAGCTATAATAAAGCCTTCTTGGAGAGAAAATGTAGGTTTCTCCCCTGTAATGGTTAGTTTGTGTCAACTTGACACAACTTCCAATCAAATGGGAAGAGGACTTCAAGGAGTGATTATCTACATCAGATCTGCCTATGCTCACGTCTGTGAGGGATTGTCTTAATTGGTGGGAAGACCCACTCTGAATATGGGTGGTTCCATTTCATGGGCCCAGCCTTGAACTGTGTTGGAATGGAGATGAGCTAAGCATCAGCAAGCAAGGATTCATGATTTGTTCTCTTTCTGCTCTTGCCTGCAGATGTGGGGCAGTCAGTGTCTGCCTTGACTTCCCCATAATAATGGACTATATAGCCCAGAATTGTAGTCTAAATAAATTCTTAACTCCTCTGTGTTGTGTTTTGTCATAGCAACAGGAATAAAAAGAGAATACCCCTCTTTCAAGAACTAGATAAATTACAATAAATACAAAGTAAATGCTAATTTTGTTATAAACAAATATTTTATCACACTATTTTTCATAAATTGCTTATTGCATATACCCACACTATACATTATTTGACCAGCAATGCTGACCTTCTCACAGCTAGACCTGCTTCTGCTTTGCTGGAACTCTTACCTATCTTTAGGATATTCACTGACCTTCAGTGTTAGCCACTTTGCTTTTCTCCTTTCCCTGGTGACTTTCTTTGAAATTTTCACTGACCTCACTCCATTCCTGATCACTGTTCCCTCAAAAGAAAACTAAAAGCAGCCCAAAATATTTTGAACCCCAATTACTTTTACAGTTTTCCTTAACTCCACTTATGTCCCTCTTGAATGTGTCGCAAGGCAGCTGACCATCTATATACCACCTTCACAAACATTCACATACAGAACAAACCCTATTCATGGAGGGACTTTCCTGAAAGTCCTGGGCACAAAGTTTGAAATTCCCTTAAGTCTCCGTGAGAAATATAGTAGCACCCTTTAATTTCATCAGTTTTATTCAATATAATTCATTGCTTGGAAACAGTATTTATTCCTATGGATATTTTCTATCATTTTTTATTAAAACCCATGATAGACTCAATTGTATCTTTTCTTTAGATGCACACATTAAGGAAGAATAATGCAAATATAAGCACTTTTTAAATGAGACATACCCTGGGATCATATTTGAGTGACACTAAATATGCTCAATGTGATCCCGTTTCACCTCTAGTGCTGAAGAGGGTGGGGCATTCTTATCTGTGTGATGGAATAATTTGCAATCTTCTTTTTCCTTAGGGCAACTAAATGTGTGTATAAGCTTGTTTGTGCTTCTAGAAATGTTTTTTAATATTTCCCCGAAATCTACCGCAACATTTCCAGTGAAAAATGGCTCTGTAGTTTGTTGCTTTGTGCTAATTGAAATGAATTATTATACCATGCAGAAAAAGCCTTCTTCCATTCTAAATTAGACTCTGCAGATATCTCCGATTTACCTGCTATTGGATTACAAGGGAGAAAACAATGCTCCCCAGCTACCTAGTTAGAAAGGAAAATGTGTCTTAGCAAAAGCGAAGGAAATAACAAAACAGAGCTTAAAGAAAAACAGTGTAAAGTTATTCTTATATTTAAGCAAATCAATCAGGTGTTAGTTTAGAATAATTGTGCTATGGTCCATAGTTTTAGCAGACTGGGACACCGATTGGGATATCTTCCCTCCCCCATTTTGAATCGCGAGCCTCTAGCTAAAGAACGTGCTCACAATTCTAGATTTCTGTGATTTTTACGGCTGAGGAAATGGTTGTGGTTTGTGGGGAGCTATTGCTCTGTCATAATGCCTCATAAATCAAATGTGTATGCTTGTATTCTGGATTTCTTAGTCTGAAATACAGGCTAAAACTTAAGGCCATTTCCAAGCCTTCAGGTCTTCCCAGGCTCACAACTGTCCAAATGTTTTCCTCAAGCCTCTAAGCTCCTGGCAGCCCCATTCATGTCATGGTCATCGCGCTTAGACTTGTTTCCTCAGATTCTAAAAAATACATACAAGCAAAAGTAAAGCTCGGGGCAGACTACTCTGAAAAGCTGGCAGTATTAGAAAGCAGATTTTCAAAAACATTCTTTCCAAGTGTCATATAATAATTATATATACCCACAATGTGGTCCTTGCGTACATGTATACCATATGTAACAAACAGATAAAGGTACTTGAGTTACTCAGCACTTTGAACTCATATTTGTTTGACAACATTTGATGGTGTGGGCGCTTGCATGTTTTCTCTTTTCCTGCTGCATGTGGGATGCACGCTAACGCTATGGAGATGCATAGTCTACCCTGTAGTCCTCTTTTGCTCAGAACCCTTCAGAAAGTCTCCTCCCTCTCTTCACATTCCACTCTTACCAATACCCCTTTGGCATCTCAGATGAAGACACACCTGAGCCACACCCACTTCTAGAATCTGATCTGAGACCAACCTGAGAGGAATGTTGTTCACATTCCTAGGTTCCATGCCTTTTATGGTCTTGAAACCAGTTTCACAAGTCCAATCTATTTATTTCTTTTTCCTTCCCTTTTGCAATTATTATAGGCTCACAAGGTTAATTTTCAGATAAGTCGGCAAGGGAACTATACACACCATACAGTCTATCTTGCTCTGCACTGACATTTGCAGAGCTGCTACAGTGAACATTAAAGCCAGGAATTCGTCATTGGAAAATCCTATGCAGTTTTATCTCCAGTGTAGATTCATGCAACTATCAGCATAATTGAGGAAACAGCTGAAGTAAGATCAGTCTAGACATTATCACATGCAGAAAAATAAGGATTTTTCTGCGAAATCCTATTCATTTTCACATAAATATGCATTACACGAGGATTTTTTTCACATTAACTTACATCCATATTTGCACATGTGATGTATATTGCAACATAAAATTCATTTCTTGCTATGTGTCACGATACACAGATTTGAAAGCCACTGCCTTAGCCCTTTTCTACTTAAAATGTGATCTATCTACCCACCGGCAGCATTCATTGCAAAGGGAACTTCGTATCGATGAAGAACCTTAGGTTCCACTCCAAGCCCACTGCAATCTAAAACAGGTCCGAAGATCATTTTTCCATACAGTATGGACTGAGAAAAAGTGGACAGGTTCACTGAATCTTCCTGTGGTAAAATGTCATCTTTTCTTGTCTTGGAAAGTTGGGAATGAGGACATTGGGCTACCTACCATCTTGGGCAGTTTAAGTGGAGTTCTGGCATCATTGGCATTTTTCCTACCTGCTCCAGCAGGAGGTGGGGGCCAGAGATTATCTGGCCATAGAAATGATGATAATGTATGAGCAAGCTCTTTAATCTTTCAGGATTTGGTAAATGTTTGCCATAGACAGTCACGATGAAAAAAATAATCATTGGTCCTTTTGGGTTTCTATAAAACATTGTTGATGTCTCAGTAGGGAGTTCAGCCCATATTAACAAAAATGGTTGAATGTTCACTGTGCTGTGCACAACCCCTACTACCCCCACATACACAGAAGTAAAATGTTATCTCTACTTCTCTCTTCTAAAGAGGTTGACAAAAGAATACATATGTGGAAGAAAATGGGAAGAAACTTGGCTAGTCTCATTAATATTAGAATCAGATGCCAGAGAGACTGATTAGCAGTTAAGAACAGTTGCTGCTTTTGCAGAGGACCTGAGTTTAGTTCCCCACACTCACATCAGGTAGCTCACAACTGTGGTTCCAGGGGACCTGATATCGTTTTCCAAGCTTCTTGGAAATCATACACTCACAGGGTATACATACATACATGCAGGCAAACCATTCATATACATAAATAAAAGAAATCTAAGAAAATTAATAAAAAAGAAAGATTAGACTCAGATATTCACTGAGCTGTATTATTCTTTATGATATAATACAATTATTGAATATTGTTTTTGTATCCTTATATGCTTCCGTATTTTTAAAACAATGACACAATATTAGTGATGGCAGAAAGAGTGGGGGTTTCCACACCTCAGTGTCTTTCTGTGGCCCTGAAGGCCAGAGAGTCACCAGGAAGTTGAGGGGAAGGGAGGTTTTGGAATGTCAGTGATCTAGTTGAGACTCATTCTGCCAGCTCTAGCTAATTAATGTAATTAACACATTTCAAGCAAAATAACCCACCCAAATAGTAACACAATGTCTTTAATAGAAAAACACAAAATGTGGTGTCGCGTCATTTTATTTCTGCTTGAGAAGGCAATATTATGAAGGAATGTGAAATCCTTTAATTAGGCACAATTTAAAAGCCAGACAGAAAATTGAGATGCTGAGAATTCTACCTAGAGAAGCAATATTTATACTCCAAAGCACCAGACAATGTACCACACACAGACAGATGTTTTACAGTGAATTAAGATTATCTTCTCATACCAGAATATTATGCTATTATAATCATATTCAGATACACTTTGAGCATATGTTATAACATATAACAGCATTTACAGTCTACCCTGTAGATACATACAGTTAGATTTAAAGAAGGAATTCTGATTTTTAAATTTTGTAGTTTTAGGTATTATCTTGTAGGTATATAAATAAATATTACACGTGAGAGGAAATGAAGCTATACTAGGCACCTAACGGAGTACCACAAATGTAAAATTGACCATTGCTTTTTTTCATGTGCTTATTTGATGGATTACAAAGCTTACATGGGAATCACCACATCTAGTTTTCTGGCTTGTTTACAGCAACACACTGATTTAAAGAACGAAGAATCTTTGGATCTAATGATCATGGAGGGTTCTGAGACACACAGTACTCTTTATGTCAGTGACTTTGCAATCTGTCCCAAGGCATCCAGCATCTTTGTTGCTGCTCCATTAATAAACTTGATTTCATGTCCTCCAAAGCTCTACCCCACAAAGATCAACATTTTGATGCCTGGACCCCCCAAATAGTGATTCAATGGATTTCAAATAGCCTTGTTAATGAAATGAACACCCCCCCCCCCCACACACACACATACACACTTTTCCTAACATTTCCACTGGGCACATAGAGCCTGACTGACTACGTGGGAGGTTTTTAAACTGTGGCCTTTGTTTCTATCTCTACTTTAAATAAATGTGTTAAATAAAATAGCTTTAGGGCTTTAAACCTTTAACTGCTGGAAGAATTAACTAATTTCCAAGTCTCAAATGAGGCTTTAATGACCTTTAAAAAAAAGAAAAATGATGGCCATGAATCCTATTCTCCTCCTGGTTGATTGACATTTTTCTTCTGCTGACTTTCCCATGCTTTTGTCTCTTACTACCCGTCCAACCCATCAAAATATAAACTGACCTACAAATTAGGGTGGAATTCATGAGGGCACAAATTATTGATGTAATTATGATAATACCTGGGACATTTGCTGTGGACCAATTTGGAGAAAAAAATGTCTTGGTTTCATACCTTTTCCTAATAGATAGCCATTTGTGAGTCACTCTTTTAAGCTAACAGGATTAAGGGTAACCTTTGCTTAAGACCCATGGTTTCTGTGTTGTACAGTCTTACGAACTCTTGCTACTCAATAAAAAGCTGACAAAGATGAACGAGGGAGAGTCTATGAAACACTTAGAGGCATCTTGAAGCATCAAGCATCAGTCTTTGATGACAGTGAAACCTTAACTCAGTTTGAAGAATGACTTGGGTACTAGATTTCTATAGCCCATTTTTTTAAAAAATAACTTATTTTTATTTTGTATGCATTGGTGTTTTGCCTGCATGTATGTCTGTGTGAGGGCAGTGGATCCTGGAGTTACAGACAGTTGTAAGCTGCCATGTGGGTGCTGGGAATCGAACCCGGGTCATCTGGAAGAGCAGCCAGTGAGTGCTCTTAACAACTGAGCCATCTCTCCACCCCCCTTCTATAGCCCATTTTAGGAGGCAAAGATGGTTTCCCTAAGGCAATTCTATGGTAACCAAAAATACTTAGGGGAAGGCCTAACATGACATGGTCCAAATGTTGTGGATCCTGAAGTGTGGCATGTGGGCATCTGAGTACTTTGAATTGAAGGATACTTGAAGGCCTCCGAAGCAAAGAATCCTTCTAATCTACTCCTGCCCCACTTTTTTCTATGTACCCACTTTCCCAGAAGGAAGTAAAACTCTTCTTATTCAAGATGGGTCACAGAAATTAAAAATATTGTCCTCAAAAACCAACCATCAAAACTGGAAATACTACAGCTCCCTTTGCTCTGCCTTCCTGGGTAAGAACCTGCAAGGAAGGGATTTTCTGATGTGCTTGTCCAATAAGAGAACATATAGCCTGATTTTAGAAAGGACACTGCCTCATAACATAGAAATGCCAGAGACAATGTGATTGAGACATCCTAGCTGACCCACTGTGATGCCTGCCTTCCTCTCCTCCATCTATTACTTTTGGTTTAATGAATCTCACCTAGCTGGGCAGGCTTGATCTAATCTAAGCCTAAAATGGACAGTTTTTCCTCTATGTTTAGATTTTTATTCTAAAGGCCACAGACCACTTTGATCAGATAAATGTGATTGTTATTCTTCTGTTGGCTGATTTTGTTATGGGAGTGGCAGCTGGGATCCTCATGAAGTAAGGGAAGGCATGGAACTTTTTTTACCCCTATATATTATACTTCCTGTGTAATTTATAATCTGGTGAAAAAGATGACATGTAAAATTGGATTCCTGTTATAGTGAGCCAAACACACACACACACACACACACACACACACACACACACACACACACACACACACACACAAAATCATCTTTGGGCAATACAGGGAATTGTGAAAAATGAATATGAAAATATTTCCCATCTTCCTATAGTAAACAGACCTGGTTACAGCAAGCACTACAACTGTGGCCAAGATGAAAGGAAGGGATACTAGGAAGGAGAAAGGAATAACAAAATGAGAAGAGAGCAAGCAGGTAGTGTCGGAGGGACAACAAGGATTAATAGCCAAGAGCAGAAGCCATAATTTGTGTCTAAATGAGAGGACACAGAATTCTCTTCCAATGAACCATTGTCTTCCCTGGCCTGGTGCATTGCCTGCCCAGGGAAGCATCAGGCATCTGTGGGGATGGAAACGTCAATGGTGAGGAGCTTGAGTTGGGGACAACTCTTCAGATTTCCTGATGTACCTGGTTGTTAAAAACAAACAACAGAAACAAAGCAAACAAACTGACCAAATAAACAAAAAAACAAAGCTAAAATTGGCAAGAATATTCTTTAAAATAGTTGTGATATTAGTTATGATCAGTAGTTCATTTTGCTTACAGTAGGATGAGCTTATACTTAGAAATATGGTCAAAATGTGTTTGACTACAGATTTAAGTCTTTTTAGGTAAGTAAGTTTATTGTCTGTATGAAAGAATGGGGGAAGAGAAAGGAGGAAGAGAAGAGAAGAGAAAAAAAAAAGAATCAATGTCTCATTCTTTTCCTCACAGTCCAAGCTACACTGTCTTGCAGGTAGGTACCATGGCACTCGACCTGGTGTGACACTCCATCCAGATATCCCTTCAGAGGCAAAGACTTGTTCTTCTGGCTGCTGTGGCACTGGAAAAGATGATCAAGCTGTTAGCCCTCTTAGAGGAGATGGGATCAGAGCATAATCAAATCATGTAAGGCCTTCAAGACTTTGATTAGATGTTTGCACTTTTCCCTCTTTATTGAACACATCTAGCCATTTTTGGGGAAAGGGGTTGACTTACCTGTTGAATTCACCTGAAAATTTCATCTTCTAGCGCAGAAAAAAATTGTCTTTCTTCTTGAAATGTGGAACCATTTTTGATCTGCATACTCTTAACTTTCCTACCCTATTGTCCACCCAGACAAAATGGTTGGCACACATTTTAAAATTATCAAATAAGCCAAGGCAAGGACAAAAGCTGGTAAGAGATTACATCTCTCAAGTATAGAAGTGGTACTCAGTGTCCCATCAATGAGGAGATGATCTGTTAGGAGTCACAGGGATAAGAAATAAGATACAAGTTTCTAGGAAGGAACCATCAAAGACCAGGAAAAATGCAATGTCCAAGTTGGAGCTGTCTTTGGGCAGAAGGTGTCTTTCTCTAACGTGTGGATACCTCGAATGGAAACTGAAAGCACTGAGACCGTTGGTCCCAGTGTTACTTCTGTGACTGTGTTGTGAGGAATATCAAGCAAAGAGGAAACATAATCAACTTCTCTCCTCCTTTGCAACTTCTTCGCAGACAATGGATCTGAGTGTTAGTATTCAGGCATCTTACTGGCCTGCCCTTGGGTTCTGAAAGGATAGATCCTCAGCTGCAGCCACTAAGAGCACCACATGTGCACATTCACTATGTTCCCTTTTTTAAAGGGGCCTACCCACCTTCCACCCTTCTCTGTCCCTTTTTATCTCTTCCTCTTTGCTTGTCTCTTTCTTGCTTTTTGCCTGTCTTTCTTTCTCCCCCATCTCTACCTCTCTTTTCAGCTGCTCCTATACCCAGAGACTGGTCTCACCTCTCCCTTTCCCCCTTTTCCCATTCACTTTCTCCCAATTAAAAACTCTTCCACCCAAGTTCTATCGTACATCTTTCTCTATTTCAATGTGTTTTTAAATTGCAACACTGAGACTGGGTGGTATGTTGTGATTACCTTTGGAGATGTTACATGCTTATAATTAGCTTCCTTAAGACCCCTTAAGCCAGGCAGTGGTGGCTTACACCTTTAATCTCAGCACTCAGGAGGCAGAAGCAGGTGGACTCTGAGTTCAATGCCAGCTGGTTTACAGAGAGAGTTCTAGGACAACCAGGATACATAGAGAAATATTGCTGTGGAATAATCCTTTTGTACACTGTAAAGTTGTGGTGCTCTTGTTGTTAATAAAAAGCAGATTAGTCCATAGCTAGGCTGGATTTTCAGGGCAGAAAGAATGCTGGGGAGAAGGGTGGAGTCTCAGGAATCGCCTGCCAGATGAAGAATGAGTGAGACACACAAAATGGGATAGAAGTAAAAACCACATGGTAGAACATAGATTAAAAGACATGTGTTAAGTTGTAAGAGCTAGTTAGTAACCAGCCTGAGCTATTGGTAAACATTTATAATTAATAGTAAGTATTGGTCTGGTTTTTTGGGAGTGGCTGCTGGGAAAAAGAGAAACTCCGCTTACAAAATCTCTCAAACAACAAGAACAAAAACAAAACAAAACAAAAAAACAATTAAACAAGCAACAAAATCCACTTAAAACCAAACCTAGTTGTTTGTGTATGGACTATGGTTTTCCGTAACAGACTGAAAATTGTACTCAATGTGTAATGCAGTCAGCTGATAGAACATGGTAATAAAGCTGACTGGAGCTGAGTAGTGTCAGAATCTCAGTGCCAGCACTGAGGATACATAAAGATGAATCGAAATCTGGGAGACAGGGCTTTCGCCAAAGGCACAGCATCCTTCTGGATACTGGTGGCAGAGGGCAGAACTAGCTCCCTAGGGTGGTTGTGATGATGTTTTTAGGTTAATACTAAGCACTTAATGGTCTATTCTTTTACCCGGAAGCTAGAGTTATCTCTTCTGTGCTATCCATCCTGGCTCATAAAGGGTCCACAGTGTTCCCCCAGGGTTCCTTGTGACTTTGAATACATTCTAACCATTTGGTTCTTGAGTACAGTGTGATTCCTGACTAAAATGCATTAATGAAGAATTTTTGCAGCCTCACTAGAATCAATTAGCTTTCCCTAGAGGACCAGTGAATAATGACATTGCTCTATATGATGCTACAAGGCATATAGTTAAAGAGAGGCAAGGAATCCAAAATAATCTTTATTAAGGGGCCAATGTTAATAGAACTGGCTAACTTTGAGCCATATATCGAGGCTCAGTTCCCCATGAACCCATTTATTCAGCTGGTGCTATCAAGGCCCACCATGTGACAACTACTCTATTAGGTGCTGGGCATCCGGCAGGAATAGCTTTCTATCTGCTTTGCCATTAGCTGAAGCTTCTCCTCTGGGAGACTATGTTTCAATGATATCCATCTTTCTTCTCTCAGTCTTCTATTCCCTGGAAAGCAGTTATCCCCTTTCATTTGGCTGCTACCATGAAAAGAAAAGAAAATCTAAAAAACTCTCTTCTTGCTGTAAATAAAAGGTAGCTAAAGTTTGGTATCTAAGATGAAAAATAGAGCTTTCTCATTTCTACTGGGTAGACAAGATTATCATGAAGTTTCTTGTGATGCCATCAAACGCCACCTGCTCCATGAGCATATTAGCATTTTAAGTATATTTTCTGTTGCAGAAGAATATTAAGGCTGATGTATGAGGCATGGATTTGTGTTTCAGTTATCTATGGCCTCTAAGATGGCCAATAATTCTAATCATGAAGGAGAGAAAAATTATACTTAAGAAATCATATCCCATAAAATTAGACAATCAAAAAGACAAAAATCTCACTCACAGAACCTTCTAGGAACTGATGAAAGCTAAATGACAAAGTATTTCAATGAGAATATCAGAGAGAAGAGTAATTTCATTACATCCATTTAGGATAAGTGGAATGAGGCAGGTTTAGCTTGCAGAGAGTGAATATGGGCTGTCTGATTGCAGGAACGCTGCCTACCTCTGGGAAAGTGAATCAGGAAACAGTTTTTAAATGGACTTAGCTTTAGCTTTAGAAAGACACAAATCAGCATTCTTTACTGTCACATGGAGTGGTCATGGTTATATACTACCAAGAGTCAGTACTAAATTGTGTAGATTGGGGAGAAACACTTGAAAATGGAGAATCAGTAGAGCTGGGCAATGATTATTCCACAGCACATCCTTGCCATAAATATCCCTCACCCATTACAGAAAATTCCCAGCAGAAAGGAGTCTTTGTATTGGTCAATGGTCAGGCAGATGCACATCATCCATGCCATGGTACCTATTTTGAGATTAGCTTAGGAAGTGTGCCAAAGCTCTTTGCACATCAGAGTGTGCCTAGGTAGTAAGAGTGCATAGTGGACCTTGTGAATAACTTTGCAAAGCAATGTTGATGTCAACCAAAGACTGTCATCTTCCCACAGATGGTTAGGTCTTACCATCTGGCTCTCTGTGAGACTGTTAAAAAGAAGAATGGACAAAACTATAAGGGTATCTATGTTCATTGTTTGTCAGAGGTAATGGAGTTAGAATTGACTAAGGTGATCTTCATTTATTCTTATAAAGATCTTTTGGCACATTACATATGATTATCTTGGTCCAGTAAAAAATGACTCTGAGGAGATAATGTAAAAGACTATTTTATCCATTCAAAAGGCAATGGACCTGAAATAGAGGCTGTGTATTGCTCCTGTGACATTCACAGATCGACCTTTTCTGGTACCAAGGTGATAAAGGAATGATAGACACCTTCCTCCCTCTTCCCCAGAGAAGGGCTATTTACGCTGCAAAGTGAAGTTCTCCCTTTTCCTCTGTGGGGCAAAGAAGAGCATATGCGTCAACAGCTTCAAACAACTCTGGCTTCATGAGAGTGCATATGCAGGGTGACATTAGGGAAAGGCTTGGAAGGGTAAGACTGAGGACTGGGTTGCTGAAAGCACAGTAGCATCTCTGATTCAGACATAATGTTTGACTTCCTAGTAAAGCATGTGTGTGTATCTGTTTCCCTCCCTCTCTCTTTCCTACCATCCCCCACTGCCCAACTAGCACATTCACATCAGCTCTTAGATGAGACAATATTACAATTTTCAGAGACAAAATGCCCCAATGAGCTGTAATACACAGATGACTCATCATCTGCCATGACAGTGAGTTTTGTGTGTGAACATGACCTCACCATGGCTAACCAGATTGTTGGTTAAATATTATTTTGCATGTGGCTGTGATAGTGTTTAGAGACTGAGTAAAGCAGACTGTTCCCTCCTAATGTGGGTGGCCTCATCCAAATACGCAGAGTCCTGAACAGAATAAAAAAAGACGAAACTGGAACTCCCTTAAGTAGGACAGAAGTCTTGAGACTGACTGCTTTCAGACAGGCTTTTTCTTGCCTTTGAATTTAAACATCAGCTCTCTTGTGTTGTAGGCTTGCTGATATCCCTGTAATCTGGGGACCTGTTGGCTTCCATAGTCAAACAGGGAAACCCTCTTCTCTTTAATGCATACAGTTTTATTGTAAGTCACCCATAGACACACACACATGAGTTCTGTGTTCTGGCTAACCCTGATAACACACTTGCTTTGAACTAAAATAAATAGACACAAGGGCAGGTTTCCTGTGTTATAAAGTCTCCCAGTTTTGTTACACATTTAAAGATTAAGGCCCCCTCCGGTCTTAGTGGGGAATTAACTGCTGATGTTTTATTAAATAGAAGTGTGGTCCAATTGCCTTTTGAGTATTATATTTCTACCTACAGACTGGTGCTGTGCTTGACCTTGGCCAGAGAAGCATCCTTTGTAGTGGGCAGCAGTTAATGCAGAGACTTCTAACTGGTCAAAGTGCTGATTATGACTGACTGCTGTGCCTTAAGCTCTAAGCCAGGCATCTACAACACCCTTCTCTTGGCCAAAGGAACTCTGAAGAAAAGCGTGAGTGTGGAGGAAATGTTATGACTTGCTGCCAGTGCAGCCATGAACATACAGCAACTGTGGTCCCCTGCAAATGACTGGGACCTTCAACTTTGTATTATGGATGGGGAAGGAAGGCCATCCCACTACCATCCCTGAGCAGCTATTGGCAGTTGATGTTTGGAGGGGAAGGGGGAATCATTGTGTTCAGAATTGTAGACACTGCTAAATTGCCCATAGATTCAGTAAATAGCCCTTACCCATGCTCATACATGCAACCCTACTAAATCCACTGAGCTCCCCAACACTCACACTCACACAAAGACATGAAAGCAGAGTGGATGGGGACTAGTTAGGAAGAGAAAGGGGTCTTCAGGTAGAGGGTGACAAAAGAGGGTGATGGGGGTTGACTGTGGTCACAATATATTACATGTATGTAGAAACGGTTGGAAAAAGATTAAGGATCATGGGTGAATTTTTAAGAAAACTGCCTGTTCACTTGAATCCATCAGCACTTCTGCAAATAGTCTCCACTAAGGTCTCTTTATTTGAACCAAACATCAGCCATTTTACTCTAGAATTCAATACCAAAGATAAAAAGGGCAAGGTCTATATGGGTGACACAACAATATTAAATTACTGAAAAAATTGTTGCTTCCACTAGAATGTAAAAAATTGTGAAAGAATTTGCTTCCATTGGCTTCTTTCTAAATCAAATCAAAGGAAACTCCAAACAATCTATAAAATCATAGCTATATGAGAGTTAAGTTCTCAGAATCAGGACACAGGAATGATGTCCTCTTTCAAGGCACAGGAGGAAAAGATAACCATGCTAAAATTTGTAATAAATTCCTAAAGACAAGTGAGCAGCAAATCTAGAATACCTGTGGAAGCCCACACAACTACATGGAGCTGTGACTCAGGTTCCCCAAGGGCTGTCAGGAGTTCACAGGGAACATGGGAGTAGAGGTGACTCACCAGAGAGCCCTTCTTGGTGGCACAGATGCATACAGCAGGATTGGGTGTCACCGGAAAAAAGGCCTTAATGCATTGCTAATTTCCCTGTACCTTTCTCTCATATGGAATAAAGCCTCAAGGTCCTGGGATTAGACACAAACATACCTTGCTTCTAGTACCTCAGTGGGAAAGTGGATGGAAAGTCCACTTGCTCTCTGGAGTAGCCAGGCAGAGAGCCACTGTTTCATGGGAACCAGGTGCCTCTGATAGACTCAAAACTGGAAGCCTGCTGAATCTCCCCCGGAACTTAAGATTCTGAACATCCACAGTAGAGTTTTCTGTTTGGGAAGAGTCAGGAAATGTCTCAAGACACTCAAGGCAGAGCTTTGTGGTCATGGGGTGGATAGAGGTCTAGAGTAGGAATACTCAGGAGAAACCACCCAAAGTGTACACTTGCTGGCATTAATCCTGAGGCTGAACTGAAACAGCCTAAACTTTTCCCCCACTGTCCCCACAGTGTGGGCCTAGAAGTGAACAGTAAGCAGCAATAGCCCACTGGAGGATAAGAAGAGGGTCTCTCATCTATGGAGGAGACATTAAATTGTTTTTTCTAAAAGCTAAGGGCAGAGCAGGGAAATTGAGAGAAATCCTCCAAGCACCCAAGGCTCCACATTCATCCCAGAGCAGGAGGTATTTGAAATAGTGGGGTACTAAGAGTAACTGGTCCCAATACCACCCAAATGAGCTCAGCTGTTCATTTGAAAGATTTTGTCCTCACACGAATGTCTGTCAGAGGATGGAAACTGGCACTTTCAGATATATGCACCATTTAAGACAGTCTCTGTTGTCTATATCAGCACAGTTTCTAGCAATTACAAAACCAATACTACTCCTAATGCTACTCCTAATGCTGCTGCTGCGGCTACTACTACTACTAATTATTATTAATAAGAAATCAAAGTCCAGATACTAGAACTATTTATTAGCAAGGTATTTCAGAGAATGCAATTAGTATTAAAAGGTCTAGAGAAAAATGTAGACAAATATACATAAAGATGGGAAATTTCAGTGATGAGGCTAACTTTAAAATTCGGTAAGTGGAAATGTTTAAATTAAATTAAAAGACAACAGAATAAAGAATTATTCAAGGGACTGACAGGAGGATAGAGCACAACTGAGGAAGACATCACAGAACTGAAGGTCTCCTAAGCTAAGTACAAATTGATGAGTGGAAGGACCAAAGAAGAGGGTTTACAAGCTCAAAGATAATCAAATAATTCAATGAGCCTGTAATGTGAGTTTCAGAGGGAGGAAAAGAACTAGAAACAAAACCACTTTAAAAAATAATAAGGGCTGGAGAGATGGCCCAGTGAGCTAGGGTGTTTGCCCCAAACCTGATGCTATGGCTTGGGTTTGGTTCCCAGGACCCTCATAGCGAAAGGAGAAAACCCAGTCTGACAAGTTGTTCTTTGTCCTCCAGAAGTGCACCCCTCTCAACATTCATACATATACAAACACTAAATAAATGTAAAAATTCAAAAGAAACCTCCTTAAAGATATAATAATGGAGAAATTGACAAATATAATAAAAACTAAACAAGCTGGGCTGGTTAGTTTTCATCAACTTGATTCAAACTAGAGCTACCTGGGAGCAGGGTACCTCAATTGAGGACTTGCCTCTGTCAGATTGGCCTATGGTCATGTCTGTGGGACATTTACTTAATTGATGGCTGCTTGATATGGGAGGGCTCAGCCCACTATCTCCCAATGGTAGTATAAGGAAGCTAGCTGAACAAGCTCAAGGAGGCCAACCAGTCAGCAGCATCTCTCTATGGTTTTTGCCTCTGCTCTTGTTTGATTTCCTGCCCTGGCTTCCTTTGATGATGGACTGTAACCTCTAAGATAAAATAAACCCTCGCCTCCCCAAGTTGCTTTTGGTATGAAACCCAAGACAAAACCCAGTAAAGAGGCACACTGGCACATAGGCTCACTAGTGTAAATAAAATATCACAGAAATAATACTCCAGTGCTTTTTGTTTTACTTTGTTGTTGTTGGTTGTTTGTTTTTAAGTAGGGGGAAAAGAAATGAGAACACAAGGCATATGGGACAGATAATTGTCAATTTTGTAAATCTAGGAAGTGCCTTCATCCTTTTTTCTATTTTGTTTTCTTTTTGGTGCTGTTGAACATAGAATCCAGGGCTGTGGACATGTTAGGTTGAAATATAAAGTATCCTTAATAGTTATGTGTTTGAAAATTTGGTCTCCAGTTGGGGGAGATGCTGGACTCTTTAGAAGGGCTGGCATACACAAACATGAGGGGAGGAACTTTAAATGCTATGGCCTAGTCTCCATTTCTTGCTTGTCACTGCATGTGACCAGCCACCTCTTTCTTGGATGTGGACTGAATATTCCCATCTTTATGCCTTCCCCACCACAATGGACTAAAAGACCTAAGGCCATGAGCCCAAATCAACCTTTCTTCCACTAAGTGGTTTCTGTCATGTGTTTTGTTACAGTGACAAGGAAAGCAAGTAAATGCTAGGCAAGCACTCTGCTATTGTGGGAAATTACCAATACGGAGTCAGGTAGAAATATAAGGGTATTTAATAGGGAAAAGCCTTACTTAGAGAGCAACCTAGCCAGCTGGCGTGGTAGAGGTCTGTACAGCAAGAAGCAAAGAGAAACCGAAACCGAAAAAGCAGTCCCACTACGTCACTCTGACCATGCCCTCACAAGCCTGGTCAGGCACACCTGTAGCCAGCCCCTAAGGAGGCATGGCTACAGCTTCCCCTACAATTCCCCTTTCAGTCTAAAAGAGGATTAAAACTTAACAGTATAAAGTATCCAAAATTAACAATCATAAAGGTAAAATATAAGAAGATACAACAATCTGCTTATGCCACTGAGCTGAATCTATAATCCAAATTTAGAGGTTTAAATGCAACCATGTCACCAATGGCATTACTGACCAAATGACAGGGCTGTAAGAACAGATAGTAAAGCAAAATCTAATACCCTGCTCTTTGGAAGACCAAACAAACAAACAAACAAACACCCAACTCTACTATAATTTTAAATGTAAAGACTAAAAGTGAAATGACAGATCAAATTATATAATTTGAAACTAAATTTGTATTGTAGTATTCCTGTGAGGAAAAAGCCAACCATACATCCACAAAACAATACTCTTTTTCCCCTAAGTTTGTCTCGTATATATTTCTTTAAAATGCAAAGAACATGTATTAGAAATAATAGTAGTTACTGTTATGGATGGGTATGGAGCTGGGGATGGATGGGGAGATTTTACTGGTCAAATACAAAGTCTATTGTTCAACAAACAATACTTTATTATGTTAAGTTTTTGACAAATGGACCAAGGTAAGGCAACATCTTAATATTAAGGAAAAACAGGTAAATTATCTATGAACACTTTCTGTCCTACAAATTAAAAGGAACACTTTTCAGGAAGCAGGGCATATGTGCGCCAAAGAACTCTTCGGCTATGAAACCCAGGACAAAACCCAACAAACAATAATGAGAGTGATAAACCAATTGAAGTTTCTCTTCCAACATCTTGGTACTAAAAAATCTCCAGCTCTTTAAGTCCAGGTTCTGTGAAATGCCAAGATAATAAGACAGAGCCATGCAACAATTCAGTCTCCTCTTCACAGAAAGCAGCAGGCTCAAGCACTCGACAGTAAAAGAACAATCAAGAAAGACAAACACTGAAAACAGTTTAAAAACCAGTCATGCTGTGATTCCAGTTTCTTTGCATAAAAGGAAAGAAAGGCCCTAGATGGCCACAATCATATATCCCAGACTATTTACTCCAAGGCTGCACAGATTAAGAATTTCCATTTTTCCAACAGAGAACTGAGGTGATAAGAAAGTGGGTTTAACCTCAACTCAGGGTGAAGGAGAGCTCCATACTCTTTCCTCTATCCACCATATTATTTTACTTTATTTTAGTTAGATTTGTTCATTTTATTTTTATGTGTACGAGTATTTTGCCTTCCTGTAAGTTTGTGCACCACACTTGTGCCTGGTACTCATACTCATGGAAGTCTGAAAGGGCAGTGGATCCCCTCGAACTGGAGTTATGAATGGTTGTGAGTGACCATGTGGGTGCTGGGAGCTGAACTCAGGTTCTCTAAAAGAGCAACAAGTGCTCCTAACTGCCAGGCATCTTTCCAGCTCTCCGTCCAATATTTTAAAAATGGCTTCTCATTGCAAAGTGAAGAAGCCTTTAAAGCATGCTAGCGTTCATCCATTACCTTAAAATGCTAATGCCATTGGTTGGAGGTGGAGTCCTTTTCTGTATATTTTCCAACTCCCCACCACCACAATGCCAATCATTTTTGGAAATGTAAATATGAAGAATCTGCAGAAGTGCTCATATTGGTCAATACAGGTTCCATTTTGAGTTGAGTTTTCTTCATTTGGAGTTTATAGATTCAGTTAATCAGAGAGACTTTTACTTGCCAGTAATAATGGGATGATAGCCTATACCAAGATACTTAGTCATTAGATTTATCTTAGTGGGGGTTTCCAATGCTGTGGTAAAACACCAGGACTACAAGCAACTTGAGGAGGAAAGGGTTTGTTTCAGCTTATAACTAACAGGTCATGCTTCATTGCTGAGGGAAGTCAGGGCAGGAAATTAAACAGGGAAGAAACCTGGAGGCTGGAGGAATTCTTCTTATTGGCTTGCTCCCAATGGCTTTCTTAGCCTGTTTTCTTATAGAACTCAGGGCCACCAGCCCAGGGGAGGCAATGCCAGAGTGAGCTGGGCCCTCCCACATCAATCAAGAAAATGAACCATAGTTTTGTTCACAAGCCAATCTACTGGGAACATTTTCTCAACTAGGTTGCCTCTTCCCAAATGATTCTAGTTTGTGTCAAGTTGACATAAAACTAGCCAGCACAGTACTCTTAAGAATTCTTTGGCTTAATAGCTTGATAATGATGACAGGCCAGCTATAGATTTTTCATCAAAAAATGTTAATGGATACCATTAAATCCAAACCAGAACGAGGTTTCTTGTGTGATGCTCAGTTCAGACCAAGAAAGTGAAAGCCGAGATCGCAGCAGAGGAACTACTTTTTGAGATCTTAGTCTCGGACAGATTAGCCTTAAGATTTTTAGAAATTCCTTTTCTAAAAATCAAGCACACTTGTTAAGCAGTATCCTGTTTGTTTACAGAAGAGGGAACTTGGTCCCAAGGCTCACACAGTTTGCTCAGGCTCACAGCTACATGGGGAGGGGCAGGACTCAAATTCAGAACTCTATGATCTGAAAGCCAGTGCTCTTAATGTTGATTTTACACCAGGAAAATATCAAACATCGTATGAAAATACTCCTTCCTTACTGAGGCTTAACTGTGAGAACATCTGACCACGATCTCCTGGCTTCATCCTGGGTCCATCCAGCTGCTGCACAAACCTTATCACCTTTCTCAGAGTTAGCCTAGCAAACAATATTTGGGGCTGGTCTCCTGTGACCTTTACTCCAGCAGCGAGCGACCCCACCCACAGCCCTGGAACACTCCATGATCAGCAGCATTCTAGCTCTTATCCTGCCACCTTAGCCTTGTCCCTACCAACCAGATATCTTGTTTTCTGATACTTTTCTATTGCTGTAAAACACCACAACCAAGGCAACTTATTTTAAAAACCCATTTAATTTGGGATTCACTGTTCCAGGGGACTAGAGTCCACAACTGTCATGATAGGGAGCATGATGGCAGGCATGCAGGTATGGAGGTGGGGACAGTAGTTGAGAACTTACCTCTGATCCTCAGGCACTAGGCAGGGAGAGAGAGAGTGCTAACAGGGAATGGAGTGGGCTTTTGAAGCCTCAAAGCCCACTTCCAGTGACACACCTCCTCCAACATGGCCACACCTCCTAATCCTTCTCAAACAGTTTCACCAACTGGAGACCAAGGACTGAAATATATGAGCCCCTGGCGATCATTCTCATTCAAATCACTACGGGTACTAAGGCAGGTCTCCCCAGAGCTACAGCTAACTATAGCTCTACCTGTTGGGATTTGTGTTTCTCTAACACTATCCAGATTTAGTCCCTCTTACCTATGACAAACCCAGCTAACTGGTGTGTTACATAGTTTTGTACAAATCACAGCATGATTAGGCTAGGCTAATCATGAATAAAATGAAAGGTTCAGTTAAACTTGAGTCTCATATATATAAGAATTATTATTATTATTATTATCATCATTATTGGTATAAGTATGTTCCTAGTTCTCATAGACATTTTGAGACTAAATTTTTTTTAATTTTTTGAAATTAAAATTTCACTGTGTTTCCTGTATTCTTTTTGATGAATCTAGCCACCAAGACTGTGCAAATCAACACTAATGTGGGGGAAAGGAGCTGAAAAAAATCCAAATTTTTGTCATAATTGAATATATACAAAAGGTTCTAGTACAGAAATTTCAAGTTTTATTTTTTGAGTATCAAACCTTTACATACACCTGTTAAAACTATCATTATCACTACCATCATCATCATCATCACTATCATCATCATCACTATCCTCATCATAACCATCATCATCATAACCAACATCATCATCATCATCATCATCATCATTGTCATCATTATTATCATCATCATCTTGTGATTAGAAAACATGCAAAAATTTGGTTTAGTTGTCTTTTTATTGCTGTGGTTTTGTTTTTGTTTTGTTTTGTTGTTTTTGAGACAAGGTCTTAATAGAGTCGGTGGCCCTGAACTGACTATGGTATGAGTTCACTGTGAGATAGGCCTTAACCTCATCCTTTTGCCCCTACCTCCCAAGGTGAGCACCACCATGCCGGGTTGCAACTAAATGAAAGCTCGTCATTATTTACCTAAGTATTAGACTGCAGGTATTATCAGCTTCTCTTCTCAGGCACGAGATCATTTCAGGTCCTAGCTTTTCTTTTCCTGAGTGCCCTCCTGGGCAGTAACTCTTAGAAGCCGTAGGACATAGTGAATTTTTTTTTAAACCTTTGTTTTGCTTTTGTCTGTTTGTTCAAGACAGGGTTTCTTTGTGTAGCCCTGGCTGCCCTAAAACTCACTCTATAAGCCAGGGCTGGCCTCGAAGTCACAGATCCAACTGCCTGAGTGCTGGGATTAAAGGCGTGAGTCTTCACCGAGGACAATTTGAGGGAGTGGATTGCCTTTCCACCACATGGGTTCTGAGATTAATCTCAGGTTGTCAGGTGCCTTTCACAGCGGAGCCACCTTGGTGGGCATTGATCTTAAAGTTCTCTCCTTCCTGTCTGCACCTCCTGTGCGGACCTGGACAAGGATTGGACTTGGTTTATTCGGAGCTAGGGATCAAAACAAGGGCTTCGTTCATGCTAAGAAAACACATTACCACCTGAGCTGCAGCCGCCCGCTTGCCCACTCTGAAGCCTCGGGTTTCACTTGTGGAGGCTCTGTCCCGGTTCTGTCCAGCTCCCAAAGCTGCTCCCCAGGAAAAGGCTCAGTGAGTTGAAGGATGTACCCTACAAACGAAATGTGCACTTCCTGAAAAGGAAGAGGAATTAGGAGCCACCAGGTGTTGGGCACCCTGCCTAAAAACAAAACAAACGAACAAACAAACAAACAAAAACCAAAGAAAATTCAGAAGCTGTGGAAGGGGAAAGTAAGCCTGAGAATTAAAAACCATTTACCAGGCAGACAATTCTGTGAGTCTATCTACCCCCTCAGGTGTGAGGAGGTAGGATTCTTGAGGAGGTCTCCAAGAATCCGCATCAGGAGGGTGCAGTGACCACCAACATAAACTTAGGCGGACAGGAATGCTAACCACCTGCCCCCTCCCCCACCCCAGCTTCTGTGGTCTGCGAGCCAGACCTGGACAAGGCTTGATCTGCAGATGTCATTTGAAGTCTCTCCCACACTATAAGAGGCATGGCCAGCTTGGGGAGCCCACCCTCTGTTGGCCCTTCTGAGCTCCAAATTCTACTGCAATCAAGGCCCTTTAGACAATGTTTTATTGTTTTCAGATCTTAGATTCTTTTAAGATTTTCCCAGTTATAAGTTGTATCCTGGGGTCTGTCCAAAAGTTGAACACCACATATGTGGTTGAACACGAAAATCATGACACAGAAGAGTTCAGAGCATCACATAATTTGTTTTGTTTTTAAAAAGATGACTCTGATAGTTTCGGGGAGAAGGGAGTGAGGTTGAGGGGTGGGAATCTGCACTGAAGAGACTATTTAACAGCTCAGTGCTCCTTGTGTGGGGACAGCACTTGGTTTTGTCTACAGCAGTGGCAAGGAAAGGAAACAGAGAAGAACCAATTCAGGAGTCTGGGAAGGTGGCTTAGTGGGTAAGAACACTTGCTGTGACATGATTTGGATTCCTAGCGCTCATGATTAAAAAACAAACAAACAAAAGCCAGCTTGGGAGGGAAGATGGACCTAGAGAGCTTAATGACAGAATACCCTCCCCCAATCTGCCTCTGGTCTCTATGCACTCATGTGACTTCCACCACTGAGATACACCCCGGCCTTAATATTTATTCTTAAGGGGTCTTAGGTCTTGACAATATAACTATTTGGATCAAATGACCTCTAAAACCCCTCTAATTAAATGACCCATAGGTTTGCTCTAGAATATAATAGCCCAGACACGTTTCTACCATTATCTTACTAGATTCTCATTGCAAGTGTGTGTGTGAGAGAGTATGTGTTTGTGTAAGAGTGTGTGTGCATGTGAGTATTGGAGAGAGAGAGAGAGAGAGTGTGTGTGTGTGTGAGAGAGAGAGAGAGAGAGAGAGAGAGAGAGAGAGAAAGAGAGAGAGAGTATATGCATGTGAGAGTGTATGCATGTGTTAGTTCGAGCGTGTGTGTTTAAGAGTGTGTGTAAGAGTGTGTACATGTGAGTGTGTGTGTGTACATGTGTGTATGAGAGTGTGACTTATCTTGACCTGATAAAGCATATTACAATTTTTCTGTCTCCACACTTTGGTGACTCCAATAGTAACATCTTTTTCTATGCTAAAAACACTTCTTTTATGCTTATATCTCTGACTACAACTTCTGAAGAGTTCCTCATTTTTTTAAAAAAATCCAACCCTATTATACTCAGAACTACAACATAAAGAGGAAAAGCCATTGGCAATGCCACCATCCAAACAAAATGCAATATTTATGATATTTTCAAACAGTAGCAGAATTTGCTGTCTAATGTGCCAAGAGAGTTTAAACATTGCACTAATTCCTCCAACCCTCCCTTAAAGAAATTGGCATTGTCTTCAATTCTGTAGGCAAAAAGAGTAGGTGCTGATAGCTAATTATCTTTTGTGTCAAAAGGAGAAATTTAGGGTACTGCTAGCCTCAAGTTCATCACTGTCCTTCTATTCCAGACACACAATTGATAGTACTTCATTCTCTAAAATCCTGGCCTACGAGTTACTAAACAGTTAAAGAAATTGAAAATTAAAAACTGAAGAAAATTCTAGGAGGTTATTTTAGAAAAGTGTCAAGGAGTGTCATGCCTGTGTAGTCACTTGTCACGTTCCTGAGGGGTGGGGAGAAGGGAAGAGCATGTTTGTTCAGCATTCCTTCAAGCCTCCGGTAGCAAATGCGCCTTGCCCTCAAGTGACTCGTAAAAAACAAAATTAAGCCTGATGTATGTAAACGAGCTTTGGTTATTCAGGCTAGATTGTGATTTGTTTTCCCCCCTGATATTGTATTTCTCCATCTAATATGGTGCAGCTAATGCCCATATATTCAATTTGTGAGCCAGTTCCTAAATGTCATCCACACAGGCCCATCTGCCCTCGTGGGTTACACAAGTTAAATTAGTCTCCATCTATGAAGTCATCACAGAATTGTAACCTTCTCCAGACACAAGCACAGTGACATCCAGGGCTCTTTGTGTATGTCTGGGTTGGGAGAGCTGGTGGCCTTCACTCTACTTGGTCAGGTGACAAGTGGCTTAAACATGCATGTTGTGTTTGATAATGTGGTAAGATGACAATTTCTACTGCTTCAAAGTGCAAATGTCGATAAGAATATAAGTGTCACACAATGTTTCACAGTGAATTGTGACCTTCATTCAGGACATGGGGTCATGATCCAAATGTGTGTGTGTGTGTGTGTGTGTGTGTGTGTGTGTGTGTGTGAATATGCTCTATCTGTATAAGCTCCATAATGAAGGAGGCTGTTGGTGTGAAGTGCACTGTTGACAATTTACTGTGCAAGTCTGTGTCTTTTCACAGGATGGACACAAGAGTTGCCCTTAGACTAAGTAAATCTAAAGCTTAGTCTGGACTCTTTTGTGCACTAAAACGCAGCCCATTTTCCCTTGCCCTAAGCCCTTTCCTGAAATGGGTTTCTAATATTATGTCTGAATTCCTTGTTCACTGAACCTACAAGGAACTTATGGAGCAAAGGAATTAAAAGATTAAACCTCCAGCCACTTTCGTTAAGTCTTTAAATGCCTTATGAAGCACAGTTTACATAGCAACGGAGCCTGCAGTTGGGAGTGTACAGACTCAATTGCTTCCAGAGAGTGTTAGAGATTCAGGTATTGTGAGAGTTCTCCTCCTTAACTGTTTTTCTGCTGAGGGCAGCAACATCCAGCAACATTGTAATTCCTCTTGGTACATACCATTCAATTTTCACTTACAGGTGTGTGGATTTCAGTTGGGCATTGTCTTCACAGTAACCATCACAAGAGACCTTACCTGGTCTAGCCTTGGAGATTAGGGTCTGAGTCAGACATCAAGTATGGTTTCTTTGAGTTGCCTCATCTAACAGCTTGTTAAATCTGGGAAGCATTTAGAAATGTATGGCAGTTTCTTTCAGAGTTGAGAAAGACAAGGCCCAGTACAGTGAACAGTGAACACAAGGGATGGCAGATATTTGCTTGCTACTTTTCTACAAATGTAAATGCTTGTATTCATGCACTGTGTCCACTCCTTCCAGCAGCAGGCCCATGAGTTCTGTACCAACGCTTTTGTACCAATGTGTGCTTTTCTACTACCTCCCCCTCTCTTTCCAGAGGACTCTGCTCTAGCATCTCTTCCCTCTGCTCCATCAGTAGCATAGGTTTGCCTTTAGAGAGGAATGAGATAACTAATTGCTTCTTACAAGACAAGCCTAACCCCAAGAGCAAAACCTTCTTCTAACCTCTTCCCAAAGAATTACCTCCTCTTGTAGAATAGCTGCTATGAAATAGCACTTACTTCAGTCAATTCTTAATTTAGTTTTCTTAGTTTGCCTCTTACTGGGCATTTGATCCGTTACTCTGCCCAAACCATTACTTTTGGGCCTAGGAACCTCCATGTGCCTAAACTCACTAACTCTGTGTTTCATTTACCTCCTTTACCAATGCTTCTTGACGAAATCGCTTCCTCATCCTAGCATTGCTGTTTCCTCAGAACCACTCCTGGATTCCCAGTTCCCTGGTCACATCTATTCCCCAGCCACTCTTCTAGTTGGAATGCCTCAGTTCTAGTTCTTCAGTCCTGCGTCTTCCAGGTTTTCTAGCCACATAGTCTGTTGATTTCCTCCAATCTCAGGGCTTTGGGGGAACTCTTAGTCTATTTTTTCCCTAGCCCCTTTAGAGTTATTCTTCATTTGTCCCTATTCTGCTCTCACTGAGTGTATAGCAACACACACCCCCGGGCCTTTAATGGTCTGGCCCACAGGAGACAGGAACAGAAAGTCAGTTTGGAGCCTTTATTTTCTATTGAATTGCATCTACCTACTGAGGTCACTTTTCAGGTGTTCCATATTCCCTCTAGAATCATCACCTTCAGGTTTTGAGTGCTTCCTTCCTCACCTTTTTCACACTCACCAGGGTAGGTCCTGGAAGTCCTCTACCATCTTGTGTCTATTTCCTTACTCATTTCTTCCCCTCCTCATTGTATTTCTCGTCTCAATGACTCTGAGTAAACTGTTTCCTGAAGGCCATTGGTGGATGTAAGGTTCATTTATGACTTTTTCTAAGGAAATGTGAACCAAGGGCACAATAACCAACCAAAGAAACAAGTTCACCGAAGTCTGGCTCAACCATCAATGAGTTAATTGTGGTAACTTATAGAAGCATGGGTGATGGATTACTTATCAGAGTATAGGTGACTCAAAGGCAACTCCATCACCAAGAATCCAACCCAGTATGAATGATATGATGAGTGGTCCCAATTGTCAATTCAATAGGATTTGGAGCCTCCTAGGAGACAAGTCCCCAGGCACATGCATAAGAGATAATTTAGAAGACAGTTGATGTGGGAAGATTCACCTGAAAGGAGGGCAGCATCATTTCCTGGGCTTGGGACAGTATAAAGAGGAAGCTAGCTGAGCAAAGGGTTCACCTGTCACTCTCTTCCTATTTCCTGTAGTTGTACTGTGACCACATGCATGAGACTTCTGCCATCAGGAATTCTCCACCACGATGGACTTGTACCCTGGACTTTTAAGTTACAATTTTCAGAACATCTTATCACTTCATCGAGAAAAGTAAAAATCGAGGTGACAATGAGCCAGGTGATATTGTCTCAGGTGCTTGTCTTGCCCCCTAGGAAGCAGTGCCTTAACTGATGTTCGCTCTTCCCAAGTGTATCAAGTTGACAACTGAAGTTAACTGTGACAGTTGGGTTTTGTGTTCTGCTCCCAGCAGACAACTGGGGTCACTCCTACAATGATACAAAAAAACTGCATCCCTAGAGCTCCCTTCAAAATTTGTAGGGAGTCCCTCTCCTTCTCAGCAATTGCTCACTGTTTACAGCAAGGCCTTGCGAGTCTTATAACTTCTACAGCTTTCTGAGGCTGGTATCATTAACTTCCTAAGCCTTATAATTTCCTCTTCACCCCCAAGGAGAGAATGTTTCAATTTGGGAAAAATGGGTACACAACAATGATCTACGTGCCCAAATGAGTATCTTCAGTCCAGATCTCACTTTTCTGAATATCGTATTCCTATCTGTGACTTCTTCCTACATGTATGTGTTTTGTTTCAATCAACCTTCTGTTTTACCCTAAACCTATTCCACCTGCGATGGCACTTCTGTTCTTCTAAGTGATCAGATGAGTTACCCAGAGCCATCCTCCAGCCCCCTTTCTCTCCACTTCTCTTTGAATGCAGCAGGAAACATGCAGGCCCGTGACTTCTGTTTAAGTCATGTGGTTTACAAAGAGGGGGTTTTGAAATGAAGAAAAGTGAGAGGTTATTAAGATGAAAATTCATGCTTAGACTTAAGGGCTGGGTGAGAGGTCTAGCTTTAAGGAAGAGACAGCAGTATACAATCAAGAGAAAGTACAAGCTTCTCCAGAGAAAGTCACTTTCATAAAAAAAAAAGTGTATCCAGAGTCCAACAAATTCTAACCATTTCCGTTCCTACAGGCCCAAACCACCACCAACGGAAATTAATGTGATTTCCATTATTTTTGGACTTCTCCACTTCAGCCCACATATACTGTATGCCAGTACAGAGCACGTTCTGCACAAAGCCCTTCAGTGAGTCACACATCACTTAGAGTGAAAGCCAAAGTTTGTATAGGACCTGTAGTACAGTAGATGACATGTTGTCTTAGTTAGGGTTACGATTGCTGTGATCAAACACCATGACTAAAAGCAACTTTGGAAGGAAAGGGTTTATTTCAGCTCACACTTCCAGGTAACAGTCCTGAGGCAATCACTGAGGGAAGTTGGGTTAGGAACCTGGAGGCAGGAGCTGATACAGAGGCCATGGAGGGGTGCTGCTTACTGACTTGCTCCTCATGGCTTGCTCAGCCAGCTTTCTTATGAACCCAGGACCACCAGCCATGGATGGCTCCACCCACCATGGGCTGGGTGTCAGTGAGCATCCCTTGCTCACTCTATTCCCCCTTTACTTCTCCACCCTGTCCCACCTTTCCTTGTTCAGAGCATGTGTAATATACTAGAATTTGTAATTATTTAGTTAATATGCTTATTGTGTATGATCTCATCCACAGGAATATAAACTTCTAGAGAACCTTTGCCTGTTAAAATTAATGTATCACCAGCTTATAGAACAGGGCTTGGTTTAACCTATGAATTCAAAAGTTTGTTAAATGAGCCCCGCACAAATTTTAGTAGGTTTTAGTTTCAGCAAAAATATTTTCTTATGTGCTTTGTTTTTCTTCTTTGTTCTGTGAGTAATTAGCAGCATGTTGTTTAAGTTTTAAGTATTTGGGGTTTCCCACAATAATTTCTGTTTAAATTCTGTTGAAGTCAGAAAATATACTTTGTGTGAATTTTAATTCTGTTCATTTTTTTTTAGACTTGTTTTGTATCCTATATCATGGCTTATCTCGGTGAATGGTCCATGCTCTCTTGAAATGCCTATTAGATTTACTTTATTCACATATTTTTAATAAACTTGTGTCTTTATACTTAAAATGAATTTCTTATAGATAGCATACAGTGAATGATTTTTGATTTAATCTGGCAATCACTGACATTAACAGGTGCATTTATACTATTTATGTTTAATATAATTATGGGTATTTTTGGATTTAAATGTGGCATCTTTACAGTTATTTTCCATTAGTTTTTGTTTCTTTTTCTTTCTTGTTCTTAATTCTTAAATATTGTTCATAATTCCATTTTCTCCCTTGTTTTTCTGTCAATAGCTGTAGGCCAGGCCGTATTCAGCTTTAACTTATCCATTGTTACTTGATGACATCATTATATGAGGTCCATAATGTAAGAGTCCTGAAGCATTGTATATTTTTTTCTGACTCTCACCCATTTCCTCCTCCTCTGTTGTCATTTTTACCATGCATTTTACTCTAATATAACACCATAGTTTTATACATAGTTACTATTTTTACTTATATCAGGAAGGCAAAATTATGGCTATGTCCTCTGTCTTTAAGTATTCTTTACTTCGATTTTTTAAATGTTCATAAAGAACTGTATAAATAGCACGAGCAATTTCAGGAAGGAACAATGAACATCACAGAACCTAAGATATATTCTGACCTTTTACCTAAAGCATTTTCTAACCTTCATCTAAACTCTTGTTGATCATTTAAAACAAAGCTATTCTATATGTACTTTTATTCTTGCCGTTTATGGCACTTTTCATTTTTTAAATATAAAAGTTTTCTTTGTGACAACGTTCCTGAAACCTTTCTCCTTTTGACATAAAAGAAGCCATTCTGGCTTTTTTTTCTGTTTTTTTTTTTCATTTGTATAATTTCATTGTACACAATATTGTGTTACAGAAAGATACTTTTGTCACTGGCCTGGTGTTGGTGGCACACACCTTTAATCCCAGCACTGGGGAGGCAGAGGCAGGTAGATCTCTATGAGTTCTAGGCTTGCCTGGTCTACAGAGTGAGTGCCAGGACAGGCTCCAATGTTATACCCTTTCTTGAAAAACCAAAACAAACAAACAAACAAACAAAAGATACTTTGTCATGAGTACACATTTCCCACACCCTCCTCTTTTACACCTCAGCCAAACACCTTTCAGACTTTTTTTTTTTTTTTTTTTTTTTTTTTTTTTTTTTTTTGTCAATGCAGCAGGGTATTCTCTCAGCCTTGGTCATCTGAAACTGCAGCTGTAGCTCACATTTATTGTTGAAAGCTGTTTGCAGTGGATACAGCATACACAGAGGGCAGTTTTTTTTTTTTTTTTTTTTTCAGTCAGGACTTGAAGATGTTGGCTTGTTCTTTCCTGATTTGCAAGCTTTCTGATGAAAAGTTTGCTATGATTCTTTGTTCCTTTTGTTTGTAGTTCCCCATCTCGTTTTGTTGCCTGAGAGGTTTTCTCCATCGTTAGTTTGTAGTACATTGATTGTTGGTGTGTATATATTTCCTCTTGTTTGTCTTATTACAGATCCTCTGGACCTCGTAGATCGTGAGTTTCTTCTTTGCTGGTTGTGTAAAGTTTGCAGACATTAGCTGTTCAAGTATTTCTTCTTTTTTTCTTCTCTTAATTTTATTTTCCCATTTTCACAATTCTACTTTAATATATGTTAGAATCTCATTCTGGTTCTACAGCATTTGGATGCTGTTTTTCTTCAATCATTCCTTTTCTTTCTTTCCTCTTCATTCTTTCCTTTTTAATACGTTGTATCATGGTTTCCAGAAGTTCACAGATATATTTCTTTGTTCTGTCTTCTGACGAGTCAAAGATCCTGCCACATAGTATTAGTTACAATTAGTTACATAGTTCACAGTGTCAACATTTGAACCATTTCTGAGTCTGGCTGTATTGATTGCTTTTTTTCTCTTATTTTTAAAATTGTTTATACATATTGATTTTAAAATTTAGGTGCCAGACACTGTGTATGTAATGGGAGAGAAGGATTTAAGACGCTCTGTAACCAGAATTTGTAGGCTAGGCATTTTCTGCAAGCCCTTAGTCAGGAGTTGAGCTGGGTTTGGATTTTGCTGTTATTGTTACTCTTGATTCTCCACAGGCTTCACGGGTTTCCGGTTTGCTTTTCCTTGGCCTAAGTGTGGAACCCAATGCCCTGGAGCGCTATCCTCTGGGCTCCTTTTTGTCTTTAGCTTAAAGCTGTTCCTTTTCCTACCTGCCTGTGCCATCGACAACAGCGGCTCTCAGAACCCCTCCCACACAGCATATTGCTGTCACTTGTTGCTCGTGCTAGTATCACACTGGAAATGGAGGGGCTCCCTTTCCTCCTCTGAATTTCAAGCTTACCATTTTCACTTTGTTCATGAGAGACCGTTTCATCGTTCAATCTCATGCCCCATTGCGGCTACACTCTGCTGTGGATTGTGATCCGCCTTGGATAGGGTAGCATTGTCTCCTCCTCTGTTGTAGGAACAAGCTTCTGATCACTAGCACAGCATCACACACCGATGGTGGTCCCTTGTCCCTCCCCTAGAAGCAGGGGGGTGTTGTTTCTATAGCCCTTTCACAGCTATGGATCTGTGCCAGTCTTCTACTCTCTCCAGAGGGAGACAGGATTGGTTTCTTCTTCCATGGAAACAATGGCATTTTGCCTAATGTCTGAGAATGCTATTTCCCCAGGTGGCTTTAAGGTATTTTCTGCATAGGGTAGAAGACCCCAAGAAGCAAAGAAACAGGGATATTCAGTTACCAAGTCCTGTTACTTGTTCAGGCCTATTTCTGAGAGTGTTAACTTCCTGGCACTTCTGGCCCATTGTAAATGTGGACCAAGCAAGCATCTTTGTTATAGCTGGAGAATAGTTTCTGGAAGATAATTTCAGATTCTTTCAGTTAGAGCTATCATCGTGGAACAAAAAGAGGTTAAAGCATAGACATTGACTACTCTAGGAGATCTCCCAGGTGGCAACTATGCCTATTTCTCCACATTCCCACTCCAAAGTGCGTTAATAACATATAATTATGCTTTGCTCAAATGGCCCAAGTAACCCAAAGTGAGGTAAAGTAAAAAAAATTCCAGGCAGATGACGTGCTTAAAAATGAAACATCAAACCCCAGTGACTTCCCGACACATAGCACTGGGGAGCTGAGCTCTTTCCCTGTAACCAAAGCTAAGACATAAAACAAGATTAAGAAATAGCTTACATTTTCTAGAGAAGGGATGATGACAATATGGCTCTTGTAGGGAAGGTATTGCTGGTTGATAGTAAGGTTGTGAAGCCACACCTACATAAAAATGGCTATTGCTGCTTATAGCACCAGCTTCAGAAACTATATTGAGTAAACAGTGGGAGGGAGAGGAGAAAATGTAGTGGGAATAAACGAAAGAGTTTTGATCCTTCTAGCGCAGGTAAATCCACCCGAGTTCCATCCTGGGCTGCTGGCAGTATGATGGGTCAGTTGTGGGAGGGCATGAGGATACTCTGGAGAAGTGTTGGCTGTAAACCAGGATGGAAGTCTGGAGAAGACTCTTGTTAATCTACAACCACTTATTCAGTCCCTTATCAAGAGACTGGGCTGTACCTTGATTGTTAGTCAGTGGCAGCAACAGGAGTTCCCTCCACCCTTAGCTCTCACCTCAGGATCGAGGTGTTGCAATCCTGAGTCATAGTGGTTTGTGTTTGGTCAGTAGGAATCATGGAAAAGCTCTGTTGAAAGAGAAGCATGTTCTCTCTTCTGATGAAGCTGAACTCTGAGGATGTGAGTGAGAAGTATGCAGGGTCATGATCAAAGGTTTCAGGTTGATGCAAAAGCATGGAAGATGGGGCCCAAAGATTAGGGAGAAGTGATGAAGTCATTGCCCTTTTTTTTCTGGAGCAGAATTGTACCCACCAGAATTTCAGTTACATAAACCAGGAAATACTGATTTTTGTTTATTTTTTTATTACATTACTGCTGTGTGTGCATACACATGTGTGAGTACATGCCACACATACATGTATAGGTCTGAGGACAACTTATGAAGTTGGGTCTCTTCTTCCATGCGGGTGCTGGGGATCAAACTCAGAATGACCAGGCTTGGTGGCAAGCATCTTCACCTATCAAATCATCTTGCCAGCTTATTGATTTTTCATTTGAAATTTCTGTCTCTTTCAACCAAGAGATTCCATCTTGACTGATATATTCATTCACAATGAACCTTCCAGAACCACAGAATAATAAAAGACAGGTGTCCATCTGCTAGTTCTTGTAGTGTCACTAAGTTGTTTGAATGAAGAAGTTAAATTAGGGTGTCCTGGAAACTAACTCTAGGGTGATTCAATATATATCTATATTTGCTTTACATGAAGTTTTTTGGGAATAATTTCATATTTATGAAATATTGCAAAGACAGGGCGGGGGGGTTCCTAATGTATCCTCTGCCAGTTTCCCTTATGGTTAACATCTCAGGTAACTGTGACACATTTGTCAGGAGAGTAGTGCTTTGCGACTAACGAGACTACAGCTTTTACTTGGATTCCATGGCCCCTTTTCACCAAGGTCCCTTCTCTGTTCCAGGACCCCCATGTTGCATTCAGTTGCCATGTCTCCTTACCTGCCTCTGGCATGTGCCAGTTTCTCCACTCCCCTGTTTTTCATGATCTTGTCAGTTTTGCAAATCCTGGCTGTGATAGTAATTTAGGAGGATGTCATTTAATTTGAGTTTGCTGTTTTTTGTCATGATTAGAGTGAGAACATTGAGTTTTGGAGAAGAATACTGCAGAGGTGAGCAGGGAATGGCTGGGCCAGAGTTGATTAGGTGATGGAGACGTGAATGCACTGTGTGTTAAATGAAGTAGACTCAATATGCACGTGACCTTTCTATGGCCTGGTATTGCTCTGAATCAGCATACCTAACACCAAGCAGGGAGACAAAGGTGCACAGTGATCTATATGATATGTGAAAAGTTAAAGGATATTTCCCTTTGTGAAACTTTAAGCACAGGGGTACTAATTCATCATGGCCAATTAAAATCCCAGCCCTTCCAAACCTAGCTTGGAAGGAAGGGCCTTAATCCTGACTTGTTTCTGTGAGAGAACATCTTTATTCTTCAGTAACTTCATTGTTGCTATATGACTCCTTTATCTGGGTTTATGCTTATGTCTCTAAATGATATTTTTTAAGATGTTGCAATAGTAATGACCAAATTTTCACACATAAGCACACCACCACTACCACCACCATCACCACAACCACCAAAATGTTAGAAGGTTTCAGAAGTGCATTGCTAACTTGTCTTTGTATGTTAACAGAAAGTAATAATAGACCTTCAGCTGCCTTCTCTCTACAAACCCATCAATAATTGTGATAGTTTCGAACATTCAGTGCACAGAACACTGGGGAAAGTCAATAGAAAAGAAACCAAATGATGCAATCCTTGCCCAAAGGCCTCATGTTCAAGCACACACTTTTATCATTCATGTGTACAAATCAGCTGCTGTATGCCAAGTGCTATAAGACATTGTGGAAGATTAATTTTCTAGTGGACTTTCCTGTTGTAGACTCATGAGTCTACAAAAAGGCCAGTCTTTCTGTACATCCCACCTTCTACTAATTAGCCTGTTTATGAGGGGTGGTGAATTTCCCTTATGATAGTTGGGAAGTATTGCCATTGTCTTTTAAATGGTAAAATTAGAAATTAGTTTTATGAGCTGAGAGGTACACACTTTGAATCCCAGCACTTGGAGACTGGAGGCTGGCAGATCTCTTTGTGTTCAAGGCCAACCTTATCTCCAGGACAGCCAGGACTGTTACATAGAGGAATCCTGTCCAATGAAGAAACAAAACAAACAAACAAACAAACAACAACAACAACAACAACAACAACAAAAAAAACAGAGGAGGAGGAGGAGGAAACAGAGGAGGAGAAGGAAGAGAAGGGAATTAGTTTAACACAAATTTGTTGTTGTTTGTTTTGTTTGTTTTTAACACAGTGTCTCTGGATCTAAACATAATGATTTTCCTGACTCATACTTCCAAGTGTTGAGATTATAGGTGTGTGCTACCATTCCAAGCACAACTGTTGATTTTTCTTTGCATGTGTACATTCAGTAGAGGTATGTAAACAGCTTAAAATGGTAGCCCATTCGTTATGACCATATTTGTTTGACCTGGTCAACAGTTTGAAACATTTATTACCAACATTTGTATTTGAAAGAATTCTTCTGAAAGGATGTATGTACTCTTGACTTCTCATTGAATCAAAAGATTGACTATTTTTGAGCAGTGCTGCTTCATATACTCAGAGACTGTAGCCCCTAACTTGTCATTCTGGCTTAAATCATTTATTTTCCTATCTGTGAAAGAAATTTACAGTTTCTGATCCAGACACATTTAAGGTAGATTGTGTGAAAGAGTAGATTGAATGGAGGCATTTTGCCATGAAACTTAATAAAAGAATGATTTAATTCAAAAGCCACTCTGCCTTGCAGACAAGGACAACAAGAGGAACATGGTAAAAAGATTTCTGGGAGGCAATAGTCTAAGGTGGAAGATGTGGTGGGAATAGGACCCTGCATGCACTGATAACAAGCTGCTTTGGTGAGAGTCTCAAATGACTGAGCAGGTCACAAGGCACTGGAACCACAGGGTTGCCAACTTTTCCTAGCCCTTGGTGGCCTCTATCAAGCACAAGGAGGCTACCACCTCAAACATGTGAAACCCATGCCTGTTTCCATTTTCTAGGACATCCCATGCCCAAGAGAGAGGGAAGGTGTCTCAAAGACCAGTCATGAATCCTGTGGCCGTGTGTGTGTGTGTGTGTGTGTGTGTGTGTGTGTGTGTGTGTGTGTGTGACACAAGTCTTTAATCCCAGCACCTGGAAGGCAGAAGCAGTTGGCTCTTAGAGGCCAGCATGGTCTTCAGAGCTAGTTCCAGAATAACTAGGGCTACAAAGAGAAACCCTGTCTCAGAAACCTGAAACCAAACCAAACCAAACCAAGCAAAACAAAGACCAGCCATGAAAAAAGAGACCATGAATTTGAAAAAGAGCAAGGAGGGGTAGGTATATGGTAGGATTTAGAAGAAGAAAGCAGAAGGGGGAAATGATATAATAATATTAATAACAAAAATAAAATAAATAAAAAGACCACTGGTGTGGAACTAGACTTCTCTTAATTGTAGTGGGCAGAGAAGCAGAAGCTATATTTGATTAGATTTAGAAAAGTAAAAAATTATCACATGTTTTCACCTCAGGCTTTGGAAGAGACTTTTCCTGGGGTCACAGTATAGATGTCACTTTTGCTTTAAGAGAAGACCATTACTTAATTTAATGGGCTTATAATAATCTAGTTGTTTAGGTTCAGTCACACACTCAATTAAGTTCAGTCTTAAGACTGTGGGCCAAGCTAGGTGGTGTTCGAGTTCTTTCTTGGTCCTGAAGGGTAACACTGGTCCCAAGGGACTTACCATCATGCAGCCAGTGATGGAGCTGAATTATACAGGCTGGTAGGTAGAATAACTTAGTCAACAGACACAAAAGAATAAAGGTACAGATATCTATCTTCATTGTGAAGCCACTGTCAGTCAACAGACAAATATATCACAGGGCAAAGATTGAAATTTAATGGGAATTGTTCTTAAACCAAAATTGAAATTTTACTAAGTTAAAAATTACCATTGGCTCTTTCACAACTGTGAATAATTTTATGTCACTGTAACCCGATAAACAGACCTGATTAACAGGTCTGAGAACAGGGCTCACACATACAACTGTCTAATGGTATTTCCCAGGCAAATTCCACAGCTGGAAAAACCAGATGAGGCACTTCAGAGTCATGAGAGCATCCCAAATCCCTGCGGCCCCCCCCCCCCCCCCCCCCCCCCCCCCCCCCCGCCAAGTTCCCTTCTTCTGTACTCTTACTTACTAAGTTACCTGAGTTGATGCCTGGGAGTCACAGCCAACATCAACATCTCACATTATGTCAGATCCCTGGATACTATACTTTTAACTCTTCAAAGAATGGAATGCCAGATGGTTCTTTACCTCTCCAGCTACCCCTTACTCCAAACATCCATCATCTCTGACTAGAATCATTGACTCAGGATCTTCACTGAAGTAGACCTCCAGCTTAAAGAAAAATAAAACAAAAAACAAAAACAAAAACCAGAAACCTGCTGAATAGCCTACAAGTCCAGTAGAACAAGCTGGTAATAATTCATTTGAAAATGTATTGACACAGTCTCTTTGGTTTATTTTTTTTTTCAAAATAGAATAGTCTAGCACAATATGATTCAACAATCCAGCTTGAAATACTTTTACAGTTGTTATGAAAACATGTCTACAATAAAACCTGAACAGAGATGTTTTAGCAACTTTATTCATAATTACCACAAATGAAAGCAATCAGGATATCTCTCAATAGGTGACCAGATACATAAGCTGGTATATTCATACAATAGAATAGAAATGGCAAAATCGTGACCATGGCAAACAATAGTGTTTATTGGATGGCAAACAATAGTGTTTATTGGATGGCAAACAATAGTGTTTATTGGGGTCTAAGGTATGAGAAAAGGGCAAATCATGTGGCTGAGGCACAGGGTGCACTGTAGGATGCTGAAACCATTCTTTGCTTTAATGAATAGTGGACACACAATACTATGCAGCAGTTAAAACCCCCAGGACTTTATCATGAGTGAATAGTATGGTGTGGAAATTTCTAACTCATTTAAGGCCTGAGGTTTCAGAATGGAATGTGATATGTTATGAACATATGAAACAACCTCACTGAGGGGAGGGGAAAGGATCCTGACCCAAGCAATTTTGGAAGTGATTGAATTATGTAAAACTAAAGGAAAAGGGAACTGTACAAAAACACTGTCATCTAGTTAATGAAGCTTCCTAAAAGTCCATGAGTTAATAGTACATGTAGAATGGAATTGAAAACCTGAGCTGACAGAGGAATGGATGATAGATTAATAGGTTGATGGATGGATGGGTGGATGGATGGATATATAGATGGATGGATACATAGATACATAGACATCATCTATATATTATATGTTAATTATTGTCTCACTAACAGACAGTAATTTTCTTTTCTTTTTCTTTTTTTTTTTTTTTTTGGTTTTTCGAGACAGGGTTTCTCTGTGTAGCTTTGGAGCCTATCCTGGCACTCGCTCTGGAGACCAGGCTGGCCTCGAACTCACAGAGATCTGCCTGCCTCTGCCTCCCGAGTGCTGGGATTAAAGGCGTGCACCACCAACGCCTGGCTTAGACAGTAATTTTCACAAAACATGGATTATTCGTATTGACTGGCACACAGTAGTAGACACACAATATATTTTAAAGGTTTATTTTTGTTTTTAATACTATATGTAGATGTGTATGTGTTCATGAGTGCAGAAAACTGTGGAAGCCAGTGGCTTCAAATCCCCTGGAGCTGGAGTTATAGACAGTTGTGAGCTTCCTGATGTGGGTGGTAGGAATTGAACTTGGGACCTCTGGAAAGGCAGCAAGTGATCTTAACCTCTAAATCATTTCTCTAGCCCTTCACAACACATTTTAAAATAAATGTTTAATTGTAAATGTTTCAGAATTGCAGAAAAATTGTAGAAATGACATGACAATTCACATGCTTTAATTCATTGTCATTATTATTATCCTATATTAATATACTTCATCTTATAGTAAATACATAATATAAATAATATAAATAAATGATGTGCTGTAAATAAATAAATGCCATACCCATTTATATTTCCTTAGTTTTCCTTATAATTCTTTGTTTGAGAAACCTGTCCAGAATATCACCTTATAAACCATTATGTTTTCATTTTCTCTCTTTTATTTGTGGGTTTTATTGTTGCTGTCATGGACATAGATTAATATAGGTATAGACCTATAGATAGATAGTAGTTGGATGGATGGATTGATAATAAATACAGATAGTTGTGGAGCAGGAGGATAACAATATGAAAAGCAAAAGAATAGCATGTGGAAAAGACCCAAGACAAGAGGACACTTGAGCTTTGGTGAAGCAAATAGTCCATTGTTCTTGAAACTCTGAACTCAAAACAGGAGAAGGAAGAGAGAACAGAGGCCAGAGGCCTGAATCTTAGCTGGTTCCCAACTTGGATTCACAGATATAACATGGACTGATGGTAGAATTATTGCTTTTCATAAAATTTGCTTTCCTGTAACTTTATGTAGTTTATTTTATATTAAAAATATTATTCTGAGCGCACTCACAAGCTTTCCTAGAAGTTTCCAAAAGCAGTCAACATGCTATCAGACAAAGAACATTAAAGTTTATCCCAATGACAAGGGGTTATTGTGCTATTTTAAGCTACACTAAATCCTCCTTGATTTGGCTTTTTCTTTCTTTCTTTCTTTCTTCTTTTTTTTTTATAAAGTCCAAACCCCTTGGCAGGTCCTTCAAGACTTTCTATGAAATGGTCACTGTGGATGTTTCCAGTTTTGTTAGTGTTGCTCGGTATCTTCTCTCCCAATGTCAAACTGTTTTCTCATTTATTCTCAGGCTCTTTTTTCTATCTACTTGTGCATCAGCAATAATCTTCTTTATCTATAAACCTTTCCTGCCTCACTAGATTGTGACTCATCACATATTAGGTGTGTTAGGCAGAATGAGGACCCCTAAAGAGACTCATGCCTAACTCCTTGAATTTATGACTGTGTTATTACAGATGCTGAAAAGGTTTTGTAGAGAGATTAAGTCAAACAGCCTGAAGCAGGAAGATTGTATCGAAGTATGTAAGAGACCCAGTGTAGACATGGGGCTCTTTAGAAAAAAGAAGGCTAAAGTGTCAGGGTTAGAGAGTAGATTGACAGTGGGATCAGCAGAGGTGGGTATGACTGCCATGCTTTAAAGATGGTGGAAGTGGCTACAAGCAAGTAATACAGGTGGCCTCTAGAAGCTTAAAAGTCACAGAAACAAATTATCTCCTAGATTATCCAGAAAGTACATGTTTTAGGGGCATCTAACCTCAGAACTGTAGAATAACAAATTGCATTGTTTTTAAGCCATCTAACTTATAGTTGCTTGTTACAACAAAAGAAACAATATCCTAAGACTATACCTGTATAACTTCTCCTCTATGCTAAAATAATTATTTATGCACTCCAAGTAGTTATTGCTATCCAATTCCCTATTCAGTAATAACAATTGTGTATTGCAGCTCTTCCCTGGGCTTGTTTTTGTTTATAGTATTACAAATATAATAAGGTCCAAGACAAATGAAGGCTCTGATCTCATAGAAATTATAACTCAATATCTGACACATAGCAAGTGTTTAAAGACAGGTGTTGAACACCACTGATATAGCTCAGTGACAGAGGGTGCTTGCTCAGCATGTGTCAGGACCTGGGTTATATCTCCAACAATACAGAGGGGGATAAAGTCTAGAAATATTTGTTGAGTAAATTGATCATGGCAGCTTCATAATGATGGACTTGAGTAAAAGAGACACAAGTGGGCTAGGGGTGTAGCTTGATGGTAGAGCACTGTGAGACTCTGTTCTATCTGTTGTACATTTAAAACTGTGACACAGGTACTTGTACTCAAGTATCAATTCTATAGGAAAATGTGGGGCTGTAGCACACCAGGGAAGTAAGACCATGACAAAACTTGGTACCACAGTAACTTTAGATCACTCTTCCTGAACATGGAGGGGACCACGGAAAGCAGAAATTCTCATTATGTTTCTAGTTCTTGAAAAACCAAAAGTACATTCTGTACATTCTATGTGAGCAGTTGATTTTAACTAATGACACTTGGACTGATGAGAGGAAACCACATTATTTGGTTTACTCTGAAGGTTAATGGTGTAAAAACAAGTCCAAGCAGGGAAATAGTGGGGCAAATCCTTAGCATTTTAGGAGCACATTTTGAGGTTAATATATGGCTAAGAAATAATCATTGTAATGATTGTGTAAAGCAAACCAGTGTTAAACTTAAGAATCTTTGAGAGGCAACTCAGGATAGGTTCTGAACTTCTAAATGACCTACCCTTCCCAGTACTGAACCTACCAAAATTGAAATACGTAACTAGTAACCAGTTGCTCAACAAATGTTTAACCTCTGACTTTCCACAAGGTTCACTAGTCCAGTTCTGAAAGACAATAGATTCTCTTTTCTAGGTTAAGGTGAAGACCAGCCAGCATGAGCTATAGGCAATTTGTAGAAGAGTGTGGATGCAGTGGGAGGGATAAGCTTCTTGGAAAATGAAAGTGGGTTTATATAAACCTGGTGGCAGGAGAACACATCTGTTCACCAAGGGAAAGCCCCTCAAAACTGTGAAACAGCGCATGTCCCAAGACTTCTTAGATTTCAAGCAGAAGCTTTCAGTGGCCAAGCCTGGCTAATACCAGCACTCAGCACAACTTCTTTTGTGGTCAGAGAAGAGAAGAAACTGTGGTATTGGAAGTGTACTCACAGGAGAGGCTGCTCTAATAAAGATCCATTCTTTTCCTTCTAGCGCCTCTCTAAAGTGATAAACAGGATCAAGTAAAGCATGAGCTCATAAAAGCAAGAAGAAATGAATAAATGCCTTTAGCAACTGTAAGCCTTTGTCAGTGTATTCTACAATTTGAATGGCTTTAACATTTGGGAGACTACATGCACACTGCTGTCTTTCCCTCTAGGTAACACACTAAGCTAATCCATTATATTTATTCATAATAGAACAGAAGTTCAGACTCTGAGGACTTTGTTATAAACAATTCCACTTGATGAGCTTAGGATCATGGGTCCCACTAAAGCACCACATCTTTGCTAAGGCCACCAGGGTCCTTGTGAGATGTAGTCAGGGAGCCATCAGAGGCATGGGGGCTGATCAGGGGCAGGAAGCCATGACTTGGGGCTTACAGAGAGGAAGTCTTGAAGAAGAGAATGGTTGGCACAGTAGTCCTGGTGGGAAGCGCAGAACACGAAGGACTTATAAGAGGAGATGAGGAAGCAGGTAGGGGATAGCAGCAGCTAAGTGAAAAACTGTTTGAACACCATTTGCCCATTACCAACTCCTCTTTGCAGAGGACCAGGCAGCTGCTCATCTTCTGCACACTCTCACCTTCTTTCTCCAAGTCAGAAGTGGCTGGAACTCGACTCTAATTCATCATGTTTATTTCTATCAGAACACAATGCTTCGATTAAGCTTAGATATACAGGCCCCTTCTAAGATGCAAGGCCTGAGGAAGGGACTCGTGGTGTATTTACATGGGCATGGACTCCAGTAAACTTTGTGAAAGAAAACTATTGTAATCACAGTGGAGACTGTTCCTTCCAGCTCAGATTTCTCTACTTTACCCCCATTCCTCACAGCTCTTGAGTGGCAATGAATATTGTGGGATGTGCTTAGGGGAAAAGTTACATTGAAGATTTATTTAATTTTGATTTCTTACATTTACATAATACTCAACACATTTCTATATATAGTTATGATGTTGCTAGATAGTCCCAGGTAGAATGACTACCCATTCATTGTGACCTAAAAGTACAGAGACTAAAGTTACACAACAGTATGAAAGTATTCTATGGTGGCTACCATGAGACCGTGTGGATCATGGTGGATAAATAAGTTAGTTCATGGAAAACACTTCCACTCATCAAATTTATAAATAGTAAGCAGAGAATTTTGTGTTCATCATGTCAAAAAAGAAATTTCTCCTATCAGAAACATACTTGGTAATAAAGTATGTACAGTTGATAATATAACATACATTCCTATCAGAACTGCACAAAACAGAATAATTAGGAATTCCTGTCTGTGGGGAATACAAGCAGATACAGACAGTTCATGTGTGTGAAGTCACATGATTTATTTACTCAAATGGATCCCATTGCCTCAGAGGCACTCTTTATCTCTCTCCCTCCCTCTCTCTCTCTCTCTCTCTCTCTCTCTCTCTCTCTCTCTCTCTTTCTGTGTGTGTGTGTGTGTGTGTGTAGAATTTCTTCAGAAACAAAGAAAATTCTATAAAAATTTAAAAGAATATGAAACACAAGTGGTAACAATGACAATATTCTGAGAAAAAACAACATGAACTAATTTTAAAGTTTTCCTAGAACAATAAAAATATTAAGATACGGGATATTTTAAACTAAAAATAATGGATTTGGCCCAATGAGATACCTCAGCATGTATCTACTAGATCTCCAGCGCCTATGTGGTAGAAGGAGAGAAATGACAAGCTAAGTCATCCTTTGACCTCTATGCATGACATCTTTCCAAGCAGACACAATGAAAATAAAACTTTGTTAAAGAAATAATAAATGTGCCTTTGGATAATTTGATAATCCAATTAACGAAGAAATAGACACAAAGGAAAATTTAATTTCTTGCTATTTTGTGTGAAATATTGGCATTGTAGAGATAACATAAAAACTCATCATGAGCTACCATAATGAAGACACTTATGACAAGCTGGTTAATGAATGTCATCAATTTAAAAATTCTGTAAGACTAGCAATTATTCAAGACACCTTGAAACGTCTTGAAATTTTTGGGTTTGTATGTAATGGAAGTAATGTCATAGAAGGATTTCTGAATTTGTCAAAGGTCCTATTTTATATTACAGTACCAATGTGGTGTGCAGCAAAAAGAAATCTCTATGTTATTGATATTTTTTTAAAAAGTCCTATAATAGAGCTTGAAGTCAGGGATTGTGATGCCTCCAGAAGTTTCTTTATTGTACAGGGTTGTTTTGACCATTCCACATAGAGGTATACTCCCTGGGCCAAGACACACAGGGGTGGGCCTAGGCCCTATCCCAAAGGATATGACAAGACTTTGAAGACCCCCCTATGGAAAGCCTTACCCTCCCTGGAGAGCAGAAAGGGTATGGGATAGGTAGGGTTTTAGTTGGGGAAGTGGTAGGGGAGGAGGGGAGGGAGAGGGAACTGGGATTGACAAGTAAAACAATCTTGTTTCTAATTCAAATAAAAAAATGGAAAAAAATCATAAAAAATAAGTCAATCAAACTAGAAGAAACACACATTCTTTTAAGTAAAAAAATGATAGAAAGTGGCAGAAAATACTGTGAATACATGTGATACAGACTTATAAAATTATTAAATATTAATATTATTCTCTATTCTCTTCGGGCAGACCTTAAAATAAAATATAATTGAAGACTCTATTTTATGTGACTCAGTTAGTGAAGTGTTTCTCACATAAGCACAAGGACCCAAGTTCAAATCCTCAGCATCTTAAAGTCAAGTGTGGTGAATGTCTGTATTCCCAGAGCTGAGGTGGGGGTGGGGGGTGGGGACAGGAGCATCCCCAGAGCTTGCTTGCTAGCTAGTCTAGCTGAACGGGTGTAGTGGCATCTTGTCTTGCCAGTGAACTTGTGGTGGCAACACCCTTTGGGAATGGTTTCAGGTACAGATGTGACCCATCATAAGATAGAGGAGGGCCTGGCTCCAGCTTTCTTGGGTTGTGGAGAGCATCGGAAGAGATGGAGGTGAAGAGAAAAGTGGGGTTCACATTCTAGGAGAGTCATCACAAACTGAGCAGGACCGAATCCCCTCTGTGAGCTCATCTTTCTGTGTCACAGGCTCTTGGTTCCTGAGGCACCTCCAGTTGAAATACCCGAGCTAGTTCTGCTCCGACCCTCTGCTCTCAATCGTCTCCTAGACCTCTCTGGAATTGTTTAGGTTTCAACTCAGTGGCACTGCCATAGTACAACCTGCCTTGGCCCCTGTCTCAAAGAAACATTGCTACTCTCCTTTAGGCAGTTGCATTTCTTTGTGGTCTTTTATTTATTAATTAATTTTTCTTTTGGCACAGTCTTAGTATGTATCCCTCACTGGCCATGGAGCTCCCTATGTAGACTAGGCTAGCCTCAAACCCACAGAGCTGCACCTGCCTCTGTTTCCTGAACACTAGCATGAAAGGTGTGCAGCACCACATAAAGCTTTCGTATTTTGTAGCTTTCTTGTTGGTTTCCTACTTCAATTTCAGCAATGGGAGGAAAGCTCTCTATAGGTGTGGCTTCTGTTTCTTTATTTCTTCTTATATTTTAACAGAGCCTGGTCCTTTGTAGGTGATCAATACAGATTTGTGGGACAAATTCAAATGAAGATTTTTGCCACCACTGGCTGGGAGCCAGTAATGGAGCAAAGGCTTAAAAAAAAAAAATCTGGGAGATTGTGATCTTAACCTTGGAATGGAACATTCAGCCCAGAGATTAATCAAATGTGAGAACAGGAAAGGACATTTCCTGACATGCTGGAACCAAAACCTGTGTTTCCCTTATCTCTGTCTTGAGAAGCTTCCACTTAAAAGAAGAGCTAAAACAAGCAAGAGGGAGATGCTGGGATCCAGCAAGCATGACATCAAACGCTGGGGTACAGGAAGGAGACAGTCAGCCAGAGATCAGGGGGTACCACAGGGAGGTGGCCAGGAAAAGGAGCACCTGATAAGACGGGTCACTTGAAAACAAAAGGAAACAAAATAAAAACAAGATAAACAAGAGGACCATATAATGGTGCTTTGGAAGAATATTAGGAAGTGATGTTTTCAGGATCATAAAGTGTAAATTGAAAATAGCAATATAATAGTATTGAGAAAATGGGTTAACAGAGTTAAATCCCTGTTTAAAATAAGAACTTAATGTCTAAAATCAACAATCCGGGACCAGCAGTTTAGGTATATTATTTGATTTGGACAGTCAGCTCTGATGGGTTGAACTGTGAAGCCGGGAGATGAGGAGAACGGAACGGAGCAGTTGGCTTGCTTTCTTCTGAGACTCTCAGTGCCATTCAGCCATATGGCTGGTGAAAAGCCATTGTCCAAAACTATAAACCATGATTTCTTTTGGTAACACGCATAACCACAAGGCCCCAAATGAACACACAGCCTACGCTGTTACTGCTTCTAGTCTCCATTAAAGTGGAAAAGCTACATGGCTTTCTTGGGGCTTTTTCTCTCAGATTTGCAGCTAGCACACATCCACCCCTTTGGGGCCACACTGTTTCCAATAAACCTTAAAGATTTAAAAGTCAAATTGTACAATGCACTTGTCAGTAATGGCTTAGAAATTGTATAGCTATGCTGGAGGTGGGGAGAGAGACAGAGTGAAAGTGAGAGAGACGTGTGTCTGGGAATTATTGGGAGATTTGGACAAGAAACTTAAATTCTTCTAGTAGAATTCCCAATTGACCTACAGCAGTGATACTCATGGGAAGATAGAAATTATGCATGTGGAAGCCTTTGGAAAAAGTCTTTTAAATATTAACCAGACTCTTTGAAGTGAATTTGGAAATGCTGAAAAATAACTAACAAAGAATGTCCCTTTGAAAGTGGTGGTTTAGACAAGGGTAGAAACAACCTTTATTTCCATAATGGTTTCTGAAAGCAAATAAACAATTTTAAAAATAAAACACGAGAAGATGGTAGTTTAGTTTTTGTGCTTCTGATGGCAATGGGGAACACAATAAGAAGTACTAATAAACAATGACTTTCAACTTTACTTTCCACGGAGCCAAAGAAAACTTGAAATGTAAACGTTTTGACATCTGTAAAATGAAACATCTTTTGTTATTTGATATAACCCTAAATGGTTCCCCATTCCTAACTCAACTGTTGTTCTTAATACAATACTAGGTTGCTTCATTTTCACTGTTATTGGGCAACTCGGGCAGGGTGATTCAACAAGTCCTGGTGACTAACTTCACCCACAGGAGTGGATTGAGCTGACCTTATTCTCTGTGGGCGAGGAGCCTGTTCCCAAGGCTTATAAAAGCAGGCAAGCGTCTGCCAAACCCCACTTCCTTCCTGAGTCATTTTAGATACAAACATCCTTGGCTACAGCTAGAGAGGGTATGAGAAATGAATTTGGAAGATAAATGGGACAAGGAGATAAAGAAAAATTACAACTGCTATTTTAGCTAGTGGTGGAAAATGAATATTACCTTACTTTTTTGTTTTATGGTTGAGAAAGAGCAAAATAGGAAATGCCTTGGAGATAGGCAGATTGGTGGTCTCCTGGGGACTATTACCAGTTATCTGCTGGATAAGGCAGTTCTGGGAAAGGAATGCGTGTCTGGTGCCACAGCCAGGAAAAACAGAATAAAATGAAACAAACAAACATAGCCTTTGCATCTTGCCAGAGCTTAGGAACCTGGGTGTGATAGACACTCCGTGGCAAACAGCTCTTCATTTTCACTCGGCTCTTCTCACTCCCTTCCTCCTGTTCATACTCCAGAATCCTCAAGTCCTAGTCTTTCAGGCAGGTGGACTCCACCTTCTGAATGCAAGCCCTGGATGTGCGGCGCCCCTCGCCCACTCCCACCCTGAACTGCAGTCTGGTGGACAATGAGTTCACTTTGGCTGGGAGGCTCTAAGACAGTGAGTTAGAGCTGAACTGAGACCGTTGTTCTGGCCTGTGGAAGACAGCTGATTTGAGACCATAAAAACTAAACAAGAACACTGGGAAAATTTAGAGGAAGGTGTGTGAAGGAGACACACCTTCACACTGAGAAAACTGGCTGAGAAAACTCTGTGAAGCTGAAGGGTAATACCACGGTGACTGTACTCTTGATGGTACTTAGTAGCCAGTTTTGTCTTTGGTTTGCAACATTACCCCACCCCCTTTAATGATTTCAGTTAGGTCCCAGATTAGGATGCAAACACAGCCTCCCTTAAGATAGGGTAGTAGTCTCAAAGAGAGCAAAGGAGTCAATGGTGGCTTTTAAGACACTTGGAGAGGAAGCCTTTGATGCCCTTCCCCTATAATGAGATTGATGTCTACCTTGGTTACCATTCCTAGAGCCTTCATCTAGTAGCTGTTGGAAGCAGAAATAAACACCCACAGCTAAGCACTGAACCACACTACTGGAATCCAGTTGTGGAGAGGGAGTAGAGATGAGCAAAGGAGCCAAGAGAGGGCTGGAGAAACCTGCAGAAACATGGATAGCATGGAGACCCTTGTCATAAAGCTGGGGAAACAGCATTGGATCAAACCAAGCCCTCTGAATCTGGGTGCCAGCTAGGAGGACAAGACAGTCTATGGGACCTCTAACAGTGGAGCCAGTCTTTGTCTGTGGAGCACAAATGGACTTTGGGAGCCCATTCCCTATGGAGGGATACTATTTCAGCCCAGATACAGCAAGAAGGACCTGGGCCCTCCCCAAACAATATGATGGACTTTGAGGGTCTCCCGTGGAGGGCCTCACTATCCGTGGGAGGAGTTGGGGGGTGGGTTTGGAGGGGTTGGTGGGGAATATGGGAGGATGGGAGGCCAAGGGAATGGGGGGATGGATAAGTAAATATGAGTAGTAATTAAAGAATAAAAAAATGTGAAAAACAACAACAACAACAAAAGACCCTTGGTCACAGGGCCTTTTCAGCTTTCTTTGTGACATGCTGCCAGCTGGGGAAGGGAATGGTTACACTGGAAGACATAAAAAGACATAGATTTACCTAAGATAACTGATAAAAAGAACAGCATATTAAAATGTACAATTTGATGAGTTTGTAAATATCAATGTACCTATGAATTATCACCAAAATAAAAATAATGAGCATCTACCATTCTTAAAAGTCTCCTTGAAAGCTTTGGTCATTTCTCCCTTCATCTTCTAACCCACCCCAGTCCCCATCCAGACAATGAACTGTCTTCACATAAATAAAATTTTCTTATTTGTTCTCATTTACTATTTATTTATTTGGGATTTGGATTTTTCAATCAACAGAATTGTATGATTCATCCACGATGGATATGTCCATAGTCTCTCTGTGTCTGTCTGTCTCTGTTTCTGTCTCTGTCTCTCTCTTTCTCTCTCTCTCTGTATGTGTGTGTGTGTGTGTGTGTGTGTGTGTGTGTGTGTGTCCACGTCTCCCTTGACTTGTTTTATGGTGCACCATGGTTAGTTTGCTTATCCATTTACTATTTAAGAAATTCAGGTTATTTCCAATGATGAGGATTTAAACAAAAAGTTTCGGTGACATTCTGCATGTTGTGAGTTGCGCTTGTTTCTCCTGAGTACATTTAAAGCCATGGAGACAAGTATAATAGAGATTAGGTCTGGAGATTTTTTTTTAATTAGTGAACTGATATGTTAATTACATTATCTTTTCTCACTGTCGAATTATTGAAGTCTCACCAGCATTTAGTATTGTTCACTTTTCAGTTCAGCCTCTAGGATGATATGTATGGCTCTAATTTGCACTTTAAGTACTAGTGGCCTTGAACATTTTCATGTGCTTGCCTTTCATTGTGGCACTTTCTTCAATGACTTGTCTGTTTAAACCTTTAAGCTTGAATGGTTGTTTAAGAATTTAAAATAGTTTTTCTTAGGTATAGCTTCCATACCATAAATCCCTCATGGTGTATCTACAGATCAGCTGTTGTAGAAAACTCACATAGTTGTGGGCACAGCACCACCTTAGGAGAACTTCTAGCAGGTCAAAATGGTCTCTCTCAACCATTCATAGTCAGTCCCCACCCTCATCTCTACTCCAGGCACATACACATTTGCTTTCTGTTCCTGCAGATTTGTCTACACGGGGTCCATGGCTCTGCACTGGATCTGGCTCTGTTCCAACCCTATCTCAACCTGCACCTGAA